>NW_022589725.1:22668293-22755587 GCF_004348235.1 Phoca vitulina
GGGGGGGGGGGGGGGGGGGGGGGGGGGGGGGGGGGGGGGGGGGGGGGAACGGGGTGGGTGCAGACAGCAGGGAGTGGTCCAAGTCCTCTGAAGCACTCAGGAGACAGATCCAGCTCCGACACTACCATACTCCAAGCACTGCGCTTCCAGAAAGACACACCTGGAGGAAAGCCCATTGCTGTGATACTTACGGAGAGTGTCGTTACTGGAATCCCACGCTTCCACAAGCAAAGTGTAGGACCTCTGTAACACAGAACAACAACAGCTTAGTATCCAGAAATAGGGATCAGCTCCCAAATGTCCTACTTGCTTGGCCTCCCCTCATACCTCGCCAAACAAAACCGTAAAGTCAAAATGAAAACTCTGTTTGCTGTGGAACTGAGGTCCCTTCCCTCCCTGGCACCCACCCCCAGGCTGACTCCTTCCACCTGGCGGGGGCCCACTGCGTGTTGGTCATCGTCCTCTTACGCAAGCAGCCCAAAGTCATGATCAGGAAATACCACCTCCCTATATGTGAACACTCTACAGTTTTCCAAAACTTTCCAGACCCCTAACACTAGTGCATGAGAAAAAAAAAAAAACCCACAAAGAATTTCTTCAAGCTAACCTAACCAGGTATTTGTATTGGGGGGGGGGCATCCAGTGAGGAGGGCCGGGTATTGCTAAGGTTACACTTTGGGCCCTGGTGGGGCAATCCCTAGGGAGGCCCCCTTTTCCTTTTCAGAACCCTTTTGAAAGCCCTGTCTGTGCGAGACCATCTCAGCTCCCACAAGTATCAGGTGACTCTAGGAAGCAGGGCGGGGGGGGGGGGGGGGGGGGGGAGGGAGGGGCAAAGAGACTAAGACAAAGGCGGCGACCCAACTTGGGGTGCTTGGGGGGCAGACTCTGGGGGCGAAAGTACAAAAGGGAGAAATAACGCACACCCATAGGTTATAGCTATTGATGGACTTATCTGTCAATAAGATCTAACATTCCAGGAATAATCAGAGTCCACTAACTAAACAAATTCCCTGGACACTGGCAGGATGCCAGCTATTATACTGAAGGCACCTTTTATCTTCCAGGCTTATCTCGGAATTCTACCCCCCACCCCCAATCCAAGCCATTAGCAAATTCCCGCTTTTACTCAAATCTTCATTTGTAATTTAGAATGAGGTCAGTCTCACAAAACACCAGGGTTTAAATAAACCTGCTATCTTGGCGCTGGAGGATATCGGAGGGGGGTGGGGGAAAAATGTCCCTCCTCCTCTGTATCCCTCTTGTCACCGACAGATACCAGTGCATCGGAAATAGCACATTGAGCACATTGCTCAAATAATACCCTGCGCCAGAAACACCATCACCAAGAGAAGGCACCTACAAGGGGAGGCGAAAGTGGAGCAAAAGAGAGGAAAAAAAAAAAAAAAAGCGCTTCATTCATAACTCTAGGCAAGCTTACTGCTCACACACAGACACAGCGTGTTGTCTCCGAATATAAAAATATCTTGTGATAGACCCTGCCTTGGAATTCAGCCGAAATATGTTTCATACTCAAAGCAGAGCAGGATTCCATTTCGTTCACTGATAACTGTGGGAAAATGCTCAGAAAAGCAAGCAAAACCAGGCAAGCCGGGGCACATACCCAGCCCTCTCCTGTTTGGTGGCCCTGGGTCCAAATTCATTGTTGTCGTCGTTAATATTTTATTAGTAAAAGTTACACCTTATTTACAGCCTCTAAGTTTCCTGGGACTAACTACAAATTACAGGACTCTTCCCTGAGAGCAGCAAGAAATTACATTTCTCTACTGATTGGAGGGGAGAGCCAAGTCCAAATGAGGCCAGATGTGGGGCTGATTCTGTATAATTAAGCCCTTCGGTCGCTGGCCACATCGAGACCCATGTTCTCTACTTCCACGTATTGTTGTAATTAATCCTCTGATTAAATGCATTGATACCCATAGTTCCGACAGACTCGCACAAGTGCTCAACATGTCATCGCCACAAACCCTGCAGAAGGGGAAGGCGTGCCAGGCCTGAGCTGGCATGACAGTATTAATTCTGCTTCAGGCTCAAAGGAGGAGGCATCCTTCCGTCCTTGCACAAGAGCCTGGAAGACCAAGCTGTGTCCCAGGCTGCTCCTCACCGGAGCTGGGAAGACCTCAGGAAGTGCTGACCAACACTGCCCAACCTTGAGGGAAGAGAGTTAAGCAGAGCAGCACCAGAGCTCAGGGACACCAAGTGTCATGATCGTCCATGAACTGCCTTCTCAGAGGTGGACAGGGGGTGAGGGCCGGGGGCTCCAGCATTGGCACCAAGGCCTTGCCAAAAAAAATAAATAAGACGCTCTGGACGGTCTCGCTCTCCCTGGTTTCCGAGAAGGGCCGATGCTTCTGGGCCTCACCTCCCGGGGCAGGATTCCTCCCACCCAGGCTTCAGAAGATAGGATTCCCTCCAACGTCCCTATTAGGAGGCCCTCTTACCTCCCACTCCATCCCCACACTATAGATCAACAATCAAGATAATTTGGTAATGATTATTTGTTGCTAGGAACTTTAATTTTTCCCAGGCCCATGCTTGACCTCTGTACATCCCAGAATATACATCCAGACTCGGGCAATCCAGACCATGCACTTTATGTCATATTAGGCCAGTACCAGACTAAAAATCGGATGCAATCTGCTAGGATCATGTCACCCCCAATTTGTAACTTCAAATCTGACCCCCAGCAGAGGCCAAGCCGCTGGGCACCCCCCGAAGAGCTTGGAAAGAGGGTGCCAGGCCAGATGATGGGCAAGTGTCCAACTTAACAAGTTCATACAAAAATACCACCCACAAGAAACAGAAATAGCAAATACCTGGATTTTTCTTGGTTTTACACTACAAAAGGAAGACTAGGAAAGTCCCCTTGCTTTCTTCTTTTTTCGTGAATCTCCCCAGAACGATGGGGGGCGGGAGGGCAAAGCGGGAGGGTGGGGGGAGCTAACAGAACTTGGGTGTGGGTTTGCGCCTCCCCCTTCCCACACCTCCAGGCCCAGGGCAATCTGGCCACAGAGGCTGGTCCTCATGCTCGGGGAGCAGGAAAGAGGAATGGCCAGCTCTCAGGACAACCTTTGGGGAGGACTGCCATGGCCTTTTACCTAGAGGAGGGGCCTGGTCTCCAACTCCCCAGGCGTCCCAGGCGTCCCAGGGAGGGCTGCGGCGGGCGGTGTCCTGCGCCCATCTGACTCCACAGTGGTTACCTTGGCACCGGGCACAGGGCTAAGCACTTAATTGCCACATTAAGAAGGGGGATGTAAGAAACAAAGGTAATTGTGTTGGCAGCTGGGAACTTCCTTTTCCTGGCAACAGTGGCAGCCAAACCAAGCCCTGAGAAGAGGCTGCTTCCATTCCTGCCAAGCTGACGGACACAAACAAACCGCCATCCAAACGGCACGCGAGCGGCGTCCAAAACCCCAGGCCGCTGTGCTGGGCGGCTGGGGAGCCCACACTCTGGGGATGCCCGACGTGCCCGGGGGGGGCCCATTGTGCCAGGCGGCCAGCCCCGGGGTTGGTCTGGGGCCCTGCGCTCTGCTGACTCAACTGTCGCTTCCTGTCGCAGGCCCTGTATTAGCAGTATTTTTTGGAAAGGCTGCATTATTCTCTGTAATCCTCATTTCAGTCAATTCGGCCACACTATTGTCCTGCCTGCGTCTGGGTGGCCACAGTATAAAATATTCCAGTCACAGACATATTAAATAAAGGCTTCGGAGATCGCATGTGTGGGCGCACGCACGCTCACACGAACAATTCACGGGTCCCACGGCCGTGGCAACGGGAGGCTTGAAGAGAGGACAACTGCCCCACAGCGGCCAGGCTAAGACGACTTCAGCCGGAGACGGCAATTTAGTCTGCGGGGCTTGACATTTCAATAGAGTCCTATCTGGTTACAAAGGGTGATTTTCTCATGAAAGCCCACCTCAAAGACTCACCAAGTGGGCCCCACAGCTCAGATCCAGATTGGAGGCTGTCCATGAGATGCCCCCACCCCCTTTCCCATCATTACCTTTACCTGTTTGAAAAGCATCCCACTGATAATTAAATGCACCAGTTACAAAAGGGTGGCGAGGTTAATAGATAGAATACCGAGAAGCCAGCCAAGCACAACCGTCCGGTTCACACAGAGCAAGCCTGAACAAGAAGCCTTTCTACTTATTTACCAAAAGTGCATAAAAACTGGGCTGAGCTGGTAGAGGACTCTGAACGTTTGACTATTTATGTACCACCTTTAACCACTGGGAGCCACGTTGCAGAACTTCTTCCCTGTACATGCACTGCCCCAGTGACAAATGTCGCGGGCACCATGAAAACAAGGGCCACAGGGCAGGGCAGTCCCTGCTGTGGTCAGAAGCCAGCAAGGAGCTCCCAACACGGCCACTCAGCACCACAAGCCAAGATAAAGGTGGAGCATTTCTGAATGTGGAACCCTGTCCCACCTCTGCCACCGTTTTAGGAATCGCAAGAATCATCACTTCCCGTGCATCCTAATAGATCTTCCTAAAGTTGAAAAGTAGGTTAAATGTACTTTGTTCTAATTTTTTAAGTGTATTTAAAAGCTGGAGCCAAGTGTCCCTTCTCTCAGAAGGAACACACTTAGAGTTTACCAAGGGGGGCTGCTCTAGGAATATTTGCCTTTATGGATGATATGCTAACTATATGCACACCCAGAGATTAGTTACTATGTAAGAATGCATAATCTGGAAAGCTGGACATTGGAACCGAGGGCTGGCCCTTTACAATGGGCTGGTGGCTGCTGTGAATCCAGCCACGGCCTCTGTTTGCATCCCTGTTTTCAGCTCAGGAACATGAAGACTCCTTATTGCCTTGGCTGCATTTCTTCATGAAGAACATTTTTCCTCCATGCTAAACTTCCCACACGCCTTCTACCCAAAGGGTCCCTTACCGCTCTTCCCTATAAAGATTTTAGGCAGTATTCAGATCGCTGGTTTTCAGGGGCGCCTGGGTGGCTCAGTTGGTTAAGCGACTGCCTTCGGCTCAGGTCATGATCCTGGAGTCCCGGGATCGAGTCCCACATCGGGCTCCCTGCTCAGCGGGGAGTCTGCTTCTCCCTCTGACCCTCCTCCCTCTCATGCTCTCTCTGTCTCTCATTCTCTCTCTCGCAAATAAATAAAAAAAAAAAAAAAAAAAAAAAAAACAAAAACAGATCGCTGGTTTTCAGGGGAGTGACATGCCTGTAAGAGGCTGATGCCACTCCTCCTCACCCCAACTGCCTTGGTGCCAAAACTTCACTGTTCCCCACACATGTCTGAAGTCCCTGTAGAATTATGGGTGTGGAGTTGGTGGGTTGCGAAGTCATACAAGTACTGGAGGTTTGAATAAGTTGCTAAGAAACAAGACAATAAGGAGGAAGAAAACAGAGCAGTTTACACCTGGAAGAGAAAAAAAAAATTAGAAACCAAGTACCTTGAATGGGGATTTCATTTGGGGAACGGCCATTCTGCAGACACATAGCACAAAGTGAGCACAGGTTCCCCTCCCCCGCCAAGCCTGGTTTTGCAATGCAGACATGTCATTTCATCACTTTAATTTGACCCAGGTGTCAGAGCAGAAGAGGTTTTCTCCACATGAGCACAATCCCTTGCTCTGAGTACTTACACTCCTGGGCGCGGTTTGTCTGCATGCACGGTGGCCACACGGGTTGTAGATACTGGCTGCCGAAAGGAGCCGGTTCAAATGAGAACCCCATCCCTCCACCCTCCACGTGTCCACACCACACCCACAGAGGTGCAGGGACCCAGAAACACAGCAGAGGGCAGGAAGACAAGGACATGTCAATTATATTCTGTGATGAACCTTGGGGCATCTGATTTACCCAAACCCGTGGCAGTTGTTCAATCAGGCCTTAAGCGTGAAGGGGGCCAAAGCTGGCGTCCCTCTGGTATGCAAGAAACACACTTCACGGGATTTCCCTGAAAAATTCAGTTGTTCTCAGCAGCCTTTTATCACTGTCAATGGCGTTTAAATAGGAGGCCAAGAAGAGACGAGATATGTCAACTGCTTCCCCCCAAGTTTCTCTAGATGCACTTCACTGCAGGGCCTGCAATGCATCAATTCAGCGAACTGGGGTTCTGGAGTTCCTAAAAAGCTTCAGGGGCTGGGTAGTGGTAAGTACACTAATGGATTTTTAATAAGCAGGTACTACCGGGATTTAGCACTAATTTTGGGAGGTGCAACTTAACCATTTCAATGACTTATAAATGGTTATTCCCAAATCACTTCCCGTTGAGCCCAATTACCTTCCATAATGTATGTTCTTATCACTGGGTCCCCCTGATTGGAGGGTCATAAGTCAGGCCAGTTGCTTCAAGTCAAAACCCTGTGAGCACAGCACTGGTATGAGGATTAGAAGCCACCAATGAGAACCACGAGCCTAGAGCTGGGACAGCAGACATTCAGTGGAACACAACCAGATACTATCCAATGGGCAGACCCACCTCTACAGAACTCCCCACGTGGACACTGGAATGTGGACTAGATTTCAAATGTGACCGCTCATTTCCTCTTCTTCCTCTCTAGAACATGAACAGTTTGACTGAGTTTGTAATTCCCAACAAAGACATGAATTACACCACCTTCTAAACTGACCTTCTACCGTGCACCCTGGACCACAGCTCTTCCGTGGTCAGCACATTTGGGAGGACCCATGCGAACAGTAACCGGGACTGCCTAAGGGTCTGGGGCGCAAGTGGCTGGAAGTCCAAGGTGGTTTGATTAAAAAAAAAAACAAAAAAACAAAAGAACAAAAAAAACCCAGATCGTCTTTTCATCTTGAATTCTGTACCAAGTTCAGTTATTACTTATTCAAGAAAGTCAGTTTTAAATAGACATGCTTATTAATATTTAATTGCCAAACTGAATGAAACTGCTCTATGTACTTCAATACCTAAGCGCTTTCACTTCGGTTAACACTTACCCTGGAATCATTCTTGAAAGTTACAGACTGTGGTGTTTCTCTAACCACACTCGGGAAAATAAACTAAAACAATACACCTAAACGCCACTTTCTCTTGGGAAGTAAAGCTTATGTTTCACAGCAGGCCTTTTAGGGGGGCAGGGTGGAGACTCATTTATGAGTGATACATGCATTTGGCCCAACTTCAAAAGAACCACACTCAGTGTAGCCCCAGCGGTCTCCCTATTCTAGAAAAGCCGAGAGTCTATTTCATGGTTGGTGACCCGTGGGCCCTGAAACCACAGAAGAGCACTAGCAAATCAATCGACTCTGCCCCACACACTGCTTCTGCTCATTCCCCATCTAGGACTCTGCCAAGTGTCAAATGGGGACAGACACACCTTCTAGGTCACTTTTCCAGAACCAGTCCAGGGAGCAAGGCTCCCTGTTCTCATCCAAGCGGTCCTCTGACCCTACTCTCCAAAGTGAGCCTCAGCCAGGCCTGCAGCTTTTCCACATCACTAATAAGATTCCTTTTATGGTCTTGTGAAAAGCAAGGGGCTCCGGACTGATCCTCAGGAGGGTGGAACCACCTGCAGGCCCCTTCCCCCTAAACTCCAAACACAAGTTCAAGGGCGGTCAGTATTCACAGTTAACTTGGGCACAGATTAAAAAGTGGCCAGCCTCTTTAAAGTTCTCCCTAGCAGGGGATTAACAAACAAGATAAACACTCTTTGTAAAACTGAAATCCCACAACAGACGCAGCCCTCCATTCTCAGAGAACTCTACATACCACGGGTTTTTATAAGTCCCTTTTAATGGCATGTTTCCGATAACTGTCTTATCTCACTCATGGCAGAGGGCACTTTATAATGCCAGCTCCGGTAAATGCGGGCCTTGAGAGCCACCCCAAGATACACACACGCGCACGCACACACACACACACACACACACAACACCCAGGCACTCTCCCCCTTCCTCCCCTCCCAGCGATGCGAATCACAGCCCCAGCCCGCGGATAGGAGGCAGCAGAGTGCACCCTATCAGAGCACGTGGCGGAGAGTATTCCCCCGGGCACCGAGCTTCCCCCTCCCCCCTCAACGCCCACCCTGGCAGCACCGGCTGGGCCAAGCCCCAGTCCTGGCGACGAGCCACGCCTCCTGGACAGCGGGAGCGGAGCAGAGGGCACCAGCATTTTCCCCTTTCCTCCCCTTCTGCAATCACGCTCATCTTCCTTCTACCCAGTTTGGGATGTTGCAAGGGCCTCGTTGCAGGGTCGGTCAGCGGCGCCCGGGGCCTCGAGCGGCGCCCGGGGCGGGGGTCCACGCACTTGGACTCTCAGCAGCCGCCTCTAGTGGGCCGCCCCTTCCAGGCCTTGACACGCCCCCGGAGGCTAGCGGGGGCCGGGCGCCCGCCGGACGAGGGCGCACCCCCGCCCTTCCCGGGGAAGTTTGCAAACACAGCTGGTTCCAGAGCCCGGGAACCGCTGGAAGTGAGGCCACAAGGGCTACACGGCGCGGGGGCGAGGGCAGGAAGGGGCCGGCAGGGGGCGGAGGCTCTCGGGCTCCCAGCTCCAGCCATGGCCCAGAGACACCCCCCCCCCACACACACACACCCCCAAGCGGCGGCCGCCCCCGCGCCCTTACATCCAGCCCGGAGCGCGTCCCCGCACGCCCCAAAGTCTCCCGGAGAGCAGCGGGAAACAGGCTCCCCCACACCCTCCAGGAAGGACACACCCGCTCTCCAGGCCGCTCACGAGAAAGGGGAGGGTGCCGATTTGGACGGCGTTCGAAGGCCAAAACTGCGCCGCGTCGCTTTCCACGGCCCATCAGGTTTAAATGGTTAAGCAAAGATCGTCTATAAGGACCCCCAGCTCGGGAATTGGGGGGGGGGGGTCAATCTAGGGCCTTCAAATTGCAAGTTTAAACTGGCCTTCCTGGGAGCTTTGCCTCACAAACCCCTGGGGGCTCCCCACTTTTGTGTGCTTAGCAAAAAGCCTCGAAGACGGGGCCTGCTGAGATCTAACGATAGTGTCTCGGCTGCTTAACACCCCACCCCGCAAGACTTTTCCAGTTAGCGCGGAGTTTCAAGCCAAGGCCCTTTAAATCCCTCTCGCAAGAGAGAGCGGG
The DNA here is from genome assembly GCF_004348235.1 of Phoca vitulina. Classification (NCBI taxonomy): domain Eukaryota; kingdom Metazoa; phylum Chordata; class Mammalia; order Carnivora; family Phocidae; genus Phoca; species Phoca vitulina. The sequence goes on from NW_022589725.1 coordinate 22,677,351, forward strand.
GCTCGGCAGGCGCGGGTGCGGACCTCGGCGGGCCCCCCTCACCGCGCGGCTCACTCACCGGCCAGGCGAAACTGAAAGGCAGCACGATGCGGTTGCGTTCGTTGCCACGACTGGCCTTGAGATTGAAGGTGTTGCCCCCGATGACAGGAGTGGAGCCCGAGCCGAAGCTGCAGGGCCCCCCGGCCGTGACGCGGGACTGGTACTCCTTGAGGCACACTTTGAAGTACGTGTCACACTCGTCGTGGGAGCACTTGCGGTCCCCCGGGTTCCGGACGCCGCCGCAGCAGTTCCCGTTCTGCAGCTCCCCGTTCACGTTCTGCATAGACAGGATCTCCAACTCGAACTGGCCGGAGGCCCCGCACACCTGCCGGCGAGGAAGGGAGGGAGGGAGGTCAGCGCACGGGAAAGTTGTTTTCTTCGAGGGTGGAAGTAACGACTCCCTCCCCACCCGCCCCGACGAGCCCTCAGCGCCAAGTGAAAATAATTTTGCAAAACCGAGTGCAAAGACTCAACGTGATTTCCCGGGCATAAAATGCACGAGCGCAGGAGAAATCCGACGACTACCCCCGGGGTGAAGAGCGGAGAGAACGCAGCCCCCTGCCCCACCTGGAGGGTAGATTTAGGAGGTCCGGGACTTCCCCAGCCTAGGGGCTGCGTCTGGGGAGCAGGACCCGGCCGGGGAGCCGGGCGCCCGAGGGCTCCCGAGCCCGCTCCAGGCGCTCAACAGCAGGCGTCCAGGGAGCTGCGAGGGGAAGGAGAGGGCGGGCCAGGAAGGAGGCCCGGCGGTCTCCTACCTTGGCTCTCAGGGCGCAGAGCAGGGCGAGCAGGAGGCTCAGGGGGCGCCCGGGCCGGCCGCGCGTCCGTGGGGACCGCATCGCTGCGCCGCGCGCCGCGGGCACTCGAGACGCCGCCGCCGCCGCCGCTGCTGCTCGCGCTGGTGCTCCGGCCGGTGCTGCCGTCGCCGCTGCCCCTGCGGCCGCCGCGTCCCGGCTCTAATATACTCCGCGGATTGGAGCATGCACGACTGGAAAACAACACCACTTTTCAAAAGCCCTTTCAAGAGAGGCGCGTTCCAGAAGGCAAAGGGCCCGGCCTCCTTTTATTATTCTGATCGCTTCTTTGAGGCGCTCCCCCTCCTCTTCCACCTCCCGGCTTTCTTTCCTTCTCTCGCGCTCCCCTTCTTTTATTATTATGATTATGCGCAGCCTTTTATTCCCTTTCAGATCAGCTGCTTAAAAAGAAGAGAGGGAGGGGAGGAAAAAAAAAAAAAAAAAAAAGAGCCCAGCTCGCGGGCCGGCCGCAGGTAACACAATGACGCGTGCCCGCCCGGCTCTCGGAGAGGGACTCGGAGAGCCCGTCTGGGAGCAGCGGCCCGGGCTGGCCACCTCTACCCAGCGCGCCCGGCAGGCGCATGCGCACTTATTAATATTCATGAGGAGGCGTGTCGCTCGAAGACACGCCCCTTCCCTCTGGTTGATGGGGAGGGGGAGGACTGGGAGGAACTTGGAAGGGGCTGGGGGCTCAGGGACTCGCGATACCGCGTAGACGTCCCGGGGCTCAGCGCGGACTCCTGCCCTCGGGAGCTTTGGGCCAGGCGGGAAGGGGGGCAGCGTGCGGCGAGGAACTTGCTAGGGTCCGTTGCTCAGGGACGCGCGGCGCCTCGTTGCTGCCCGGGAGCCCCCTCGGACGCCTTGGGCCGGGCGCCTGTGCCCGCCCGTCGGGGCCCCAGGTGTAAGCGCCGCGGCGCTGCCTGAGCGGTCAGAGCGGGGCAGCTTCCGCCTTCCGAGCCGTCTGCGTCAGCTGCGGCTTTCGCCCCAGGAGGAGGGCCTGCCCGCCGGGAGCCCGGCCCGCTTCCCGCGAGCGAGCGAGCCGCCCAGAGCTCGCTGCTGGCAGCGGTAGCCGCAGGCGGCGGCGGCGGCGAGGCTGGCGTGCTTGCCGCCGTCTGCTCGCCCGGCGGAGGCGACCTGGGCAGGCGCTGCTGGGAACTTTGAAAAACTTTCCCGGAGCCAGGCTTGCCGCAAATTCGAGGGGAAGCCTCGGCCGCGCCCCACCCCCTCCCCGATCCCAGTCTGCGAAGTTTCGGAGGGCTCCCAGCGTCAGGGTCCAGCGTCTTTTCCAAACAGTGACAGGGCAGGATCTAGGGGAAGCCGGGAGGGGGAGGGCGGCGGACACACTGGGGTCCGCTCAGGTTTGGGGAGGGGCTGAGTGAGATGCTGATGGGCTTGGGCTCCCACCGTCCTGGTCCCGCTGCCCAGGCCGCAGTGCCGGGATTGCACCTGTAGGCGGCCTCCGAGCAGCTCTCTGGGTGGCAGGAGAGGAGCCTGGAATGGACCATCTCCCCGCCATCGCCCTGCAGCAGAACTTGGCTATCTGGGGTGGCAGTGGAAACTGATGCTATTTTCCACCTTAGGGCGAGCCTCGCAGTTTACAGCGACACTCCTGGTCCTAACCAAGGTCAAAGGAAACCTGCGGGCTGGCCAAAGCCTCTGCCAGCCCCTCTCACAGCAGACATGCTGCTGCGTTTGAGGGGACCTCTTGATTTCCACTGAAGGGTGACAAAGTTTTGGCCCTCATATTGGGCATGTTCTGCGGAAAAGCGTGACTATTCAGGGGCAGGATCGTGACTTGACCCCTCTGGGACTGTGGGGCATGATGGGCTGCAATGGGTCAAAGGAAAATAGTTTCCAATATACTGAGTTATGAGTGCATAAAAGGTTGGGTACATTGTGGTTATTTACTGCATTTAGTGACAATATTTTCAGTGCCACATCTCAGCACGCTGGGGAATAAGGCAGCCAGCTGACCTCTTTACATTTGTTCAAAGCCACCAAGGGTGGTTTAGCAATCTTGGCGTTTTAACAGCTCAGGAAATACTCCTAAGAAAGGTACCTTCTTAGTGGTAATGTGTCCCATCTTGACCATCATTGGTGAGATGATCCGTGGCACAGGCAGCAGCAACCTGAGCATTATGTCTTAATGTGCCCCAGTCCCTGCAATTATCCTAAAGGCAAAGCAGCCAGTTGTCAACTGTAAGTGCATCTAGACTTTTCTCAAAGTTTCCAAACCAATCTCCTCTACCTCCTATCTGCCTCCTTCTCCCTTGTCCTCCCAAATGTCCATGGGGGTGCTAAGTAATGGTTTAAAGGCAAAATGCTTGTGCTGGGGACAGGGGGGAAACACAATTCGTGAAGGCTGATGAGGTCTTCAATTGCACACTCCTTGGAGTTCCCCATGTCTGAACCTGTTTTAATTCTGTGCCCGGTGGCTGGTCCCCCACACCCTGCTCAGGAAGGAGGCTGAGGCCTTGAGTTGAAGAGTTTAGATCCAGCCACCTGGGTTAACCCGAAAGGGCCACCTGAGATTTCAGGTGCCTCCAGGTAGTAATCTGGACTGCGTGTAAGCTGGGGTCAGCTCCAGGCCACAGTTGAGTTTAGCCCCCTTGATTCTTTTTTTTTCTTATTAAGAAAGAGAACATAGATTTCTGGGGGTTGAAACTCTCCGATGAACCCTGACAGGTATGTGAAATCACTAATAAACACAAAATTCACATGCTGAAGAGGACAGTGTCCCTCACCCTTCCTGAGCTTGGGAACCCACTTTTAGAGAAGACAGTTGTGGGCTAGAGGGGATTCTTCTGAAAATTTTCAGTTGGGACTCTTCCAGCTAATTGGTACTCCCCCAAAAAGCCAGTCACGTTTACCGCAACAGACACCAACTGGAAGCTCTGCCTTCTACTTCCTTGCTGCTGGCTCTCAGCCTCGCTCTCTGCAGAACGGGGAACTTCTGCGGAAAGAACTCAAGCATGCAGATTCCCCCTTGGCCAAGTCACATCCTGCCTTTGGGTACAGCAAGTGAACATTCTAGAAAAAAACGTTCCTGTGGAAAGTGCCCTGTTTAGCCATCACACCTACACCTGTGAGAAGGGGAGAGGTTTGGGGTCAGTTCCTGTCTGGCCCGTCTCATGTGCTCCAATCATAACCATCCTTTGGTATCTTTCTTTAATTTTAAAGATGTATTTATTTTAGAGAGCAGAGGGGAGGAGCAGAGGGAGAGAGAATCTGAAGCAGACTCCCCACTGAGTGCAGAGCCCCACATGGGGTTCGATCTCACGACTCTGAGATCATGACCTGAGCCAAAATCAAGAGTCAGATGCTCAACCAACTGAGCCACCCAGGCGCCCCACTTTCTTTAATTTTAAAAAGATGCCTTATTTTACTTCTTCCACAAAACTTGCCCTGTTTTACTGAGTCATCCACAAACAGCAGTCCTGAACACCGCCCCCCCCACCAAAAGTTTAATAAGAGACATTCAAGTTATAATAACTGAATGTAAATACATTTGGTCAACTTGAATCTCTCAGCACTATGATAAAAATCAGCAAATCAATATTTATTGAGAACTATATTACACCTAGCAACATGGATGATCTCAAAAACATCCTACTGAATGAAAGAAGCCCGACACAGAAGACTACATACTGTATGAAACTGTTTATATGAAGTACTAGGGCAGGCAAAACTAATTTGCAGTAAAAGAAAATGTCGATGGAAGGATGGAGATGAACTGGGATCATCTTGAGGCTTCTTCCAGAGGAGGGATAATGTTCTGTATTATGATAAGGGTTTGGGTTACACAGGTGTATGCATTTGTCAAAATCCATTAGTGCACTTAAGATAGGTGCATCTCATGCGTTCAAAAGACAAAATCGTAATAGTCAACTTGAGTTAATTATATGGGTGCTGAAGTATATAGAGGGAAGTGAAATGATATTTGCAGCTTGGAAATGCATTTAAAAAGGAGATTATGGGGGTGCCTGGGTGGCTCAGTCGGTTAAGCGTCTGCCTTCGGCTCAGGTCATGATCCCAGGATCCTGGGATCGAGTCCCTCCTCCCTCTTATGCTCTCTCTCTCACTCTCTCAAATAAACAAATAAAATCTTAAAAAAAAAAAAGACTGTTTCTTGGTTTAAAAAATAATAAAAATAAAAATGAGATGATGGATGGAGAGAAGCTGGCTGGCTGGATATACGCTGGAGCAAAATAGTGAAGGGTTAAGGATAGGATCTAGAGGGGACATATGGTGTTCACATACAATTCTTTGAAATGTCTCTGCCTGAAATTTTTCACTATAAAATATGTTGAGGAAAATGGTTACCTGAATATGCCAGGTATTGTGTAGGGTGCCAAGAGTACAGTGGATGACACCAAAACAGTGGACTTAAAGATTACAGAGTGGAGGGAATTCCTGTAAGGGATGATGATAGTGTAGATTGTTGTAGTGAACAAAAGGGAGGTCCTTATTTCCCCCCATTCCTTGTCTCCCTAATACCTTTCTTCTTTCCAATAAATAAGAGAGGAAGGTCCAAATATATAAAGGGACCTGTAAAAAAGTCATTTAATATCTTCCTTTTTCTTGTTTGCACCTTGCAGAGAAGTTAAGGCAAGTTCAGGAGCCCTCTTCCATAGAAGAGCAGATGGTGATATCTTTCTGCTCCTTTCCAGCAGAACCAAAGGATGCTTATGTCCTACAAGCTCTTCTTTCCTTCTACCACGGTACCACCTCAGAAAATGCAAAGCCCTGCAAACTCTGCCTAGCCAGCCCTCCGAGGAAGCACGGCCTCTGAGCAGACAACCACCTTCATGGATGATTCTCCTTCTTCCACATCACAAGCAGTTCCGAGAAAAACCTATGGGCAGCACATAAGACGTTAAAAAATTCAGGATAAAATTATAGCTCCCACGGCAACCATAACCAGGCCACAAGTTTATCCATTTAAGCATAAACTGAGTAGATCCAACCCTCTTTTTTCAAAGCTTCATTTTACATCCACAAGAGAGCTGAATTAATTTTCTTTGGAAACCAGAACTACGAATTTCTTGCATTATTAACAGTAATTTTGTATGAGCTTTCATTTAAAACATTGTTTTGGTTTGGCCTTGAGCTCAGGTATTTATAATTTTGCCTGTCCTGCCCCGATGCCGTCTCGCAGGCTTTATGCGGAAAGCTCTCAGGACAGAGTTCCATGTCCACGGCCCCTTTAACAAGCCAGTGATCGAAAGTCACAAAAAACCCAAGATGCAAAATCTAGGAACCGGGGGACTGATTTCCTCATTTTACTCCTTGAGTTAAAACTGAAGATTTTGTATGACCTTTCATAGTTTTTATATAGTTCTATAGTTTCATAGTTTACTGTGGAAAAAAGTTCTACTTGTAAAACATACCCTTTTCTTATGGCTGAGAGCCTTTTTGAAAATAAAAAAAATCTTGGATGTCAATTGCTGTTAAATTGGCTTTCTCAAAACAATTATAAATGAATCATTCACCCTCCTTTTTGTGGTGATAACAGTGAGTTTTCTGTTCTGTGAATGACACCTGAACAACTTGACCCATAGATATTCTGGGATAGGATTTTAAACAAACAAACAAACAAACAAACAAAAACCCCAAGTTGGTCCATTTGTACAGTTGACTGATCTAAATGCAACTAATAATTTTCTGTAATTGCAAAGTGTGACTGAGCTCTTACAAACCTTTTCATCTCCTAAAAGGCTCTGGAAATTACACTCTCAGAAGCAGGTAGCATGTGGAAACTACCCCAATACAGTTCACTCTGTGAACTCACTCTGTGAGCACCTTTTCATCTGGTTTGCATTCTGCTTTTGCAAACAGGCACAAACCCAAATCTGCCTCCAGATCTAAAAAAATTGTTAAGAATTAAAGTAGTTGTTGGAACTTGGGAAAAGGAGAGCTAAATATATTCAGTTATCTGAGAAAATTTCAGAACTACATAAATGTGAGAGTCAAAGAAAGGCGATTACACCTGGCAATGGCACGAAAGCCATGCACTTTCCACTCACAGTATTTCATGTTTCGGTTAATGGTTCTCAATAAATTACAAGACTCTGTCTGCATTTGACACTTTTGTTCTCAAGCCAATGGTGCCTTTCCTGATGCCTTTCTCTAAATTAGAAGTTATGAAGGACATGAAAAGTGGATGTTTGCAATACTTAAGTTTAGTTTTTCATGTGGAATGTAAATAGTTGTTTTTATTATTGTCTTTATGCCAAGATTGCTCAAGGATGGCTAAAGAAACATTCACTTGAGCACAGAAATATTGGCACAAAGACTACCTACAAACTTCTAGATGCCTAGGTATCAGCCATAACATACACAGATTTTTATAAGCATCATTTAAAAATGATTTCAGAACATGTCAAAGATTCTTTTTTCTTTTTGGAAATGAACTTAAGGCATGGAAAACTTAAAATGACTGTAAAGGAGAAAGTTTAGTTTCCAGAAGATGGCTATGGCGTCCATGGTAATATTTTTTTTCAAAGGCAGGTAACAGCTAGAGAAGTCATTGACATCATCTTAGGATAGTTTGGCAGTAATTCATGTGACGAGGAGCTGAGGGGTTTAATAGACCACACGTGGAATATGCCGTAATGGTGCAGTGCACCTGCTAAAAATACTAGGGCCACATTCTGAAGCTGCATTACTAGAAATGTAGATTAGCAATCAAGGAAAAATCATAGCCCTAGCATATTCTACACTAGCCTTAACACAACTGAAGTGTTTTGACCAGGTCTGAGCACCATTGTTTTTAAAACTGTGGTAAATAGACATGACATAACATTTGCCATCTTAACCATTTTTAAGTGTACGGTTCAATAGTAAGTACATTCACGGTGTTGTGAAACCAATCTCCAGAACTTTTTCATCTTCCCAAACTGAAACTCTGGACCCATTAAACAACTCCCTATTCCTCCCCTCCCCCTCCCCTGGCAATCACCATCCTGCTTTCTATGAATTTGACTACTCTAGCTACCTCACATAAGAAGAATCATACAGCATTTGTCTTTTTTTTTTTTTTTGAAGATTTATTTATTTGGGTGAGGGAGAGAGAGTGTACCAGGTGGGGGCGGGGCAGAGGGAGAGGAAGAGAGAGAATCTCAAGTAGACTCCTTGCTGAGCTTGGAGCCTGATGGGGGGGGGCTCCATCCCACGACCCTGAGATCATGACCCGAGCCAAAATCAAGAGTCCGACACTTAACCAACTGAGCCACCCAGGCACCCCTTTATTTGTCTTTTTGTGATTGTCATTTCATTTAGCATAGTGTCCTCAATGTTCATCCATGTCATAGCCTGTGTCAGAATCTCCTTCCTTTGTAAGACTAAATAATATTCCATTGTACATAGATACCACCTTTTGCTTATCCACTCACCCGCTGGTAGACACTTGGGTTGTTTCCATCTTTTGGCTATTGTGGCTAATGCTGATATGAACATGGGTGTACAAGTATCTCTTCTGGCTGCTTTCAATTATTTTGGACATATGCTGGGCACCATTTTTAAGAGTCATCTTGACAACTGGGCCATGCTCAGAAGAAGGTCTGCATTTTTAGACCTCTCAGCCCAGCAATTGGAGGACTTGGGAGCGTCTAATTGGAGGAGAGCAGAAAGGAGGCATTGCAACTGTCTGCAGTACTGGAAAGGTTGACTTGAGTAAGAGCAGACTTGAAATGCTGCAAACAGCAGACAAGATTCAGTGGGTGGAGGTTACCAGAAAGTTGATTTTGACTCAGCAGAAAGACAAGCTTTGTTTTCATAAGAGCTCTTCCTTAGTGTCATAGGCTGCCTTAGGGATAGTGAGTCCCTGCCAGTGAAGGTAATCAGAGCTTGCTGGGAGCACTGGACAGTGGCAGGAGACAGGGAGGTTCCCCATTCTGGATGGGAGCCTGAACCAGGTGGTTTCCTAGGAAACTCATCTCTATGAGGCCATGACAGGATTAACGGGTAGGATGGCGGTTCAGGCCCATACCCACAGAGAGAGTCTAGGAGCCAGTTTTCGACCAATGTGATGTTGATGCCACTGATTGAGGATTAGCAGAGCCTGGTGTGCAGGGGTGAGAACAGCATGGACCCATCTGCTTTCTGAAGTGAATTCTCAAGAATCCATCACACATATATTAACCAAATGGCTGCAGCAAATAAGTCAAATCTAAATGTTGCAGAGTTGATCATCACAACCCGGGCTCATTATTATCCTCTGTCCCTTGCTATTCCGAATGAGGTCTGAGGACCAGCAGCATTGGCATCACCAGGAAGCTTGGTAGAAATTTGGACTCTCAGCTTACCCCAGAGCTTCTAAATCAGAATCTGCAATTTCATGAGATCCACAGGCAATTCGCACACACAAAAAGGTCTAAACTGCACCTAATACAGAAACAGTCTATGGTTAGGCAGAAGCTATCAAATGTTCTTTCCAGGAATGGTTGCAATACTGTATCATTGGGGAGAAGTGTTGGTTAGTCAAATCTACGATTGGTTGTCCCATCAGGGGCTCAGTGTCGTAATGGGAATTCCTCACTGTTATTTATCCAAGTATATGTTTATATACTGGCATATTCTTCTTTTTTAAGATTTTATTAATTTATTTGAGAGAAAGAGTGAGCACAAGAAGAGGGAGGGGCAGAAGGAGAAGCAGACTCCCCGCTGATTGGGGAACCCAACACAGGGCTCTATCCGAGGACCCCGGGATCACGACCTGAGCTGAAGGCAGACCACCCAGGCGCCCCTCTATTGGCATACTCTTAAAAAAATTCAGGAGGCTTTTAGGTAAAACACGTATATAAATAAATATTAGGACCTAGGAAAATAGAGCTAAAAGAAGAAGACCAAGATCAGGGAGGAAAGGTAATAAATGGAGACAAGCAGATTGTGCATAACTCCTTGAATTGAGTTGAGAATTGGATGCTGAGCTCGCTGACAGCCAAGGGGACCAAGAAAACAGTCAGCTTCAAGATTAACTTTACCCATGCAGAGCCCACAGGCTAGTGCCTCGGGTGAAGTAGAGCTTTTCCTGGCATTTTGTTATGAAAAATATCCATGTATGTGTGGGTATATTGTTATAGCTATTTGGAGGATTGGCGTCTTATATATATGGAATGCTGAGAAATACAACAGTTTTCTGAGAATGATGTAGGCTGGAAATTGAGGGACTGACACCAAAGCACTGCTCAGGGAAAGCAGGGTGGTGTGGGGACAAGGGTAAGGGAGGAATACGTCTTTCTGAACCCCCAATTATGTAAATTTCCCTTTTATATAGATGTGTAGATTTTGATGAAACTCAGTAAACTTTTTCTGGGAAGTAAAACTATTGGGATAGAAGCCCTTTCCCCCTCCCCCCCCATGAGGTGGGGTACTTGAATTAAAATTAAAAACTTAATTTAAAAAAGAAAAAAAAAAGCCTTTTATGAGCACCGAAGGAGTGAAATAAGCCATTTAGCTTTCTCAAAAATGTAAATTTTACAAGAATGGTAATATGGCTAATCTGATATCAAAAAGCACTACACTTTGTTCTTTATTTATTTGTTCTTTATTTTTTTTTAAGATTTTATTTATTTATTTGACAGAGAGAGACACAGCGAGAGAGGGAACACAAGCAGGGGGAGTGGGAGAGGGAGAAGCAGGCTTCCCGCTGAGCAGAGAGCCCAATTGGGGGTTTTGATCCCAGCATCCTGGGATCATGACCTGAGCCGAAGGCAGACACTTAACGACTGAGCTACCCAGGTGCCCCTATTTTTTTGTTCTTTAAATGCCTTGATTTCTCCCAGACCTCTACTCCACACGTAATAGTATAAGCTTATAAGCTTAGCTTCAGGGAGTTTAAATTTACTTCTCAAGCTTTCTTCAACTATCCTTTCCGGCTCTCATAATTACAGATGCATCTCTGATTAATTGCAAAAATCACCCCACTCTTTACCCCCCAACCCCATATCCACACACCCTTTTGGGATGTGATTTCGGTGGCTCCTCCCACCAGGGGGTGTGGCCTATTTCCCCATCCTGGAACGTCTGCGGGCCTCCTGACTCGCTTTAGCTTAGCGAATGAAGCACAGGTGGCAGTGGGCAGACTGAGAGCCTCGGCCTCCAGAGATGGTGCCCATTTCCATATTCTCTTTAGCTTCAAGACTCTGCTATTGCCATGGGACAAGCGAGGCTAAGCTGCTGGAGAACTAGAGAGTGTATAGAGGAGAACTGAGTGATCCCAGCAGAGGTCTTCCTTGCCCAGTCAGCCTCCATCCGTTGACTGCACACACACCACCAAGCCCAGATGAGATCAGCCTACTCCGCCCACTTCAGCAGAACCTCCCAGCCAGTTCGTAGACTCGTGAGAAATAACAACTGGTCTTTTGAATCTATAGGTTTGGGGCTGGTTTGTTATGCAGCACTATTGTAGCAATAGATAACTGATATGACCTGAGTGAGCGTGAATGAAATGTTAAAGAAAACAGAAACACAAAAATGACGTGCAAGCCTGAAATAAGTGATAATTGCCACTAGCTAAGCATAGCCTGGGGTGACCAATCTTAACAGCCTCCGCTTGAGAAAGAAAGCCCACAGTTGAGTTAAAGCGGCGTTATTATAGGAATCTTGGCTCTGCTGAATTTCTCTTAAAAAATAAGTTATTTGCAGCCTCCCATAAGACAATCATGACAGAGACTCTTGTAACCATAAGGTACTAATGTAATCACTGGATGTCTTCCTTCCCTTCTTCCCTACTGACTGCTACCCACAGCACCGAGAACTTTTGCAGCTGATAGACTAATTCTTGTCCCAGAGAGAGGTGGGATGTTACATTCTCTAATAGTCAGTTTGGATGGTTCGCAAACCAGTATATGCCCGTCGTACTTGTTATTGGAATACATCGTTTAATTCACTATTCCATAAACTGGTGGAATAAGAATGCTAAAAAAAAAGATCACTTCTTTGCAAACTAAATTGCGTATAACTTGATGAGAATAAATGTGAGTAGCTAAAAATATATTCTTGTTGAATGAATGTGAGAAAGACAACTTGCTTCCCAGTGTCTTTTAACTTTCATTCCAATTTAAAGAAACCACAACTGAACATTATAAATGAGGTGCTGTGGATGATATAGGATGCAAGCCTGGCCAGTTGAAAAGCTTTGTCTTAGACCAGAAGCTGGGCAAGTAAATAACCTTTTGTGGGATCCGTGTGTGTCATGTTTTATGATTCTGTCTTTAAACGACATTTTTGATTAACCAATTACTGGTCACGATTGCATCACTTAAGGTTTTATTCTATTAGTAGAGTTTGGAGCAATGCCTGACACATAACAGGAGCACGAGAACTAGTTGCTGAATGAATTTGTTGAATGAATTAGTTGCAAATTGCTGACAATATACATCACAACCAAACCAGACGTGTCTCCACACACCAATGTGTTTCAATACTGAGTGTGAAAACCAGTACCCTAGAAGCTGAAGGAATGGCTTAGCTTTCCAGTAAACCTGTCTAAATATAGATTCTTTTATACCAGGTCATTGAAAAAGGCTGAAATTGGAGGGGTTGGTGTTACCTAATGAGGTCCCACTAGCATGTATCATATTCACCTGGACGGGCTGTTAAATCACAGATTGCTAGGCTTTACCATGGAGTTTCCATTTAGTAAATCTGGTATAGGACCCTAGAATTTGTATTTCTTTTTTTAAAGATTTTATTTATTCATTTGAGAGAGAAAGAGGGAGAAACAGCACGAGCGGGAGGGGCGGAGGAAGAGGGAGAGAGAGAATCTCAAGCAGACTTCAAACTGAGCATGGAGCCCAATGTGGGGCTCCATTCCAGGACCCTGAGATAATGACCTGAGCTGAAACCAATAGGCAGACGATGCTTAACTGACTGTGCCACCCAGACACCCCTGGAATTTGTATTTCTAACAAGCTTCCAGGTAATGCTGTTCATGGACCAAACTGTTAATCACTGAACTAGCATAGCCTGAAAGTAGGCAATTACCAAGGTCATCTGGCCCTCCCCCTGTCCATCCACCTTCCCCAGCCCATTTAATTCTTTCAACAATTACTAAGTTGGCCAAGTAGGTTGAGAACTGGGGTGGGGCAATCGAGATATATAAACTTATGACATATGCTCAGCAGCGTTGCCTTCATGTATTACATAATTTAACCCCCACAGCAACACTATAAAGTTGATATTAATGTCTCCATTTTACAGATGAGAAAATAGAGGTTCAAAAAGATTATATACTTTTATAACTACTCACCCAAATGGGGGACATAGAGAGAAAGCAGTAGGCCTAAGCGTCAGGGTACACCAAGACCAAAGGCCCTGTTCGTTCCACAACAGCTAATGGGGATCTAAATGATGTCATTAGGATGGACACTTGGATCTAAAGCAGGGCTACATGGACTTTAACGTGTATGTGAATCCCTGAGCGTCTTGTTAAAAGGGCAGATCCTTATTCTGTCTAGGGCAGGCCTGAGAGTCTGCATTTCTCATAAGCTCCCAGGTGATGTCAAGGGTGCTGGTCCCTTAACACAATTGGAGAAGTGAACCCCATTGGCATCGGTGCAGAGTCTGGGATGTCCTTTGGCAGGAAGGGGAAGTCCCGAGTGGTCCTTTAATCTTGTCGTACACACAATACAATTTGCCTTTTATTTTGTCAATGTAGAATTTGAAGAGGGATCAAAAAGGGAATCTGTGTTAAAAGAATGCGTTCAAGGAGGAATGCCAAGGCCATACATTCTTCTCGAGAATGCATTTAGCTGAGGGGAAGGAACTGGGTTCAGAGTAAGAAAACCCACTGCTTGTGCCCTACCACGATCCCTGGGAAGCAACCTGAGCATCGGGTCAGCTGTTCACGAGCTGCAGAAGCATCTGATGGGAATCCACTCCGCCCTCCTGGTTACCACCAACAGGGAAAGGGAGTGTGAATTATAGCGAAAGCCACTACAAGGGCTGGGAGTTTAAAATCCTCTCTTCACACCTCTCGTGACATAACTGTGACTGATTTATTTTCTTGACTTCCCTATAGTACAATTCACCCCTCTTACTGAATACTTCTGTTAGTTGTGACAAATGCAGACAGTCATGTAACCACCACCATCAAGATATAAATTTTCCATCAGCCTGCACAGCCCTTCAAGCTGCCCCTTTGTACTCATCTCCTCCCTCTGTGTCCTAGAGATTTGCCTTTTCTAGAATGCTACAGATATGGACCCAGTGTTCAGCCTTTTGAGTCTGGCTTCTTTCACTTAACATAAGGCACTTGGGATTCATTCATGCTGTCCTGTGTATCAGCAGTTTGATCCTTTTTTATTGCTGAGTGATATTCCATCGTAGGGATGTACCACAGTGCATTTATCTGTTCCCAGGTGGGAGATCTTTGAGTGCTTCAGTTCTTGGTGATTATGAATAGAGAGCTGCTATAAACATTTGCATACAGGCTTCTGTGTGAACATTAAGTTTTCATTTCTCTTAGGAGTGAATTTGCTAGGTCATTTGGTAAGGTTATGTTTATAAGAACCAAATTGTTTTCCAGAGTGGCTGTACCATTTTGTGCTGCCCCTTGCAATAGGCGAGTAATCTTTCTGAGCTGCATGCCACACGCTGCCCCTAGACTCCAGACACATACGGTATAGACAGTGTTCACTGGAGGATCTCAGGGAGGTAGCTGCCTCCCTGGTGGCATGAGCCACCTGGGAGAAGGCTGAGGTCAGAGGTTTTGGGAAAGTAAGGGAAGCTGGGCTTACCTCCCCCAGCTCCTCCCAGCTTCCAGATCCATCTGTTGAGGCCTGCATGCCTCCTCCTTGAGGGAGGCTTTGAGCCCACCTCTCTCTCCCGCAAGTGTGCAATATCCCAAAACGCCACCCTCCTGGGTCAGGCTTTGTTGCCAGATAATGTGACTTCGAAAAGAAGCCCTTCCCCTCCCCTCAAAAGGAGGCTAAGAAAGGCTCTCAGATCAATCCTCAGCAGATACACCGAGTCACACAAAGCTCCAGCAAATCCTTTATTCTCTCCTTGGAGCAGCTGCTGTGGCACCCCCCCCACCCCCTCCCAGGCTCTGCCCCCAGTGGAAACCTGAAAGCTATTCATATCATTTAATCCTGTTGAAAATCCTCTCCGCTCTCTCTCACTGAGGTGCGGTCGGCTGGAGGTAAACCTGGGCTTAATTCTTATGCTGGAAAGGAGATGAAAGGTGTCACATGATTTGACATCCTATTTAGGAAGCTGATTCTTTCCTAATCTAGAAGCTTCTACTCATAACCCCTGTTTGAGAATGTTAAAATAAGGTCTTCAAGTGGTTAAAATAAGCAATTGTGTAAAATGCTTAGTTCAGTGCCTGGCAGATGGATTTTCTTTTAACCATGCATTCACTTCAGAAAAGATAGGAAAAGAACAGAAATGGTTGCCCGGGGGGGGCAGGATAAGTAGACTTTTACCTATGGATTGTTAAGGATCTCTACCAAATTTTTTATACTCTGTTTTAGACATGGCTAAAGAAAGCTAAGACAATTTTACTCTACTGCCAAGCACAGCCACAGATCTTTTTTCTTTTTTTTTAAAGTAATCTTTGCAGGGGCGCCTGGGTGGCTCAGTCGTTAAGCGTCTGCCTTCGGCTCAGGTCATGATCCCAGGGTCCTGGGATCGAGCCCCACATTGGGCTCCTGGCTCTGTGGGGAGCCCGCTTCTCCCTCTCCTCCCTGCTTGTACTCGCTCACTGTCTCTCCTTCTCTCTCTCTCTCGAATAAATAAATAAAATATATAAAAAAAATAATCTTTGCACCCAACATAAGACTCGAACTTGATCAAGAGTCGTATGCTCTACAGACTGAGCCAGCCAGGTGCCCCACAGTCACATATCTTGGATCTCTCCCCTGCCACCAAAAAGCATAAGATCTTATAGCCAAGTTCTTTAATTTTAAGAAACTTGGTCATAAGATACTGCTATATTCAGCATGAGCACCAAACCTACTCTTTTTATCCCAGAACTCATTGATACATGAGTAACATGATCCCAGACCTTCTCAGGTCTTTCCAGGCTGAGAGAAGGCTCCTCATAAGAGTTCCATAGTTCATACAGTTACAGAGAAAGCAAAAGAACATAGGAAATTTCACCCATCCTTCAAACAATACATTCCTTCTGGTTTGTTTCAGGACCCCAGCAGGATCCTTTATTAAGCTTCCACTAATGGAGGATGGCCCAAGAGGCATACAGATGTAAGGCTGTCCTGGAGGTTTTTGTAAGCATAAAGTACCTGAAAGAAACATTAGAACAGTAGCAGGGAGGCAGTGTTCACAACCTCCACCACACATTGGAATCACCTGGGGAGCCTTCAAAGGGCTTGCTGCTCGGCCGCACCCCCAGAGAGTCTGCTTTAATTGATCTCCTTGGCAGCCTAGGCACTGAGACCATTGAAATCTTCCAAGGAGTGTCAAGGTTGAAAGTTGGCTCTGGCTTCACAAACCGTGTACTAAGGAGGTGAACAGATCAATGACAAATCAATGACATTCTCTTCTCCAGAAGGTGCATCAGATGTGTGTCTTATGGCCACAGTGAGACAGGAAAGTTGGGGGAAGTTTTAGGACACGTAACAGGACTGGGATCTGCAATCGCGGGGAAAGAGAAACTGAGAGAATGCCACGTTGTCAAGAGGGGAATGGGATAGAGGAAGGAGCCAGAAAGAAGGGGAGAGCCTTTAGGAGAATGTGTTTCTTGCGGAGGGTGCTTCAGAGGGTAAGATTACTTTCATGTGTATTTTCTCTTATGCCTGCTGAGGCAATGAAGCATAAAGAATACAAGACAGACTTGGGTTAGAATCCCACCTCTGCTACTGCTTACCTCTGTAATCTTGGGCAAGTTCCTTCTCAGCCTCAGTTTTCCCATCTGTAGGATGGAAATAATAATAGTACTTTCCTCACAGGGTGGCTGGGAAAATTAAATAACATTGTGTAAAATGCTTAGTTCAGTGCCTGGCAGATGGTAAGTTCTCTACAGGTTTTAACTGCCATTACCATTATCACTGTGATCACCGTGGTGTGGGCTGTGGGGTGGAGACCTAAGGTCAGCCTCAATTGAGGGGTATAGGGGAGGGAGAAATGAGTAAAGTTTTTTTTCCGAACAAACAGAGTAGAAACTAAAAAAATCCAGAAACTAAGGCTAAAGGAGCTCTTTGAAAAAGACATCATGATTGATACCTTTGAGCTCTGAGAGGCTTCATTTATCTCTGAAGAAGTCTGTTTGTGTTTGACATCTTTGGAAGGAACAGAGGTAGAATGTAACTAGGGAGTGAGGCAGGATATATCACCCAATGAAAAACTTGCTGGGTTGATTTGAGTTGAAATGGAGGCATCTCTGACTTTTGGATGGCGCTTGACCCTACATGACAGCACAGCAGGGTGAGCCCTGATCAGTGGCGATGAGTCCTGGGCTTGAGTGAGCGCACCCAGGAAAGAGGAGCAAGATGAGTGTGGAGGAGATACTGGTGTGTGTGTTTGAGAGGTTGTTAGTAGGTCATAAACAATAGAATGGAATGGGCAGCTGGAGGGTGAAGTCAAGGTGGAGCCCAAACAGAGGAGGCTGGTAAGAGCCCACTCTTATTTAAGAGGGTTTGTTTAGTCTTCTGGCCCTTGAGGCTGCTCTTCCTTTGCATTGCCACAGGAAAAATGAGAAGGGTGGCAGGAAGTGTCCAGTGTTCCACCAAAGATCAAAGTTAATGTATCCTTGTTGGTTTTATGGCCTCACGCTAAGGCATAGGTGGTAATCACCAAGCTCCCTTTTTACTCCGGGATCCTGGGCACCCACTCTCTCCTACCTGTCCTTCTGCTGGGTCCTTCCTGCATTTACAAAGTCCTTCAGGGGTAGACCTCTTAGCCAGCTGCTGGGCCATTCCCTAAGATCTCACAATTAGGTATACATAAGAATCGCTTTGAAAAATTGTGAAGCAGATTTGCTCCCCTCCCCCAGCCACAATTTAGATTCCACAAGTGTGTGTGTGGGGGGGGCGAGGGTGCTGGGAACCTGCTTTTAATGAGCTTCCAGCTGCAGCTGCTTGTCTGAGGTCCACACTTCGAGTAGTCTACCCTAGCTACCCTCAGGATTCTTGAGTGTATGCCTTTGCTTATCTGCTAGGGGAGGGATTAGACTTCAGTAAATTCTCTAGGGGATGTTAGTTGGAGCTCTGGCCTCAAATGTTAGCCCTTTTAGAGATTTTGGGTGTGATATCCAAGCTCTTTCAAGGAGAGTCACTATTCCTTATTGTGTCCCACCTAAGCATGTGAGATATGATGGTGTAAGATGGGGGTAGACGTGCCCATACAATTTTGTAAATTTAGTCTGTATGTCCTATATTTTTGCGCCTGGAGGATTGTTGAGAAGGAAGACCCTCTCTTCTTCTTAATGAACTTTTGACAACTTTGTCCACTCTGTTGAACTTACTTTGTAGTTTGAGCCTCAAAACCAAAACTCTCCACAAGGGATCCTTTTGTTTCTCTTTGATCGGCCAGAATGAAATGCTCGATTCAGTTTGACCCCACCTTACTCTTTTTCTGGACCTAGCACTTATACAGTGAATAGATGTCATCTTTTTTAGAAGCAAGGTCGAATCTAAATTTTCTGCCAAAACAAAGCCCTCTGGTTTCTTCAAACGTGTGGACTTCTGAGGTTTGGTAACCAAAGGGGGTGTAAGGTTCTGCTGGTTCTCAGAGACTCAAAGGTCTTCCTACAGACGGCCACACGGAGAAATCAGATCAGCCCAGAGTTTGGTGTAAACAAGTCCATCTTAATTCCCATTTGGGGTTTGTAACTGCTTGAATAGCTGAGAAACTCACTGTGGAGTCATTTTACCTTACTAGTTTTATTTTGTAGACTTGCCACCTGTCCCAAGGCAGCCTCAGTTGAGTGAGGGCTGGTGTCCCCGAAAAAAGAGGTGGTTCTTAAGCAACAACTGGAGTTTATTTTGATCTCTATCTTTTGAAGCCAGAAACTGTTCATGTGTAACTTTAAAGAAAACTGTGATTTTTTTTTTTTCCTAGAGCAAAGCTGCAATTTGAAGGCAGGATTCTATTAAAAACAGACAAATAATTCCCATTCCTTCCTGGTCCTGCCTATTGTTTTCCTAAGTTTGTTTGGATTCCCAGATTGAATCCTGCTGGTTAACCCTCCAAAGAGAGGGTCCTGGCCACTGCCATCCCGTGAGGTGACGGTCTCATAAGCTCCTTGGGGAACATATCCTGTTTCTCCGTCAAAGAGGCATTTGGAGGATGTGGGAGACTGTCTCCTGTCTTCTCTATTCAGAGAGCCTTTATTTCCTTTCTCTGTTTTGTCTGTAGACTGCTTCAGTCCTAAGAAGAAATGTTGGTCAGGAGCCAATATCACATATAGGTAATAAGTAGTAAACTATGGGATTGATTTAAGAGACCCATGATCTTGCCCTCAACAAGTATTCCCTTCCCCCATCCACTACACATACTCATCAAAGACAGTGATCTGATGCTCATAGGGTACCTTTAGATGCATCAGCTGATGACTTTCTATGCCATATCCTTTTGTGCCATGGCCAGCATCCCTCATCATGTGACCATGGATCCCTTTTCCCAAGGAGCCCTGATGTGCCCAGTGTTCTTCATGAAGCCAGGTGCGCATTCATCAGAGCTGGGATGGTGGTGGAAACCTACTATCCATCCCTGAGTCAAACACTGACTTTTCAAAGGAAAATTTTCTGGAAATGGTGACATAGTGATATTGTCATCTTGGTGTGATTTTTTACTCTTTTTTCCTATGTCCACATGCTGGTTTAGACAGAGAAATGCCACGCTGTCCTAGATGTCCTTGCTTTGTGGAGGGTACAGGTCCTCGCCAGTACATGCAGATATAGTTGGTTGTGTACACAAGTAAGCTCATACTTGCTGAGAAAATTCCTAATTGAGAAATAATGAGAGGAAACTCTTTTTTTCCCCCTCAGTCTAAACATGAAAGATCCACTGCTGATTAAATATATCTGGTAAGGAATCACTTCTCCTCGGCTTTAAACTGAAACCTCTAAAGCCTCTTTCCCAGAATATTCCAAATACAAACGGGCAAGTTGTATTATTTCCAAGTTGCCTTTTTCCTTAGGGAAAACGAGTGCTGTCTGAGACTAGCAGACATGGAGCTCTGCGCATCCTGATAAAGATAGGGACTTTAGGCTAGCAAAAAAATCCAAATAAACAGATTTTTCAAACAAACCAGCTTTCCTTTTGGTAGCTGAAAAGGAAACCCCACATCCAGGAGGAATGCAGATCAAAGCGGAGTCTACAAATGATGCAGAAACACATAAAATAACAAACAAGCCTGGTGGGAAGAGGGAACTTTTGGTAAAAGAATAGGCCTCTTCATATTACACTGAAATTGAATGCAAGATTGCAAGCAAAGATACATGAGTTGGGAATACAAAGCTATAGTTTCTTTCCCCTTTTTTGGAGCCGAGGGTATACCTTTAATAGGTCAGATTGGAAGCCACTAAAAGCAACGGACAAAAGATAGGCCTCTTGTTGGAAATCTTGCCTCCTTTACCTTTTGCAGTCACCTCTGCCTTTCTCTTTCTCGATATAAAGTGGACAGAATAATCAGTCTGCTCTGGCTGTCAAGGTAGAACCCGCATTACTGTGGTCGCCATGCCTTCCATGTCAAAAGCTGAGCCTTTTTCACTCTTGCAAACCTGGTTCTGTTTAGAAGTGTTCTCAGGCGACTTAGATTTTAAATTGTTGACACGATGACGTTTTCATTCAGAGGCTGTCCTGTTCCCTGGTGTTAAAGTTTATTTGGGTTAAACTCTAAGTTGGATCACAGTTTGCAAGGTACACAACCACTCTTAGGACACTTTATCCTTGGGAATGAAGCTCATTTAAATCATATCTGCGTTCTGATAATGAGGTGCTAAGTGGCCACTGAAGACACGAAATACTACTGGATGCTATTACTATTTAAAAACCGAGATTACTGTCCGTGTTAAGTGTCTTATACTTTTTAAGAACCATTGGAATGAATACTCGGGAGTGTTAGAGTCCTCTTTAAAGACCTTGAGGTGTTAAGTGCACATTTAGTTGAGCTTCTAGCTCATATATTACCTCCGTTTGGAAAGGGGAGTTGATTGTCACTTCTAGGTGATTTTTAGTAACTTGCCCCTCAAAGCAGCGTTGGTGTCACCTGGGAGCCTTACCTGAGGTACATTGCTCCGAGTGGAATTTCGGGTGACTGCGTATATTTATCTTCAGATATATTGGCTGCTTGACAAATTGCTCTTCCCAATAGTTGTATCAATTTACACTCCCACCTCTGGGTAATAATTCTGTTTCCTGTTTCATATTCTTCCTGATACTATTATCATACCTAAAAATTATTTTTACCAATTTTTGATGGATGGAAAATGGTATTTTCTTTCAATTTGCACTTTCCTGATTATTTGTGACATTGATTACCTTTATAGATGATTACTGACATTTGGATTTCCTCCTCAGGGGAAATCCTTTGCCCTCCTCTTTCCTTCTGAGTTGCTTGTCTTTTTCTTGCAGACTCGTAGGAGTGAGATATGTATTCTGGATAGTAATTCTTTATCATTACCAGCATTGAAAATATCCTTTTCCAGTCTGTGGCTTGACTTTTTCACTTTTTTAATGGTGTCTTTTGATAGGCAGAAATGTTAAATTTTAATGCAGTTGAATTTATTAATCTCTATTTTTGTGATTTTTAAGGGTTTTTGTTTTGTTTTTGGTATGTTGTTAGGAAAATCCTCCTTCGCCTAAAATCATAAGCAGGTTCTCCTATATTGTCACCATTAGGCCTTTAGACCACCTGGGATGGATTCTTGTGGGTAGTGTAGTGCAGGGATCTAATTATGTGTGTAATGAGCTATCTCCCCAGAACCATTAATACATGGTCCATTGTTTCCTCAGTAGTCTACAGTGCCTCTTCTGTTACATGTCATGTTCTGTATGAATGGGACCATTTGAAGGATCTCTATTTTGTTCTATTGACTTCTGTTTATCTTTGTGCCAATGCCACACTGCATTCATCACTATCATTATACATAAAAATATTAGATTTTGGTAAACGAATTTCTCCATTCATCCTCATTCTTTCTCAGAATTGACTTGGCTGTTGTTGGGCCTTTGCCCAATAATCTGATTGTCAAGATCCATGAAGAACCGTGTAGACATTTTCATTGGAATTGCATTAAAATTTTAATTTGCAGACTGATGTTCTCATGATTTTGTCATCTCACCCCTGAACATGGTATATTGCTCTATTTATTAAAGTAATTTATTAATGCCTCTTGATAAAGAATTTATCTATAAAATCCTTGCATATCTTTTGTTAGATTCTTAGGTACCTTATATTTTTTTGTTGCTCTCAGTTTCTATTGTTTGCACCAAGAACTCTGACATACACGTTTGTATTCATGCTGCAAGTTTAAAATGTATTAGGTGCTCAGAGGGCTATCTAAAATACAGTTCTTTCCTCTGTATCTCACCTTCTTACGGAAGAGCAGAGATGGATGAGGTGCCAGTCATTGTCAGATTTAGTTGATACTAACCAAGTAGTTGAGAAAGAGGGTGAGGCCATAGGTGAACTTGTTTAGTTGGAGAAGGGCCTCATAAGAGAGGAGGAGCTGGAAGGTTGAGCTGCGTTTTGATAAAGAATTGAAATGCATAACTTCTGAGAAAGTCTATGAACACAAACATGTATTTAGGTGACAGAGGGTTGAGGATAGGGAGAGAGAAGACTGTGGTCAGACTCTGGATGGCCTTGAATGCCGTGATAAAGAGTTTGGGTTTTAGCTTCTCCTCCATAGGGAGTCTTCCAAAGCTGGATGATATGTTGCACCATGATAATCTGACCATTCCCTTTCTCCAAAGAGGCAAGCTGGCCAGGAGAAATAGGCTTACCTTGTGATAAATCTTGTAAGTTCATTTTGGTTCAGAGCTGGGTGTGAATTGAGACAAAATGGTTGTTCTACATGACATCAAATGCATTAAAGCAAGTTTCAGAGTCAGCGTCAATCTCAAACATTAAGAAAAGCTAGAGTTCAAAGAATAGCCAAAGAAGGGAGGCCCAAGGCCCACACAAAGTGTATCCTCTTGTACTTGCATTTTCTTTTCTAAATAGTGTTTTGTTACCAGGATTTTCCAGTGGATTCTTCTTCTTGGGGTTTCCTGAGACATGGTAGAAGTATGGGCTTGAGCTGACTGAGCCATGGGAAGCTATCTCTCAGTATCTGTAACCTTCATGAAAAAGCCCTCATTACTCTCCACTGCCCAAGTGATTTATTTTCTTGCCCCTCAACATTTCTTTTCAATTTCACTGAGAGATCTGCATGTTCTTTTCTCCATTAAGCATTGTGCATTCGGTTTCCCGAAAGAACCCGAGTGTGGTAGAAAGAGAGACACAGCTCAGCATCTCATTAGCAGTGCTGCCTTGAAAGTGATGGGCAGGGTGGGGGTGGGGGGCTGACATGGCCCTGAGTGGAGGTGTTGCTGCCAGCTGTCAGAGGGGACCTCAAGGATGTGCGATTTTGTCTTTTTAAAGCTCAGGGGACACACTCTGGGAGCTAGCCAAGGGGCATGCTTGCCAGGCCCATCCCAGCTCCTCGGAAATCCAGGGAGCTTTCATTTTCTGAGGGTGTTGATGTCCCAGGAAGACAGAAACAAACAACTCTGCTGCATGTTTCATTCTCAAAAGCAGCAAAAGGCCCTGAGCCCCCAGCAGCATTCAGTTCCTTCCCCTGACCCAGAATCCCTGCTCATTCGGCTGTCTCCTTCCATTCTTTCTTTTCCAGCTTTCATCCTCTTCAGTGAGCAAAAGAATCCCTGGCCATTTATCACCACGAGAAGAGACCATGGAAAGTGCATCCTGTCATCCGAGGAGCCCCCCACAGACACACACCGATCAGTGACTCAAGGTACCATGGCTGTCAGACTTCTAGGCAAGGGGCAGCCTGCCCCAAAGGGGATATTTGTTCTGAGACCATGTAAGACTCTTTGGAAATAATAGCTCTAAAAAACCTTGTCAGTTGCTAAGCCATTGTCTGTGAACTCTGCGGTGCTGGGATGGAGACCCTGTTCCTCCTGGTTCAATTGGTCAGCTGCTGCCAATGAGGGGGGGGTGGTGCTAGGTTGAGAAGGCAAGGCTAGAAAAGGGAGAAGGGGCTTCAATGTCAGGTGGGCGTCACCTGAGCATCCTTTGTTTTCTGTGGCAGCAACAGGTAGTTGCCTTTGCAGTTTATTCACCACTCACAGAACCAGCTTCATGGAGCTCCCTCAGGCACTCAGGCACTCAGGCACCAGCCACCGGGGGGACTGAGTCTGGAGAACCATGCCAGCTGAGCTGCGGGTCCCTCTCAGTGGCCCCTCCTCAGTTCCGCTGGACCCCTCCTCTCCCAGCAACTTTTCATAATTCCAATCCCTTCCCTTTATTCCCTTAGCGCTCTGAGTGCCCACTGCTTCCTCCTTGTGGGCTCCTTGAGATCTTGGGGTCCCCTTTCTGCCCTTTCAGTTAGCTGGTTAGAATTTTATACTTAGCTAACTGTCTATTCTATTCTCTCTCTTCAGTCACTGGTGTGATATCTGATGCCTGAACAGACCTGACTAGACTAGTGGTTTTCAAACTCCAACCTGTATCAGAATGCCCTGGATGGAGGCACCTGGGTGACTTGGTTGGTTAGGCATCTGACTCTTGATCTCAGCTCAGGTCTTGATCTCAGGGTTGTGAGTTAGGGCCCCATGTTGGGTTCCACACTGGACATGGAGCCTACTTAAAAAAAAAAAAAAAGAATGCCCTGGATGACTTGTTCAAACAGATTTCTGGCCCATCTTCAGAGTTTCTGATCCAGTAGGTATACAAGAATACACATTTCTAGCAAGTTCTCACATGATGCTGATGCTTCTGGCCAGGGACCATGCTTTGAGAACCACTGTACTAGTTAAAGCTAGAAGTTCAGCCTGTCCTCAAAGGGATGTTTGTCCCGAGACTACTATAAAATACCTCGGAAATAGTAAGTAGCCCCAAGGAAATCCTACTGGCTAATGAGTTAATGATGGTTTAACATTAATGAAGGGTGAGGTCCAGGGTGCTCTATGTAGTAGGAAAGGAAAAGCATGTGGTCAGGTTTTCTGCAGTGTTTTGGGGCAGGAGGTTTCACTCCAGAATGGTGTGCTAGAGGGTTGGAGGAGGTCATCGAGAGGATGTGACTGTCATTGACCCTTGAGCTGGATCCAGGGAATTGGAGCCCCCTTGCCCTGCCCTGGAATATACATTCTTCCCACAGTGGGGGCCATATTTCAGGACACAGCCTTGAGAGAGTGATGTGTTGTTGAGGACATCAGAACCATATAGGTGACTGCACCCAGGTAAGGCCTCTTATGTAAACTTTTAAGATTCTGGTGGGCAGGTGTGGAAATCTACTCATCATGCAACCACCCAGGACAAGCCCTGATGTAAATTCTCTTGCCTTTTTTTTTTTTTAAAGTAATCTCTACACCCAACGTGGGACTTGAACTCATGACCCTGAGATCAAGAGTTGCATGCTCTACCAACTAAGCCAACCAGGTCACCTAAGTTCCTTGCTTTTTAAACCTGCCACCTACTGATCCAGAGGGTTTGCCTCTTTCTCCACTCTCTTCTTGCCCTCCATGTATGGAGTCCAGTGTTAGATTTCACCTGTGAAGCTTCTGAGATTTTTGAACCAACATAGAAGTGGCATTTTAAGAACCCACAGGTCTTGGATAAGGAGTTGTTCAAGGAGGAAGTACACTAAGTGGATCCAGACCTTAGTGTATTTGAATGAATCTTTACATTTAGGATTTTTTTTTTTTTTTTTTAGTGAAGGAGGAGTGTTTCAGATTTGCCCCTTGTATATTTTGTCATGCCAACAAATGAAAATAAAAATTCAGAAGTTTCCACCTGGTGAAGATGAGTAGCTTCATCTTTGGTTGTTCTTCATACATTTTTTTTATTATGTTCAGTTAACCAGCATATAGCACATCATAAGTTTTTGATGTAGTGTTCAATGATTCATTAGTTGTGTAATGTCCACAATAGCCAAACTGTGGAAGGAGCCGAGATACCCTTCAACAGATGAATGGATAAAGAAGATGTGGTACATATATATAATGGTACTCAGCCATCAGACAGGATGAATACCCACCATTTGCATAGATGGGGGTTATGCTAAGTGAAATAAGTTGTCATACATTTTGATAGAAGTGTACTTGGTGGGTTTGTTTTTTTTTTCTTGCCCTGAATATTCTGGGAGCGATGTGAGCATCTTGAATCATCCCTACAGAAGAGAAACCGTGTAATAAATGAGATACTGCTTTTCCACACAACCTCAGAATCATGCTTGGCTTGGGTAGTAGTGAGGCCAGGAGACCAGACAAGGAAAGCAGAGCACTGGGGTTGTCAAAAATCAAGAGGACATGAATTCAGTGAAGGACAAGACAATGGGAATGCCAAAGCTATTGAAACAGGTTTACTATGGCAGCACAACAAATTACCTACAACCCCGTGGCTAAAGCCAGTAACAGCAGCAATATTCATTCATTCATTCATTCATTCATTCATTCATTATTTGTATCAATATTTATTTTGCTTATGAATCTGTAAGTTGCCTAGGGTTTGGTGGAGACAGCTCACCTCTGCTCCATTCAGAATCATTTGGAGCAGCTTGAAGGCTGGGGCTGGAAATCCTCTGAAGGTTCCTCACTCAAATGTCTGGTGGTTGATGCTGGCTGTCAGTTGAAACCTTAGCTGGGATTGTCAAGGGAACGCTGACACCTGAACTTTCCAGGGTGCATGCATGTCCTTACAGCCTGGTGGCTGGGTTCCCAAAGGTGAGTAAGGAGAGAGGGAGAGGGGCGCCTGGGTGGCTCAGTCATTAGGCATCTGCCTTCAGCTCAGGTCATGATCCTGGGGTCCTGGGATCAAGCCCCGCCTGCGTCGGGCTCCCTGATCTGCGGGAAGCCTGCTTCTCCCTCTCCCACTCCCCCTGCTTGTATTCCCTCTCTCGCTGTGTATCTCTCTTTCTCTCTGTCAAATAAATAAATAAGATCTTAAAAAAAAAAAGAGAGAGAGGAGGGAGCACCAGGCAGAAGCTATATCTTTTTAATGACCTAGCAGCCTTGGAAGTCTCCTGGTACCACTTCTGCCCTATACTATTGACTTGTCAGAGCAGTCAAAAGCTCCAGCCCGGATTCAAGAGAAGGGAACACGGACCCTACTTTTCAGGGTGAGTGGCAAGGCTCAGAACAGTATAGGACACCAGAGATATTGCTGTGGCCACTTTTGGAAAAAATAGTCTGCCACACCATTTAACTTAATCTGTACCCTTGCCAAAGGCCCTGATACCATCTTTATAACAAGTCCCAAGGTCTCTGACAGTTGACATGAGAACTGAGCTAATTGGATTCTATCCTGATTGAGATTTTAATTAATCCAGAGAATGAGAAGTCCATACTTCTGGATCTACTTCTGGAGCCCATGCGGTCTGTGACTCTGGGTCTGGGGCAGGTGTTTTTGGTCCATGTGCATAGAGAAGCAGAGATCCAAGGGTATATAGAGAAAGAAAAGAACAAAAAGGGAAAGAGGAGACAGCTTTTTCCTGCTGGTTCTCTAGCTTTCTTGTTATACCTCACTAAATTTTGTAATCTTGAGTTATATGAGGCACTCTTGAATTGTACGAAACAATCCCCTCTTCCCCTTTTACTGAAACTACTTTGTGTGGGTTTCTGTAGTCTGGTTGGATTGTAGTGCAGGAGAAGACACTTCTCCAATGGAGGGTTCCCCTAACAGCAACCTGGTTTGCACTCAGATGCCCCTGGTTCTGTGTTCCATGGTTCTTGCCCTTTGATTTTATGCTCCTTATCAAGGGTGGCCCCACCCACCCCACCCATTATTCCTCAACTGATATTGTAGGCTCAAACAAATATCTCACGGAAATAGGCCAGGGTAAGCGAGCACTTATTCTGAACCAGCTAGATTTTCAAGTGTTACTTATACAAAAGGCCACATGGGGAGATAGTTAACGAACACATTTTACAAAGAATAGTAAGGTAGAATACTCTGCCGTGTTTTTTATCTGGGCTGCTCCCAAGGTTCTCTGCCCCCTTTCAGGGGGTTCAGGGTGCTCATGCCTCAGCCTTTCTGTGCTTTGATTCCCAACAGTGGGAACTACTGGCCTTCTTTGGAGGACAGCCCTTGCGCTACTGGCACTGCTTTGCCCACACAACAAGTACCTAGAAGTTGATATCCCCTTGGTGCAACCTGTAGCCAACAGCTGATGAATGTAGGCATGTTGACAGCCTAGCTCCCTTGCCTCCAAGTCCTTTGGTATGATTTATGCTTCACAATGACCTGCTAGATCAGGCTGAACTTCGCTTCCTATCGCCACCTTCCTTGGCTCTGTTTGCCCTGTGTTGATTCCCTCATTCCTTTACTGTTTCCCCTGGGAGATCTTCCCTAATAAAGGGAGAGCTTAATAATTTTGTGCACATGAGTCTTTGTCTTAGGCTCTGCTTCTGGAGAACCTAACCCAAGACATGGACTTATGTTTCTTGGGAATGGAATATGTTGCTGTGGTAGGAGAAAAGTCTTTCCAATGATCGAACTTAGATTCAAATCCCTGCTTATAGGATTGACTTACTATAGAGACATGGACACAGTTCACTTTTCTAATTTTGTCTCCCTATCTAAAAATAGGGGTACTAATTACTACCTTGTACTACAATCTTGTAACACCTACAGATTTTATCTCTATAAATCTGTAAGTATAAACTAACAGGGCCTGAAAGATATAGACGAACATCGTCCACTGAGACTTTCTGTGATGATGGAAACACTGTCTACACTATTCAATATAACAGTCTCCAGCCATATGTGGCAATTGAGCACTTCAAACGTGGCTAATATGACCAGGGAACTGAATGTTTAATTTTTACTAGTTTAAATATAAATATATTTAGTCACATGTGGCTAATGGCTA
This sequence comes from Phoca vitulina, assembly GCF_004348235.1. Classification (NCBI taxonomy): domain Eukaryota; kingdom Metazoa; phylum Chordata; class Mammalia; order Carnivora; family Phocidae; genus Phoca; species Phoca vitulina. The sequence continues at coordinate 22,706,185 of NW_022589725.1, forward strand.
TTATATTTGACAGTACCAGATAGAGTAGGCCATAGTATTATAAAGTTAATTTCCTGATTTTTAATAATTTACAGTTGGTTATAATAAGCCTTGATTTTGGAAATACACACTGAAATATTTAGGGATAAAGAGGCATCATGTCTACTATTTATTCTCATATGATTTGGAGGAAATATATATCTTTATGTATAAAGCACATAGGGAATTTGAGTGAGAGGTATATGAATTTTTGGTAGAAAGCAAAGGGATAAAAAAAAACCTAAATTTTTAATTGTCATAATAACAAACCAGAAGATAATATTTAAAATTGGTTATTTAAGAGGTAGCCATATACACATATTATTTAGAAATATGGATGCAAGTGTTGGAAGAAAATAATTAAATTACCTGAAATATTGAAAATGTCCCTAAATTTTTCCCATCCCATTCTGTGTGCCCCTGAAATATAATTTTGAAGGTCTGCCTATCAAGAAGTAGTCTATTTCTCCATTTTTGCAACTGGAGTTAGCCATGTGACTTGCTTTGGCTAGCCGAATAGTAGCAACTAGGACACCAGCAGAGAACTGAGAAATAATGGTGCTTTGGTACTTGCCTTTTGTGATACTCTTGGGCTCTTGGGAACTGTGTAACCACCAATCTTGGAACAAGTCTTGGCTAGTCTGCTGGAGGATGAGAGATCATGTGGAGAGATGCTGTGCCATGTCAGTCATCCTGGCTCTTCACAGATATGAGCATGAGGTTATCTGGCTTATCTAGCCACAACCTAACTGGCCAGCTGACCTCACATACATGAATGAGCCCAGGTAATGCCAGTAGAAGAACTGCCCCACTGAGCCTAGCCCAAATTGCTACCCCATAGGATCATGGCTAAGCAAATGGTTGTTGCTTAGTGCCACTCTATTTCAAGGTGGTTTGTTTCCCGGGAAAACTAACTGATGCAAAAAGTGCTTCCTTCTAGGAAGAAAGGTAAATTTGTAATGGGCAATATAATACGGGTTTTTGGAGCATGGACTTTTGAGTTAGACCCTGCCTTCTATTTTCTAGATATGTGATATTGAAAAATTTCATTAACTTCTTTGTACCTCAACTTTTTGCATCATAAAATGGACATTGTAGAACTTCATATATTTATTCTGAAATTAAAATTTAAGAAGTGCATGCAAAAGACTCAGAATAGGACTTAGCACAAAATGAATGTTCCATAAATTGCTAGGGCTGTGTGTGTGTGTGTGTGTGTGTGTGTGGTAGATAAAGGCAAAATACCACTGTGGTTTGTAATTAGAGATGAAGGATGATGTCAAGTACACTGCATTTGGAAATAAAAAAAGGACAGTTTGATTCCTCTCTCCTATATTCTGACTGTATGATTTTAGGCAAGTCATTTTTCTTTTCTAGACTTTGGTTACCTTGAAAAAAATTCTGCTGATGGACCATACTATCTCAGTGAATTTTTTCAAATTCCAAGGACTGTGATTATATTTATTTTAATTCTATTGTTCATAAGTGTCCATTACTTTTCCAAGGAGAAGTTCATGGAGACCAGAGCCAGAACTTTCTAGGGTATAAGGTGAGGATTTAGGTTAGGGGGCAGGCAAGTTCAGACACAATCATAGCTACATAAATTAATGTTGTTATACAAAGCTAGTCACTAGGGAGGTCCAGGAAGGAAGTACATCTTTTGAAGTTCATGGTGGGTAGATTTTTATAAGAAATGGTGCCTTTCAGAGAGATTAGTCATGGTCAGATCAATGTAAGGTGAGAAATATGGGCATACAGGCATTAAATCAAGTCAGGGACTTCCTGTGAAGTTGAAAGGCAGATGTGTTAAGCTCATGTTAGCTGCTGTAACAAACAAACTCAAAATGCATGATTGCTCAAGCACAGAAGTAGTTTCATTTCTTGCAAGTGGATCTCCCAACCTAAGATTCTTCTGTCCAGTGGCTCTGCCATTTTTAATGCATGGCTTGATTGCATCAAGTAGAGGAAGAAAGAGTGTGAATGATCACATGTGAGAGATTTTATGGAACTTACCATAGAGTGACCACTCCTATTTCATTGGCCAGAACATAGTCACATGACCACACCCAACTGCAAGGGAGAATGGGAGATAGAGCCTTGTGTGTTCAGTAAGGAGGAGAATCATGTTTTGTGAGCTACTATCTAGTTTCTGCCATGGCAGACACATACCTGAGTATGAGGGTCTGGTGTATGGCAAGGGGGGTGATGGGGACAGTTGAGAAGGGGAGAGTTGCCTCTATGTCTAAAAGGGCAGCCATTACTCAGCTTCAGCTGATGCTGCCAGGTGGTAATGCAGACCAGGGGTGGTCAAACCTTCTAATTTCTAAAAAGCAGTTAGACATCTTAATTAATAGATGAAATCTCTTGATTTAAAAATACTGGTGATGAATTTATAAAAACAATAAAAGTGTAGAGCATAAATAAAATTCATTTGTAAGCCCAATGTTGCCTGTATATGTTAGGCTGCCAGTGTATAGTATTGATGTTGTGCTAACTGGGAAAAGCCTAGAAAATCAGAGAAGAGCCTGTGAGGCAGATACTCCACAAATGACAGCTGGGCCTGGGAATGGTCTAGGCATAAGGGTAAAGCGTAGAAATCAGCCCAGATTCTTGTTAGGCTTTCATCTCAGGGACAAGGGAAACCCACGTGGAGGTGGGGGAAGGCCCTTTGATCAGAGATTTCCCGAGCCTTTTCAAAGGACCAACAGCCTTACATTGCCATGCAGGGGCAGGTGACAAGGCCAAGAACAATGGATAAGAAACAAGGAAAATGTGAAATGACTGTGGGTCAGGGGACATACGTCTACCTCTCTTCAATATGTCATGTTTTCCTGCGTGACCCCAGAGCAGTTAGGAGAGGAGCCAGGGCGTGGTCTCAGGAAAGAAGTGATTTCACTGTTAGTCACAGATGTAGTGGGTATTTACCGCTTCAAGACAAAGGCCCCGTCTGTGTAGACATACGTTTCCTGTAACCGTGTAAGTGGCTGTCAGGTTTGGGGTTTATACAAAGCTGTGGCTGTGTTCTAGTCATACTTTACGTGATTTAGAAAGACTGCAAACATTGGAACTAGAAGCCTATTGTTTTCTTATTTTCTTGGGAAATTGGTGATGACCTCAAAGGTAAGCCATGGATGCATATTTACGTTGTATATAAGTACAACACAATCTGTCTAGTATTTTAACCTCCAGCCTAATCAGTCCATGGTATACTTATGGAATGCCAGTCTGTGTTTGGTACTGGGAGGAATGGGTAGGGGGCTTTAGATCTAGGGAAGGGGGGAAGAAATACATGCTTTTTCTGAAAAAAGCAGGAACAGTTTCCAGTTCAGGCACGGCGTGGTAAGTGAGGAATGAATGGTGGAATGGAAGGAGCCTAAGGCATAGATGGGAGGGGAGAGAAGGGCCTGGAAGATTGGCATGGTGAAGAAGAACTTCCTATAGGATGTAGGGCCCACTTCCTGTCCTACTCAGCCATTGTGCTTAAAGATACAGCAAATATTATTGGTCTTGATTGTTTTATATATAGATTGATTGCAACTTTAATCCCTTTTAGAAAATAAAAAGAAATGAAGGTAGGTATTTGGGATTTTTTTAAACTTGAGGCCCATTTTATCATAGTAAAGCTTAGAGCATAGCAGTCTCTGCTGAGAAGGTTTGAGTAGAAATCATTCTTTGGTTCTGCTCATGATTTATGTCAAAATGAGACATATGTTCTTTTCTTCCTTCCTTCCTTCCTTCCTTCCTTTCTTTTCTTTTTTTCCTTCCTTCCTTCCTTCCTTCCTTCCTTCCCTTCCCTTCCCTTTCTTTCCTTCCCTTTCCTTCCTTCCCTTTCCTTCCTTCCCTTTCCTTCCTTCCCTTTCTTTTTCTTCCTTCCTTTTCTTTCCTTTCCTTTTCTTTCTTCCTAGAGCCAGGGGGAGGAGCAGAGGAAGAGAATCAATCAGGCTCCACATTCAGCATGGATCCCTACGCGGGCCTGATTCCATAATCCCAAGGTCATGATCCAGGTCAAAATCAAGAGTCAGACACTTAACCAACTGAGCCACTGAGGTGTCCCTGAAATATATGTTCTTTATGCATGATTAGAAGTATTTCAATAAACCATAAAAATGGTTATAGCAGTTTGAGACTATGTTCTCCATTTGGCAGTATGATAAATTGAGAAGGGAAAAACATGCCAGCTTTGGACAACATATGATTGTATATTTGCAGTTATCCAATGTCACATTTGGACTGGGAGCTGGTTCTATCTCTTTGCCAAGTTGGGCAAGGCGTCTTGGCTGAACCATGCCCTTTAAGGACCTGGAGTGTTGGACTGGATGTCAAGACATTTGTATTTGCGCTTCTTTTGTGCCACTGTTTGAAAGAGCAAAGATATCCTGGCTTTGCTATTTCTTTCCATTTTAATGCAGAATGAATGATCCCTGAGCTTTCTTACAGAATATTCTATGGCTCAATCAGAATTTCATTTAGAAATATTTAGAATCCTCATTCTAAGTTGGCATGTCTAAAGTAATTATAATTTAATAATAATATTTCTACTCTTATTGCTGCTGTGTTATTACATTTTTGGCGATGGTCATTATACCAATATCTCTGTTTATTATAAAATGAGATGCCATTCTCACTTACTGGCTGGTATTTTTTCCAGAGAGATCAAAACTGTCCCAGGGAAGTTAAAAGTGAAAATAATTTGTCACACCACTGAGAAAATGAAATACCCAGTGGTCAAGAAATAAATACGTCAAAGCTTCTAGGAAAATATTAACTGGAAATACTGCTTCAGACTCATTGAGTGTGGGGAATACTTGCTGTTTTTTACTCTAAGATTGGCTTTAGATATCAATATTCTGATTTATATTAACTCTTTTTAGATCTACCTGAAGTTATAAATCAACATTTTGATTTATATCATATTAACTATTTTGTTTAGACCTATTTGAAATTATATATAAATACAGAATTTTGATATTTTAATTATATGTGTGTATTTTTAAAGATTTTATTTATCCATCTGAGAGAGAGATTGGGAGAGAGAGAACACGAGCAGGGGGAAGGGGCAGAGGGAAAGGGAGAAGCAGACTCCCCGCTGAGCAGGGAGCCGATGTGGGGCTCGATCCCAAGACCCTGGGATCATGACCTGAGCCAAAGGCAGATGCTTAACCAACTGAGCCATCCAGGTGCCCCAATATTGTAATTATATTTTAATGGAAATACTGTTTTTCCAAGTCACAAATTTAGAGACAAATTTGAGATAATTTTAGTACCAACATCTTCTACACTGACAGTTTGAACACTTCTATACTATCAGTCTCTTTTGATAGAAAAAAATATTAAAATTTTAAAAAATGTCTAGGACACATGAATAAGCTGGGCTAGTTAAGAGTGTATCAGCCAAGAAGTCACGTACAGTAGATTGCAGGTGGCAAGTGAGGATGAAGTACACGGTCAGAATGAGAAGTAGCCAACACCGCCCTTGGGTGGGAACTGGAGACCAGTGCAGTAATGTGATTATGGTAATGATTCAACAAGTCATTGTCTGCTGCCTGTGTTCACCATAATTAACTTTTTGGAATTGCGTAGCCTCTGTCTCTGGGCTCATCAGCTGGCCTAGCTTTTGTGTCCCTAGTCTGTCATTTCTCCTTGGGCCCAGGAGCCTCTAAGTGCATTGCTAAATGAATTCATTGCTGGAACAAAGATATGGTGGTCGAATAGAGATGGCTATCTTTTGTTGTCAGACATTCAATCCCATATAGCAATCCAATTACTTAAGCTGTTTCTATCAGCCTTATTAGGGCTGGCCATTGAGGCCGGCTAGAATGCTGATCGCTGTGTCTCAGAAGAATGTGGTGGAACAGATTAGCGCTTTAATGAGAGACTTTTTGAAGGCCAGATCTTTTCCATTGTATATATATCGAGATCTAGGAATCATTTTTAGGCGAAGGCCTGGAGTCACTGTTACAAAGACTGATCAAAGGATGGCTGGAAATCTGTACAATTGCTTGAAGAAATTTTATGGGTTATAAAATATTGGCACGGGTTCTGTCTGTTATGGGCTATCTGTTGAAAATCTCTGTAGGCTGGGAAAAGGAAATTGCTTATTGGCATTTATTCTGTGGGATGGATATCTTTGGAGTTTGCATTTGAACTCTTTCTTCACTGTGTTACAGGTCAAATTCTGTGCTTAGCGCTAATATTCCAGGAATGTGGGCTGCACAAAATCAACACGAGCCCTGCTCCATAGTCTGCTACCCAGAAAAACATATTGTGGAGAGTGGCTCAGGCAAGGGTGAATAGACAATTACTAAGAAAAGATAGTGAGGGTGGAGTGAGATTGCAGTGGTTAACGTGTGGAAGTTGAACCCTGAAGTTCAAATGAGAGTAGGAATCAAGTCAGGGAAGGAACTGGGGAAACATGCTGTGGCCATTGAGAAAAGATGGTAATTGGTTTTAGAGTTGAAAGAAACAGTATCCAGATTCAACATGCCATGCCTATTGCTCTGGGAATATTTCTGAAATACCAGCTGCAAAGAGGTTTTATTCTGAAGGAAGGAAGTCCACTTGTATTGAGATTTTAAATAAATAGAAAAACCTTTTTCCTATAAATATCTTATTATTTCAAACAGGCACAAAAGTACCCATCACTCAGCTTCAGTAATTAATCATAGCTAATCTTTCAGCTCTACCCTAATTAACCCTTTCTGGACAAATTTCTGACTTCTTATCATTTTTTCCACTGCTACTACAACTCTACAAAATAAGAACTCTTTAGAAAGATGTAAGCTGCAACAGCTTTATCATGTCTTAAAAATATTAACAATAATTTCTTAACATCCATGAATCTTCCCTTAATGAAATTTGTCATAAGCAAAAAGATATAAAAATTTTTGGCCTATTTTGGGATGTATTTTTGGTATGGCTTATTTTGAATAATTTTAGATAAATAAGTCCTTTTCCTGGGAGATTGTTGCTTACCTCTTGCTGTATATTCCAGATTCTATAAGGGATATTAAAAATTTGAGTAAGGATCTATTATATTTGTATGGAATGTTGTAGTTTTCAAAACACTTCTGTGTGTGTAGACGTTTCAGTTTTTATGTTAGCCTCTGTGAGTCAGCTGGATATATTAGAGATAAGGAAACAAACATAGCTGGTACTTGAATTTAATTCTCTTGACCTCAGCATAGTGTTCCTCCTCCTTTACCCTTGATTTTCACTCTTTTTCAACATAATGATCTCTAGCCAAAAATCAATTGCACAGGCTTTGGAAGTAGTCTAAGATTCAAACACTGCTCAATTATATGTGACTTTGGGTAAGTTATTAACCACTTAGAAGCTTAGTTTCCTTGTCTGTAAAATGGTGAGAATAACCATGTACCTTCTAGGCTTATGGCAGAAAAAAAGTTAGCATGGGTAAAACGTGGGAGAGGATGCCTAGCTCCTTGTGTTTCCTTCCCAGCTGATGGCTTCACTGAGTCTCCACCTCTGACAGTGTGACTTTCTATCTTCCCCCTTTAAGAGATGGAGTCTGTTTCCTTACATCTTAAATCTGAGCTGGACTTGTGACTTGCTTGGGCAAGTAGAATGCAACAGAGGGGATGTTGTGTCATTTCCTAGGCCAGGCCTGCAGAGGCCTTATGTGCTTCTGCCTGTTCTCTTGGCCCCCTGCCTTCATCTAACAAGCCCGGGCTAGCATGCTGAGGGGTGAGAAATCATATGGGGAGCCCAGTTGTCTCTGTGGAGACCATCCTTGGTCAGTCCCTAGTCAGTCAAAACACATGAGAAAGCTGAGCTAACATCAACAGTGTTGCTGACTACAGATGCTTGTGTGAGTTCTGCCAAGACCAGAGGAATAACCCAGTTGACCAATACACTTACGACCAGTAATATGTGCTTATTGTTTTCAGTCACTGAGTTTGGAGGTGATTTGTTACACAGCAATAGCCAACTGATATGTGATAATTAGAGAAGCAAAGTGAACATTCATTAAATTGGAGGGGAATGATATATTAGATATTGCCTCTATTTTCTTACTCTCATTCAATCCGTCCACCTTCTAGATGTCACTTTGATCACCCCAATAAAAAGGCTTTTTGCATGTTACTCTCTGTTGTGGACAACTTTGTAGCTTTTCGTTCCCTCAGGAAGAAAGCTCAAATTCTTCAGTATTATGTATATGGCTCAGCAAAATATGATTCCAACTACCTTTCTGTTACTTTCTTCTAGAACTTTCCTACACACATATTTTTCTAATAAACTTTTTTTAATGAACAGATCCAACTTTAAGATATTCCTTTCATGCCTTACTTTAAACTTACTTTTTAATTTCCTACCTAAAATTCTCTTTCACCTGGCCACATCTTACTCAAGGGAGCCCTCAACTTCCTAAAAGCTGTCCCAGATGCCTTTAGTCACAGTATTGGCACTAAGTATTTATGTCACTGGCTTAGTGAATCATTTTTGCAGCCTGACAATTTTTTTCTCATATTCCATTAATATATGATTTTCTAATTGTGTCCCTCTTGGGATATACCTTACCTTCTTGATGACAGGAATATTGTGTCATCTTTTATATCTCAAATGATTTCCAACACAAGGAGTTCAATAAATATCTGGTCAATGTTGAATTGAGGGTTAAAGTAGACGATGGCATGTATCTGTATAGAGAAGGAGGATATCATTCTGGCATGGGATAAATGGGGAAGGGTCCCTGGAGAAAGAGACCTTGTGTTGGGTTTAGAAGCCTGTGCGGAACTTAAAAAAGCAAGAAAAAGTAAAGAGAGGGCATGTGTATTATAAAAAGTCTTGGAGGCAGGAACCAGCATAGTGGCTTATATGTATCAGGATGGGCTAGGTAATGTTATAGTAATAACCATCCCCCAAATCTCAGTGACATAAGGCAATGGAGTAGATGTTTTGTTCATGGTAATATTTATCATACATCAGTAGGAGGTCTCTGTCACAACTTATCTTCACTTAGGGATCCAGAGCAATGGAGTTGCTACCATCTGGAAGATTACAGGTCTTTGTGGCAAAGGGGAGAAGAGATGAGAATAACACATTATCTCTTAAGTGTTTCCATCCAGAGGTGGAATATGCCACTTCTGTCTGCTTAAAATTCATTGGCCAGAAGAGATCATGTGGTTATACCAAACTTCATGAGTACTTGGAAGGTGAGGTTTAATAAATATTAGTAAACTGTTGTAAAGTTCCTCAGAGGGGGATAGACTAGGAAGAACCAGACTAATTGGGTAAAATTATGCAGCGAAGAATGGCAAGAAATTAGATTGGGTGGATAAAATGGGACAAAGTTTTGGAAAGGATTTTGACCTAGGAAAAACAATTTGACCTTGACATTAGAGAATAGAAAGCCATTGTGGGTTCTTGAGCATGGAAAGGGCATGATGACAGCCATGTTCTAGTAAAATTAATCTTAATCTTGCAAGTAGGATGAGGAGGAGAGCCTGATAGGAGGCTATTATGCTATTCCAGAAAATTAGGGTTTAGAGTGCTGGGCAGTGGTAGCAACTGAGCTAAGGGGGAGGTGTGTGTGGGTGTGTCTGATATGAGACACTTCAAAGGAAGATGCAGCAGGATTTGGTGATGTATTGAAATAACAGATTGAAATCTGAAGAATAAATGTCTTAAAGATGTGTTAGCCCTTATCCTAAAAGGTAGGAAGAAAATGAGGAGAAGGCTCAAGCTAACCCATAAACTAAGCTGGTTTCATACCTTCTGAATCTCTGTGGACTAAATACTGAAGCAAAATAGTAACTGAAATGAAACAAAACAGAAAGGATCTCATTCAAGTCACGGGTATGGTGTGTATGTGTGTGTGTGTGTGTCTATCAGTCTGTGTGTACGAAGAAAAGCACATGGTCTTCCTTGGATTGCCCCAATACCCTGCTCATTTCTTTATAAGATAAAACCACAAGAACTAACAGATTCAGAATTCTGCTTTTTCTGTTTTACTGAGAAACACAAAGGCACTGGTGCCTGCTTTCTTTTGTTTAAAAAAAAAAAAAAAAAAAGAGTTGGAAAGGTCGTCCAAGATAGGAATAAATAGAGGCAGAGGCAAATCAATGTTTAACTTGGAAATATTTTTCAGTTAATCATCTCTGACCGCTCACACTAAGAGGGCACTCCCGCAGTGCTGGCAAACTTGAACTGGAAGCCACTAAGCTTCTATTAAAACAGCAAAATGTCAGGATCTGTACAATCAGAAAACCTGATCCACTGTAGGTTTCCCCAAAACTGGGGAGGTAATCTTCCGCAAATATATGTCTAATGATATTTTGACTTAGAGACTTTGCTTCCAAGTATGAGGGATATGAAACCACAGGATTTTTCTTGGTTTTGGATTATTATTTAAAACTTGAAACTTACACCTGGTAGGAAATTTGTCAAAAGGTGTGGGAAATTGTCTTGGAATCTGTGTAATGTTTTGCTTTTCCTCTTTTCCCTTCTGGTATATATAATTTTGTGAAATACTACATAATGCAGTTTCTTAGTTTGCGGCTGTTTTGATGACTTTTTGGGGTTATTTTATTATAAGAAGCCAATCTTTAAGAAAGTTATGGAAACCTTATGGGGCCAGTGGGGCTAATATGTGTTCTAATGAGCAAATAGATTTTTTTTAGTCTTGTCTCCATTTTAGTGTGTTTGCAGATGGTCAGTGATGAGGAAACTCTATGATTTTGACAGGCTTTGTTCATTCTTCTATATAGGGTGAAATAATTATCTTGTCAAACAAAAGAAGTAACTCATTTGGCCTTTGAATGTAAGGTACCCATTACATTCCTGTAAAGCCCAGTTTGTAAAGAGATTCTGAGTCAGAGCGTCACCCTTGACTTCAGACCATTGTGCTCTTGAACTGCTGAACATATGGTGTGCTGTTCTGCGACCCACCATTCCAGAGAGTTTCCTTCACCACGGACATGGCTTTACAAGCAGACAGTAATGCAAATGGTGCCAAAACAATCAATATTCTAGGATCCCAGAGATGTGTTTCTCTTCTGAAACCTGGTCTTTCTGTCATTCTGATTCTAGATCCATGAGACATCTTGTAATAATTCAGTGGCACTAAGATTCAGCCAAGCTGTATTTGAATTGTTAAGGAAGTCTTAATTTTGGTTTTGCATGTGGGGAGCTTTAAAAGATCTGATTTTGAATGCTTTTGAGGAATTCACATAGATTAGATTTTACAGGAAATCTGAAAAATACCAGATTACATGTGTCTCCTTTCTTGATTAAAAGAACAAATTCTAGGAGGAGCAAGATGGTGGAGGAATAGGAGACCTAAATTTCCTCTGGTCCTAGGAATTCAGCTGGATAGGGATCAAACCATTCTTTTTTTTTTTTTTTAATTTTTTATTGTTATGTTAATCCCCATACATTACATCATTAGTTTTAGATATAGTGTTCCATGATTCATTGTTTGTGCATAACACCCAGTGCTCCATGCAGAACGTGCCCTCCTCAATACCCATCACCAGGCTAACCCATCCTCCCAACCCCCTCCCCTCTAGAACCCTCAGTTTGTTTTTCAGAGTCCATCGTCTCTCATGGTTCTTCTCCCCCTCCGATTTCCCCCCCTTCATTCTTCCCCTCCTGCTACATTCTTCTTCTTCTTCTTTTCTTTCTTAACATATATTGCATTATTTGTTTCAGAGGTACAGATCTGAGATTCAACAGTCTTGCACAATTCACAGTGCTTACCAGAACACATACCCTCCCCAGTGTCCATCACCCAGTCACCCCATCCCTCCCACCCCACCCCCCACTCCAGCAACCCTCAGTTTGTTTCCTGAGATTAAGAATTCCTCATATCAGTGAGGTCATATGATACATGTCTTTCTCTGTTTGACTTATTTCGTTCAGCATAATACCCTCCAGTTCCATCCACGTCATTGCAAATGGCAAGGGGATCAAACCATTCTGAACACCTACAAACTCAACAGGAGATCAAAGAAAAGAATAACAGCAACTCTCTGAACAGAAAAGCGACCACTTTCTGGAACGTAGGACATGCTTAGAAGTGAATCCCAGGTGATATTCAGGAAGATAGATGGTGGGGGAGGGGGCCTCCTTCAGCCGCTTCTGGCAAGTGATAGAGCAGCGGAGCACAAAATCGGAACTTTCAGAAGTCCGCTCCGCTGAGGACGTCGCTCCAGTGGCTAAGCCGGGGGGTGGAACCCTCACTGGGACAGTGTGGTCTCAGGACCCTCAGGGTCACAGAAAGACCGGGGGTGCCTGAGTGTAGCAGAGATCCCAGGTATCGGAGCGGGGAAGGCAGCTGCAGAGCCAGAGCCGAGGAGTGGGCTCTCAGCTCGGGGTTGCCATAAACCATGATCTGCAGCACAGTCGGGCCCCTGCTCCTCCAGCAGGGACCCAACAAGTGGCAGATCCGGGGAGACTCCCCTTCCTCCCCCAGGAGGAGTGGCATGGGAGCACACCGCAGGGATCTGCTGGGTTTGGAGACTCCACACGGGGTCAGGTGCCAGAGATAGAAACGCTCGGTCACAGGCCAGGTGAGCACGGAGTGAGGCCGGAGACCTGGGACACTGGAGTGATTGACTGCTTTTCTCCAGGGGATCACTGAGGAGTGGGGCCCTGAGTTCTCGGCTCCTCTGGAGTGGAGATTGGGAGACCGCGATTGCACTCTTGTCCTCCAAAGCTGCACCGAAAGCTTGCAGGGAACAAAAGCTCCTGAGAGCAAACCTGAGCAGATTACTTAGCCCAGATCGGCAAGGGTGGGGCAATTCCACCTCTGGCAAAGACATTTGGGAACATGGCAACAGGCCCCTCCCCCAGAAGATCAGCCAGAACAGCCAGCCAAGACCAAGTTTACCGATCAATGAGAGTGGCAGAACTCCAGTGCTAGGAGAATACTGCACATAGAATTCATGGCTTTTTTCCCCATGATTCTTTAGTCTTTCAAAGTTAATTTTTTCTTAACTTTTTAAAAAAATTTTTCTTTCTTCCTTTTCCAACCAACATCTTATCAATCCCTTTTTTTAAAAAACATTTTTATTTTTCATTTTTAGAGTCATATTCTATCCCTTCATAGTAATTAACCTTATTTTTGGAATATATATATAAGTTGTTCTCTCTTTAAAATTTTGGGATACAATTTCTTCTAACAGACCAAAATATACCTTAAATCTCTAGTGTATGGCTTTGTTCTAGTCTTCGGCCTGATCACATCCTCTCCCTTTTTTTTTTTCTAAATCCTCTTCTTTCTTTTTTCAACCAACTTCTTATCTTATCAATTCCTTTTATAAAATCTTTTATGATTTTCATCTTTACATTCATATTCCATGCCGTCAACGTATTAACCCTTATTTTTGTACATATATAAGTTTTTGTTTCTTTAAAATTTTGGGAGGCACTTTCTTCTAACAGACAAAAATAGGCCCAAAATCTAGTGTGTGGCACTGATCTATGCACCAGCCTGATCATATTTGATCATATTCTGTTTTTTGTTTGTTTTGTTTTGTTTTTATCTTTTTCTTTTCCTTTTCTTTTTCTTTTTCTTTTTTCTTTCTTTCCCTTTCTTTTCCCCTGGTTTCAGGTCTCTTCTGATTTGTTTAGTGTATATTTTTCTGGGGTCGTTGTAACCCTGTTACCATTTTGTTCTCTCATTCATCCATTCTCCTCTGGACAAAATGACAAGATGGAAAAAATCACCTCAAAAAAAAAAAGAACAAGAGGCAGTACTGACTGCCAGGGACCTAATCAATACGGACATTAGTAAGATGTTGGAACTAGAGTTCAGAATCATGGTTATAAAGATACTAGCTGGGCTTGAAAACATGGAAGATATTAGAGAAACCCTTTCTGGAGAAATAAAACAACTAAAATCTAACCAAGTTGAAATCAAAAAGGCTATTAATGAGGTGCAATAAAAAATGGAGGCTCTAACTGCTAGGATAAATGAGGTAGAAGAGAGAATCAGTGATATAGAAGACCAAATGATGGAAAATAAAGAAGCTGAGAAAAAGAGAGATAAACAACTACTGGATCACGAGGGCAGAATTCGAGAGATAAGTGATACCATAAGATGAAACAATATTAGGATAATTGGGATCCCAGAAGAAGAAGGAAGAGAGAGGGGGGCAGAAGGTATATTGGAGCAAATTATAGCAGAGAACTTCCTTAATTTGGGGAAGGAAACAGGCATCAAAATCCAGGAGGCACAGAGAACCCCCTCAAAATCAATAAAAATAGGTCAACACCCTGACATCTAATAGTAAAACTTATGAGTCTCAGAGACAAAGAGAAAATCCTGAAAGCAGCTCGGGAGAAGAGATCTGTAACCTACAATGGTAGAAACATTAGATTGGCAACAGACCTATCCACAGAGACCCGGCAGGCCAGAAAAGACTGGCATGATATCAAAATATGCAGCCAAGAATACTATATCCAGCTAGGCTGTCATTGAAAATAGAAGGAGAGATAAAAAGCTTCCAGGACAAACAAAAACTAAAGGAATTTGCAAACACAAAACCAGCCCTACAAGCAATATTGAAAGGGGTCCTCTAAGCAAAGAGAGAGCCTAAAAGTAACATAGACCAGAAAGGAACACAGACAATATACAGTAACAGTCACCTTATAGGCAATACAGTGGCACTAAATTCATAGCTTTCAATAGTTACCCTGAGTGTAAATGGGCTAAATGCCCCAATCAAAAGATACAGGCTATCATATTGGATAAAAAAACAAGACCCATCGATATGCTGTCTGCAAGAGACTCATTTTAGACCCAAGGACACCTCCAGATTGAAAGTGAGGGGGTGGAAAACCATTTATCATGCTAATGGACACCAAAAGAAAGCTGGGGTGGCAATCCTTATATCAGACAAATTAGATTTTATACCAAAGACTCTAATAAGAGATGAAGAAGGACACTCTATCCTACTTAAAGGGTCTATCCAACAAGATCTAACAATTGTAAATATCTATGCCTCTAACATAGGAGTAGCCAATTATATCAGCCAATTAATAACAAAAGCAAAGAAACACATCAACAACAATACAGTAATAGTGGGGCACTTTAACACCCCCCCCCTCACTGAAATGCACAGATCATCTAAGCAAAAGATCAACAAGGAAATAAAGACTTTAAATGACACACTGGACCAAATGGACTTCACAGATATATTCAGAACATTCCATCCCAAAGCAACAGAAGAAACATTCTTCTCTAGTGCCCATGGAACATTCTCCAGAATAGATCGCATCCTAGTCACAAATCAGGTCTCAACTGGTACCAAAAGATTGGGATCATTCCCTGCATATTTTTGGGCCACAATGCTTTGAAACTAGAACTCAATCACAAGAGATTGTTGGAAAGAACTCAAATACATGGAGGCTAAAGAGCATCCTACTAAAGAATGAATGGGTCAACCAGAAATTAAAGAAGAATTTAAAAAGTTCATGGAAACCAATGAAAATGAAAACACAACTATTCAAAATCTTTGGGATGCAGCAAAGGCAGTCTTAAGAGGAAAGTATATAGCAATACAAGCCTTTCTCAAGAAACAAGAAAGGTCTCAAATACACAACCTAACCCTACACCTAAAGGAGCTGGAGAAAGAACAGCAAATAAAGCCTAAACCCAGCAGGAGAAGAGAAATAATAAAGATCAGAGCAGAAATCAATGAAATAGAAACCAAAAGAACAGCAGAACAGATCAACGAAACTAGAAGCTGGTTCTTTGAAAGAATTAACAAGATTGATAAACCCCTGGCCAGACTTATCAAAAAGAAAAGAGAAATGACCCAAATAAATAAAATCATGAATGAAAGAGGAGAGATCACAACCAACACCAAAGAAATACAAACAATTATAAGAACATATTATGGGCAACTCTATGCCAGCAAATTAGATAATCTGGAAGAAATGGATGCATTCCTAGACATGTATCAACTACCAAAACTGAACTAGGAAGAAAGAGAATACCTGAACAGACCCATAACCACTAAGGAAATTGAAGCAGTAATCAAAAATCTCCCAAAAACAAGAGCCCAGGGCCAGATGGCTTCCCAGGGGAATTCTACCAAACATTTCAAGAAGAATTAATACTTATTCTTCTGAAACTGTTCCAAAAAATAGAAATGGAAGGAAAACTACCAAACTCATTTTATGAGGCCACCATTACCTTGATCCCAAAATCAGACAAAGATCCCATCAAAAAGGAGAATTACAGACCAATATCCTTGTTGAACATGGATGCAAAAATTCTCACCAAAATACTGGCCAATAGGATCCAACAGTACATTAAAAGGATTATTCACCACGACCAAGTGGGATTTATCCCTGGGCTGCAAGGTTGGTTCAACATCCGCAAATCAATCAATGTGATATAATATATTAATAAAAGAAAGAACAAGAACTGTATGATCCTCTCAATAGATGCAGAAAAAGCATCTGACAAAGTACAGCATCCTTTCTTGATCAAAATTCTTCAGAGTATAGGGATAGAGGGTATGTACCTCAATATCACAAAAGCCATCTATGAAAAACTCCCAGCGAATATCATTCTCAATGGGGAAAAACTGAGAGCTTTCCTCCTAAGGTCAGGAACACGACAGGGATGTCCACTATCACCACTGCTATTCAACATAGTACTAGAAGTCCTAGCCTCAGCAATCAGACAACAAAAAGAAATAAAAGGCATCCGAGTCAGCAAAGAAGAAGTCAAACTGTCACTCTTTGCAGATGATATGATACTTTATGTGGAAAACCCAAAAGACTCCACCCCAAAACTGCTAGAACTCATACAGGAATTCAGTAAAGTGGCAGGATAGAAAATCAATGCACAGAAATCAGTGGCATTCCTATACACCAACAACAAGACAGAAGAAAGAGAAATTAAGGAGTCAATCCCATTTACAATTGCACCCAAAACCATAAGATACCTAGGAATAAATCTAACCAAAGAGGCAAAGAATCTGTCCTCAGAAAACTATAAAGTACTCATGAAAGAAGTTGAGGAAGACACAAAGAAATGGAAAAACGTTCCATGCTCATGGATTGGAAGAACAAATATTGTGAAGATGTCAATGCTACCTAAAACAATCTACACAGTCAATGCCATCCCTATCAAAATACCATCCACTTTTTTAAAGAAATGGAACAAGTAATCCTAAAATTTGTATGGAATCAGAAAAGACCCCAAATAGCCATAGGAATGTTGAAAACAAAAAGCGAAGCTGGTGGCATCACAATTCCGGACTTCAAACTCTATTACACAGCTGTAATCATCAAGACAGTATGGTACTGGCACAAAAACAGACACATAGATCAATGGAACAGAATAGAGAGCCCAGAAATGGACCCTCAACTCTATGGTCAACTCATTTTTGACAAAGCAGGAAAGAATGTCCAATGGAAAAAAGACAGTCTCTTCAACAAATGGTGTTGGGAAAATTGGACAGCCATATGCAGAAGAATGAAACTGGACCATATCCTTACACCACACACAAAAATAGACTCAAAATGGTTGAAATACCTCAATGTAAGACAGGAGTCTATCAGAATCCTAAAGGAGAACACAGGCAGCAACCTCTTCGACCTCAGCCGCAGCAATTCTTCCTAGACCCATCACCAAAGGCAAGGGAAGTAAGGACAAAAATGAACTATTGGGACTTCATCAAGATAAAAAGCTTTTGCACAGCAAAAGAAACAGTCAACAAAACCAAAAGACAACTGACAGAATGGGAGAAGATATTTACAAACGACATATCCGATAAAAGGCTAGTTTCCAAAATCTATAAAGAACTTATCAAACTCAACACCCAAAGAACAAATGATCCAATCAAGAAATGGGCAGAAGACATGAACACACATTTTTCCAAAGAAGACATCCAAATGGCCAACAGACACATGAAAAAGTGCTCCACATCACTCGGCATCAGGGAAATCCAGATCAAAACCTCAATGAGGTACCACGTCACACCAGTCAGAATGGCTAAAATTAATAAGTCAGGAAACGACAGATGTTGGCGAGGATGTGGAGAAAGGGGATCCCTCCTACACTGTTGGTGGAAATGCAAGCTGGTGCAGCCACTCTGGAAAACAGTATGGAGGTTCCTCAAAAAGTTGAAAATAGAGGTACCGTACAATCCAGCAATTGCGCTACTGGGTATTTACCCCAATGATACAAATGTAGGAATCCGAAGGGGTACATGCACCCCGATGTTTATAGCAGCAATGTCCACAATAGCCAAACTATGGAAAGAGCCAAGATGTCCATCAACAGATGAGTGGGTAAAGAAGATGTGGTATATATATACAATGGACTATTACACAGCTATCAAAAGGAATGAAATCTTGCCATTTGTAACGGCGTGGATGGAACTGGAACATATCATGCTGAGAGAAATAAGTCAATCAGAGAAAGACATGTATCATATGATCTCCCTGATATGAGGAATTCTTAATCTCAGGAAACAAACTGAGGGTTGCTGGAGTAGTGGGGGGGTGGGAGGCATGGGGTGACTGGGTGATAGACACTGGCGAGGGTATGTGCTATGGTGAGCACTGTGAATTGTGTAAGACTGTTTAATCACAGACCTGTACCTCTGAAACAAATAATAAATTATATGTTAAAAAAAAAAGATAGTAGGAAGGGAAAAATGAAGGGGGGGACATTGGAGGGGGAGATGAACCATCAGGGACTATGGACTCTGAGAAACAAACTGAGGATTCTAGAGGGGAGAGGGGTGGGGGGATGGGTTTACCTGGTGATGGGTATTAAAGAGGGCACGTATTGAATGGAGCACTGGGTGTTATAGGCAAACAATGAATCATGGAACACTACATGAAAAACTAATGATGTAATGTATGGTGATTAACATAACAGAATAAAATTTAAAAAATAAATATATAAATAAAAAAATAAAAGAACAAATTCTATACCTTTATGTTCTTTTATGGTGGAGGGACAGCAAGAGCCTGATGGAACACTAAAAAAAAAATCCTTTATTTTGGCCTGGGTCTCTAATCTTGCAATGCTGTTAAATAATGTCACTTTATATTTTTATTATTATCTATTACATTTTTCAGCGTCTGGGTTTAACTGCTTCTCTCACAGTGTCTCCTTGGCTGTCACCTTGGTCCACCAGTGTTGGGAAAACTTAGGGGCCATGATAAAATC
This sequence comes from Phoca vitulina, assembly GCF_004348235.1. Classification (NCBI taxonomy): domain Eukaryota; kingdom Metazoa; phylum Chordata; class Mammalia; order Carnivora; family Phocidae; genus Phoca; species Phoca vitulina. The sequence continues at coordinate 22,725,362 of NW_022589725.1, forward strand.
CATTGGTAAAATTTTGGCCATGGATTATTTATTTATTTATTTTTATTTATTTATTTTGGCTAAAATAACAGAAATGTTTTCCTCCTTGCAGGAATTAGTGTCTCATTCACATTCTCCTGAATAAAGGACAGATGGTAAAGATTTAGCTTTATGCCGCAGTTAGCTATTGTTTCATAGCAAACTCCTCCACACTCTGTGGCCTAAAATAGGAACACTTACTGCTCTTGGATCAGCTAGACAGTTCTTCTCTTGGCCGGGCTTACTATGCATCTCTGGCCAGCGGTGGGCAAGGTAGGCAGCTCTGTTTCTCTAGGTTGTCTATAGGCTGGTCCAAGGTCACCTTGAGTGGGATGGTCGGGATCTTTTCCATGCTGTCTCTCATCTTCCAGCAGACTCATCTGGGCTTGTTCACAGGGTGATGACAAGGATCTAAGAGAGAGAAGCATGCAAAGCTTCTTGAGGCCCAGACTTGGAGCTGGCACACTGACACTTCTACTGCAAAGTTACAAGCAAGTCATGAGTCCAGGTCAGACTCAATAGGTAGAAAGAGAGACTTCCTCTTAGTGGAGGAGCTATAGAGTCACACTATTGAGACTGTGGATGTAGGGAGGCCGTTACGTGGAGTCATCCATGCAACCAATCTCCTACATCTTAATTGGGAAGTAATCTTCAATAAGGTTAGTTATCTCTACCCCAGGTAAAGGAATCATGACCTGTGGCCAATTGCTAGGCCTGTATTTATCAATGTGTGATCTATAGGTTCTTTCTGTATCATATTCACTGTTAAACTTTAGGTGCTCTAAACCTATTGAATTAGCATCTCTGGGGCTGGGGCCGGGAAGTCCTTATGTTAATTGGTCCCCCAACCCCACCCCATAACTCTTAATCTCAGGTTTGAGAATCTCTGCATTAGATTCTCCTACTCAATACAATCAGTGAAAGATGCAGACTGAAGTAAGAGAGTATTTTTTCTGATACAGAAAACTGATTCAGAAATGAATTACAAAAAATATAGTTGGACTTTTCCACTGAATTGCCTTAAACAGACTCTGAGCTTTTCCCAAATTATGATAAATATAATATGTCACAGTTAAATCAAATTAATCGATAAACTCATACTGACAAAGTTAGATAGAATTAGTTTGACTGATGGCTTTTGTTCTTTTGATTTTGTGCCTGCAAAGGGCCCCTAAAAACTGATGCATCTCAAAATTGGGCCATTTTCCTTTCCTCAGCAACAGTGTCCAAGGCAACATTCCTATGGTTTCTTTCATAGAAAGAGTGAGAAAACTACCATTAGGTCATCCCTTCAAGAAGCCTGTGATGTAGCAAAGATGAAAAATGCATAGGGGTGCCTGGGTAGCTCATTTGGTTAAGTGTCGGACTTTTGGTTTTGGTTTAGGTCCTGATCTCAGGGTCATGTGATTGAGCCCCACATGGGGCTCCACTCAGCATGGAGTCTGCTGGAAATTCTCTCTCCCTCTCCCTCCCCTTCTTCCCCCAACATGCTTGTGTGCATGCTCACTCTCTAAATAAATAAATAAATAAATAAATAAATAAATAAATAAATAAATAAAATCTTAAGGAAAAATGCATAAATTTTTACTTGGCAAGAAAAGAACAGGTTATAGGTTTCATCCAATGTCTTCTAGCAGGCAAGAAGGGAAGGAAAAAAGAAGTCCTTACATTTTCAAAATCCATATCTTTCTCTTCAATTCAGAAGCATTCAGTAGAGTCATCCAGGTGTCCCTCAGGTAGACAAACTGTGTGTGTGTGTGTGTGTGTGTGAAAGAGAGAGAGAGAGAAATGGAGAGAGGGAGAGGAGGAGAGTAGTTCTATCAGTTCACTAGAAGCTTCTTTTGAGCCATTGACTGAAAATTTAAGACATTCTGGAAGATTCTTTTTGGAGTCAAAAGATACTTTAATGACAACTTGAAGGTAATAAATCTGAAAGAAGTAAAAAGCACTTCAAAAAAGGCTAATACTCCACTTAAACTAGTCTTCTCGGTTCCAGTCTTTACTGGTACTAATTTAGCTTGCACAGAGAATCAGATTAATCATCTGAAAGCTTGAAAGCCCTTAATAGCACCCATTACCTCACTGAGTTGTCAAATTCAAATGCATCAAGGGCAGAGAAAAGAAGAGTAAGTGGATGAAGCTGGATGGTTGTGAGTAATAAGGGGTGGTGGGGTCTGAGGGAAACTGGAAAAATATGTGTCCCATTGAGAAATACTCAAACTCAGATGTTTTTAAAATAATGGACCTGACCAATAGAACACATTTGGGCTCAATTCTGGCCTTAGACCATCTGTGTGCCTCTGTGGGCTGGCTCAAGTCCAAACTTATTAATCTGGCATTTCAGATTCTCTATGGCTTAACACAGTGCTGTGAAAAGAGTAAGACTCCTCACATTCACTTTTAATGCAGCAAGATATAGAGGAAAGATGATTGGGCTTTGGAAGTCTTGGGATTAAATTCTTATTCAACCACTCATGTGGTGTCCCTACAGCCTCAGATGACTCATCTCCTCCTCTCTAAGCCATGTTTGTTTTTCGTATGTACAACATCAGTAGTAATGCCTGTCTTGCCTTGTTCATTTATTTCCCAGGAAAAGAAAATGATATCATTCAGAGCTGTATAACCAATATGGCAGCCACTGGCGCCGTGGGGCTATTGAGTACTTGGCACGAGGCTAGTGCAACAGAAGAACTGAATTTTTTTAGTTGTATTTAATTTTAATTAATTTAAATGTAAGCATAAATCCTGTTTGATTTAGTTCTTGGTAAACTCTTAAGAATGGTTGGAATAACTTGAATTTGTCAATCTACGTTTTTTAGCTGTAAACTTTTATGAAATCTAAACACATAAAATATTTCTGATGAAAATTTAGCATCTGAATTGAGATTTCTGCAAATGTAAAATACGCACTGGATTTTGAAAACTTGGTATGAAAAAAGAATGTAAAACATCTTGTTAATAACTTTTGATATTGACTACATGTTAAATAATATTTTGGAGATATTGGTTAAATTAAGTGTATTGTTAAATTAATGTCACTGATTTCTCTTTACATTTTAAACAAAGATGGTACTGGCTATTTTAAAATTGTATATGTGGCTCATGTTTTTCTATGGGGCACTGCTGATCTATCTGATTAAAGCTTTCAATAAACTATGATTTTTTTTTATCAGCAATAAATACCATACAAGTAGGTTGGAATATTTGTGAGGATAGGGATTATATCTGTCTTGTTCTCCATCATATATCTAGGACCTGGCCTTGTTCCTGGAACAAAGTAGGGGCTTGATAAAGATTCTTTAAACAAATAAATATTTAAATAAGTTTAAATACATATTAATTGAACATTTATTCAAATAGTGTCTTTGTTGCTTTGCCTATAAGATGAGGGAGCTGTAAAATGCTATCTACGTTGCTTCCAGCTCTGAAGTACAGTAAGACCTGCCATGATAGGATGCCATACAACACAGTGCAATATGCTTTCACTCTGTGAAGATGGACAGTGTTTTTCACCTGGCTGGCCTACGGGGATTTTGATATAGTATCTTTACACACTATAGATCAATACAAGAAAGACGAGCAAATCTCCGTTAGATGATAAGCTGTAACTCCTATCGCCAGATTCTAGTTAGTCAGGAGGAAAGTAGGACTGGTCATATCAGCATCTGTATGTTGGCCTTGGTCACTTTATCTTCATTATTTTTTATTTTCAGTCAAACCCCTGTTTACTAGATAATTCTCACTTCAGTAGGCCTACAGATTGGAGAGTTGTTTTAAGCACGTGAATATTCCACACCTTGAAGTGAGAATTTGCCCCTTGGGAAGTAGCATGCTTTCTTGGAGAATGAATTGTCACCTCACATTTGCCATCTGTGCTCAAGGAAATATGTTTATTTTTAGTGAACAAGGTAAACCCTAGAGGGGATAAGTTAAAGATTCCCCTAACCAGTAGGTTCCACTTTGTTTCATTTCATGTGATCATATAGTATTCTCTTGATAATGAACATATCAGGTTTCTGAGGTCCCTGGAGCTCTTCTTAAAAGGAAAAGTGTGTATGGGTGTAAATTTTATACATAATGTATGCATATGTGTTTCTGTTTCCATGGGAAATGTTATGACTTATTTGCCCTACATAAAATTTAACATTTTAACTCTCACTCCATGGAACTGAAGGTGAGGACTTTACTGTGAAGTGAATTTCTTCGGAAATGAATGGCAACTTGTCATTTTCCTCTGCTTCTTACTGATGGAAGTTGTGAGGATTCCAGTGTTTTCCCCTGAGAGATTATCTTCCGTTGGCTGCCATCCTAAGTTTTGAGATGTTTATTCTAGAGGCAATTTAAACAAAAGGGAGGAAATGCCCTGGACTAGTGACTGCGTGTAATCATAATGAAAAATGCTTGATATTGAATCAAAGGAGTAGAAGATGGTGTCATGATTTCAGACTCAGACTCTCTCACTTCTGGGGATGGGAATCCTTTGGAGAAACTAGGATAAAAGAAAAGCATGTTGTGGCAAACCTGGCCCATTTGTAGCGTATATATTTTCCTCTTTTCATTTTTATGACATCATGACCCTGTGGATGAAGAAGGTTGGTAAGTAGTGTGCTAATGCAATCTAAGGGTTTTGTGTTTTTTTTTCCTACCTTGTGATGGTGTTTAGTGAATTAAGTTTCTGTTTTGTACTTAAATAAAAAAGAAAGCACATGACCACTAGAATAAAAATGGATTCAGGCAGCAATCATCAATAGGTACCAAATCTAGAGGTGGAAGCTCAACGAAGAGCAGGATACTTACATAATTGCAAGGCATCTAAAAGTACAGAAGGGAAATAGTTAACTGTGCAGTGAAGACATGGAACAGCATCTTAGCCAAGTGACAGAAATTAATATCACCACAAACAGGCAAATGAATATCATGGGTTCTGAGATGAGATACTTTTGGAAGAACACATCGTTATGTAGTCTTGCAGCCCCTAATGCAACCCAGGAACCTAATCACGAGGAAATATCAGAGAAACCCAAATTGAGGCTAGTCTATAAAATAAATGAAAAGCTGGGGGATTGCTTCCAGGTTCAAGGAGACTATAGAGACATGACAACTGAGTGTAACTTGTGATCCTGAACTAGATCCTTTATCTGAACCATAATTGTTATAAAGTTCATTGTGGGGGCACATGATGAAATGTATATATGGACTATAGATTAGATAACAAAGTATTACATCAATGTTAAATTTATTGAATTTGAGAACTGTACGGTGATTATGTAAGAGACTCTTCTTAGGAAATAGACATTGAGGTACAGAGTGCAGAGTAAGACATCAAATGTACAGCCTACTGTCACATGGTTCAGAAATACACAGAGTGTGGGCTGGTATTAAACAACATGGAAAAATATTAAAATGTGCTGGTATAAAGGGCATTTCAGATTTGCAACTTTTCTCTAAACTTGAAATCATTTCAAAATAAAAAGTTTTGAAAACTAGAAGCCAGCCTCCCTACCACACACACAACCTCCCTACCACATGCAGATATAGATGAGCCTATTGATGGAAAGCCTTCATGGGAGAAGAATTTAGAATACAAGCAGTTGGAATAGTAGGAGAAGAATATGAGGATGAGCCATGAAAGCACCTTCTCATAAATATTGTTGGAAGCAGTTCTTTTACGATGACAGAACCCAGGAGTTCGTGTCCATCAGGATAGTTCCATTGAAGAAATTTCAGATGGCTGCAAAGCTCCTAGCATCCAGGGTGTAGGGTGATGAAGCCCTGGGTTGAGGGTTGATTTATTGGCTGGCTTAACCTGTTTGTTACCAGGAACTTGCGGAGCAGACGCCTGGGTAGAGCTTGTGTGCCCTGCACCATTCCTCCAGAGAGACAGCGTGAGATTAAACCTGGCGAGGGGCACATTCATTGTACTTTAAGTGTTGCATTCCCAAGGGCAGTGGCTTGCCATACGTCTTCTCTAGTGGACTGGCATAACTGCAGCGGGTGAGCCCCACAGTTTCCTTTGAAGCATGTGGAGGGAAAGTTGGTTCTTTGTGCAAGCTCTCTCTTCTACTCACAAGATTTCAAGTGTGCAAGCTTGCTTTTTCTGCAGACTTGAGGCTGAAGCAATGCACCCATGTACCCTGTGCACAGAGCCTTCTAGGAAGGGTAGCGCTTGCTAACCAGCCCATTAGAGTGAGAGAGAATGAAGCCGTTGTTTAACCAGTCTAGAGAAAAATCTCAGCGGGATCTCCCTTAACAAACACCTGTAATCTGGTGTTATATCAACACACAGTTAACTCTTTATACAGACCTTTGCAGTACTCTAGGAAGCACCCTGTGGGGTTACATAGGAAGGAAAATCCAGCCTTTTATTACTTAATCACATCACTCAATGTTAGAGGTTTTCATTATCTCATAAAATGCTTTCCAGGGGTAGGGAAAGGTGGTTTGGAAGAAATTTTATTGACTTGCCTTGTTTGCAATTTTGTGAGCTTTCAGACAAAAATACTTCTTCCTCTATTTATTTGTTGTTTTTAAAGAACATGACTTTTGCTCAGGATTGGTTCATTTTATTATGTCCTCGTGGTGACATGTTTTAAGAATTATTTTCCTTAAGTGTAAATGGCATACAGCACTGTAAGTAATCAATGTGTATTTGATTATAGCAATAATCGTTTCAGAGTGTCATGGATCAAAATCATGGCATATGATGGAGCCAGTTTTGGATCCAGCAAGCTTTCAGAGCTATTTGCTTTAAAAAGAGAATGAGGTCCTAAGACTAAGGTTTCTAGTTTTCAAAGTGCTGTGCACAATTTCATCCTCATGATCTCTTATCAACTCTGAAAGGCGACACTTTTGTTGTCTTTGCTTGGTAACCATTTACAAAGTTTCCATTTTTACTTCAGTGGATAGCATTGTGGTTGTTTTTTTTTTTTTCCACATGATATGAATTATTTTATAGGGGGCTCTCCATTCAAGTTGGGGATCACAAAGCTTTCTTCTTTTTCATTTAGTACCAAGAGAAGTAAAAGAACAAAAGAAAAGGATTTTAAAAAAAGAACAGTTAAGAGAATAGACTAGTGACACACCTAGGCACAGCCTGGTGCTTTCCAACAGGGGGTTCATTTTCCACATACATGACTTATTTGGCAGAGTAATATGGGCCCAAGTTTTTGGATTTAAATTGTCTTTAAAAATTCCATGGCTTAGGTGTGGGATTTTTAAGGTGTAATTGTGGTGGAGTCAAAAGCTGTTTGGAAGCCCAGCAATTAGGCAGATTACTGAAATCTCTTCCCAAACAGAGGGTTGCTGATGTCTCTTTGGGAAGTGGCTGCCTAGAGAGGAAGCAGGAGTTTGCATTTCAGGGCAGGGTAAACTGGGGCAACTATCTTGAGTTCTTGAGATAGGACTACGCTTCAGCTGGTTTTCTTGCCTGGATTGTGACTTTCTTATGAGAGAAGGAAAAAAGATGTCTTGGGCTATTGGTCTTCTTTAGCTGGTGTGATATTTTGAGATGCGTGTGTGTGCATGCATACTTTGAATTAGAAAATTTCTAATTTTTTTTCACTGAGAGTCTGGTTGCCATGCATGTCTCTAGTGTGGCAGGAACAAGTCTCAACTGAGAGAGTGACAAGTGACAGTAGGCTCTCTCTTTGTGGGCCTTAGCATGGGATCATTTTCTTCTCAGTCACTGCTCATAGCACTGACAGAAAAGGAGATAATTTTCCTTTTCTTTCTCCTTCACATTCTGGCATTTGGACAACTTTCCCTTGGGACCAAAAGCATTAAGCCTGACCCTGCATTTCCTCAATGTGGCAGATTGACTTTGGTTAAAGAATCCAGTGAAACTCCCCAGTGAACACAAGGTCCACTGACTCTCTTCCTGAAACGCTGACATTCTACATGGCTATTCTGGACGCGGTCCCCCCCCCCCACCACCAATTCTTTTAATTGCACGGAGCTCTGGCTCTATTTTAAACTGTGTCCAGCCATTTACCATATTAAGGAAAAAGCAGGTATTTATCCCATCCCATGAGGTGCTGATTGGTTGTAAAATGCCCTTGTAAAATCCATTCTTGCTGTTAACCTCATTTGTAAGAAGGAAAAGTATTTGGAATTTGCCAAAATTGCTGAACTCAGTATAGATCAGACACTTCTATGGCCTCGTGTTTGTTGAATTATTAGAAAACCCTGAGCCTGTAAGGACCCCAGGAAGTCTTCTGGTATGTTCTTCTGGCTCCGGGTGAATCGGCCCCTTGAAATGGTCTTGCACGTTCCTGGGCTTTTCCTGTCTCAACATCTCCTTGGAGGGAGATTACAAGATTTCTCTTTGTAACCTAACATGATACGTGTCAACTTATTCACCAAGAATTCGTCCTAAGAGCTAAGCTGACATCTTTCTGGAATAAGTTGAAGCCAATTTTTGGTTCTTTTCTCCTTGGGGATAGAGAACTGTGATGGAGGAACTGTCTGTATATCATTCAACCACCCTGAGGAGCCAATCTCAGTTCCTTTAGCCTCTGCTCTTTCCTAAATCCGTAGTCGCTTTACTTTTTGTCCTAAGTAATATATTTTTTCAGTATCTGTGACTCGTTTTGTTTTTATATACAAAATTGTGTGCTGCTCGGGTTTCCACTGTTCCCTTCTTTATCCACGTGACAGCCGTGCCAAGAACATACACATTTTCCTGTGGCAGCATAGCCCTGGTGACAGAGATGGCCAGGAGAAACAGACTAAGAACACAGAGAAAGGATCAGCATATTAAGCTGTGTGCAACATAGATCAGACTAAAAAGTAAGTAGTCAATAAACAAATTCTGCATAAATAAAATTTCACTCATAGGTCATTTTCCTGGGCACCGACAGCAACTTTATTAATAGTAAATGATGCTCTTATGGGCATGTTTTGAAATGTAGATGCCATCCTTTTTCTTTTATGTCCTGAGAATAACAGAATCCATTATATTGGAGATTTTTTACATTAATTAAACCACTGTCTCGGGGTAGAGAATTCACAATTTGGTTGATCTCCCAATGACTGGCATTACCTAGGAGCTATTGTGTTCCCCAAAGTAACACTGATAAGAAGAGACTACTCCCAGAATGCCATGGGCTTTTTCAGTTAAAACTAGGATGGGTGTAACTTCTTTACTTCCTGAAGCTGTATCAGTTACAAATATGTGGAAACAGAGCAGATTAAGCTATTATGGAGTCATTTCTTCTGAATAATTCATATTATTTTTCCTGTGTAGAACTGTTCATTCTCCCCTTCCTCCCAGATATGAACTAAATATTGAAGGTTCATTACATTTCTAAATATCAGAATTCTAACCATGATATTAGGTTTGGGAGCAGGCTGAGTTTTGTGTCCCAATGAACAGGATGTAATAAAAACTCCATAAAGAGCTAACTCTTTGCCACATGCTTTGAACATTATGCAACACTTGAGGGAAAATAACTTACAGTCTTAGCTTAATTATGCATGGCTCTGAAGTAAATGAAGATCATCTCTCCAAATCATGTTTTAGGAAACATCGTCCTACTCTCAACACCCATTTTAAATCAATGAAATTTTAGGTTTCATCATCTCAGTGATAAGTTGCTTTTCTTCTGGAAGCTTTGCCAGCAAACTGACTCTGCATGGGTTGGTTTTCCATTGCCCTTGTTGAACACAGAGCTATCTTGCTCAGTAGGAAATGAGCACAGGACTCCCTATGGCCAAGGAGCTGATGTTGTTCAAGGCTTTCTGGTGCAGGGAACCCCTTTACTGTTTAAATGTGCCCAACTATTTGACTTGTCAGTCTCTTGTGTCAAGTAACTCATTCAGAATCCTGGGTAGTTCTCCTGTCATTTTCCTGGAAATGGCATAAGGTTTTGTGTGTTCTCATCCGTGTCAAATAAAAACTTGAATCTAGGCATAGAACAGATGGAATCCTATTTAAATGCCCACCACTTCATACTCATGTTCTCCCTTCCAGTGGATATCACAATCCCTAGCTTTTCATGGCAAAGTATTTATAACCCCAACCCTCTCTTCTTTCCTTTCTACCTCTTCTGCCCTTTGAAGGACAATCTGAGAGACTGATAGTTTTTCAGAGTGCCTTGCTACAGTCTGTGTGCCTCATTAGGTAGGGCTGGGAGGGCAGATTTTAATTATTCAAGTATTTGTTGGGTGTCTACTGGATGTTAACCACTGAGGTCAACTGAGGTTGAACTGTGCATTCCTCACCTCCAGAATGGCAGCAGTAGGGGATGAGCCGAAGCAATGGTGTTCTGATGTTGCTGGTGCACAAAAGTTATTAGAAATGGCTTCACAATGGCATGAGAATGGAGCATATGGAACCTGGCTAGTGGTGTCCCTTTGATACCAAATAAAGAGAGTGAACAAAATTGTGTCCTTCAATTAAGAGTGACAGTCATCCAAGGGAGCTCTTTCAAGTCTCTCTTTGAGCAGTTGTTCACCTGGTTGAACAGGCTTCTTAGTGTAGACAAAGTCAAACCATTCAAGAAGACAACGGGCTATTGCTGAGGTGGTGGGACAGATGGGATATAGGAACTCTTTTTACTTATTTTGCCTCAAAATGCTAAAGTCCTGTAAGAAGAAATAACCGCACTCATGGGGTATTTGCTATGTGGCAGGATTTATTTTCAGCCTTTTATATACATCTAATTTAAACTTCACAGAAACTTCTTAGGTGGGCACTATTATTATTTTTCAGGCAGGTAAATGGATACACAAGGAGCATGAGTACCTTGCCTAAATTCATGTAGTTAGCAAAAGATGAAGCCAGGCAGTCAGTTTCCAGAAGCTGAGAGCCTTTAACCAGAAAATAGGGTTCCTTTGGATCAGCTTTCCAATGCTGCAAACTGGGAGAAAGAAGCACACATCTTAAAAGTTAGTTTCAGAGAATTTCGGTCATTTTGTTTGTTTGTACATAGGAACCAGTCATATGGTATGGGGAAGGGCACATGGTCATATTTGGTGAACAAATATATTTCCTAGAAATTAGTTCAGAGTTTGGAAACTTTTCTGCCTATGAAGCTCCTGTAGGAGCTTCTAGAAAAGAGCTTTTCTCTTCTAGAAAAATTTATACTCTGGATTTTGCAAAGCAGAGCCCTGGAGCTCCCCTGGGAGAGTGGGAAGAAGTTTCCTCTAAAGCTGATTGAGTGAAAGCCCCAGCAAAGTGGCATTTTATAGAAGAGGCCCCATCAAAGCCAGTAAAGCTGAGCATAATTCCTTAAATGTATCTTTATATAAACAGGGAGGACTCAACAAGATTTTAAAATAACACAGTTGAGTAAGTGAAACAACTGAAGATATGCATCTCATTCAAATCGAATTCACCAACTGCAACAATATTATCTCATTAGGGAGATTTTATGTCACATGTTCAAAGCTGGCTTTAAGTGCTTAAGAGGTATCAAAATAATCAAAGTGTTTTCTTTGCTCTTAGGCATCTTGTGAAAGAATCATAAATGGTTGAGATGTTTATGTTGATCAGAAACCACAGTTGAGAAGTGAAAGGAAAGGGTGTTTCTGAGCATAAAGCTAGGAGGGAGGAGACTCTGTCCATTATTTTAGCTTCTGTCTTAGAACTGTTATGCTCTGTCTGCCCTGGATCCCTGACTCCAGGTTGCTGGAGGCTCTCTGGAGAGGAATATGTCTTTAATGTGAGAAGAATCAGAATTGAGAAAGGGATTCCCAAATTTGATTGACTATCATAATCACCTGGAATGCTTTTTTAAGGTACAGATTTCCAGGATCCTCCCCCTGGATGTTCTGACCCAGCAGGTCCAGATTGGAAATCAGGAACATGATTTTTTACAAATCTCTCTCGATGGGCATCTATGATCAACCCGGACTGGGAGCCACAATCTAGTGTATACATTTTACAAATGAGTAGACTGCGGCGTGGTTAAGATAATTAATGTACTCAATTCCTCTTCTAGAGATGGAGCTGAGACTGGAATTTCTTTCCTTTCTTCCTTCCTTCTCTAGATTCAGTGCTTTTTTCAAGTCTCTGAGTACATATGCATTGGACAGCTAGGGATGTGTGTGTGTGTGAGTGTGATATGCAGGCACATAGGGATGAGGACTTATCCCTTGAAGATATTAAATATCAGGCTATTAATAATAATACTATTATTTTGAAATGGAATCATATGAGTAAAAATCTTTGACGGTTGGAATTAAAATGTAAATTTTGTGAAAATAGAATTATTTAGTACACAATCTCCTAGGAGAAGTAAAAAGCACCACAAGGAAATAAGAGACACTTTCCAAAGAGTTATTCATTAAATATTAAACTTACTTTGTCTAAGGCTTCCAATTATGTGGAAGAACCATGCCTTATATCCTGGAAAAGACAGATGAGTAGTGAAGAATTGTCCTATTAACTGTATCTCCCTTCCCCAATCTATTGTCTTCCCAAAATCCCATTTGGATTTTGAGCTCCTGAGGTCAGGGACTATATCTTATTCCTACTTATATCCTGATAATAATAATTATTTATTGAGCACTTATTTCATTTGCAAAACAGTCCTATGACATAGGTACCATTATAACCCCATATCACACATGAGGAAATAGATAGGCAAACACCATCTGGTTTGTTTAGTGAGTACAGAGGAAGTACCCTCTCTGGCCTAGAGTAGACAAGGAAGGGATTCAGGATGAGATGGGACTTTAGTCAAGGCTTGGAGGATGGGTACACACCAGGTGAAGAATGGGCAGGGGAGGAATGATCTCTGGCTGAAGAAAGGTATGCCAACATGTTTGAGAAGGTGGGAAGGAATCAAGGTAGGCATGCTTGAGGGTCAAGTTCAGGATGGTTTCCTCAGAGCAGGCTTGGGCAGAGAGGCAGTGGGAACTGTGGTTGGAAAGGCAATTTGGGGTGGACCTATGGATGGCCTTGAAATCTAGATAAAGAAGCTTGGCTTTGGTTTTGTCCACATTGAGGAGCTCTCCAAAACTTTTGAGCAGGGGAACGACATGCTGGAAAAATGCTATTCTAGGACAATATGAGTGAGGGGAGGTCTGAGGCACCAGAGCTTCAAGTCCCTGTTCAAAGAAATAGGGACATTTGGAGGAAGCACCAGTTACAGAGGAGAGGAATAGATGAGTTCATCTTTGTTTTGATTGGGTTGGGATGCCCAAGCCACGTGGCCATCTCTAGCAGGCAGTTGGAGCTCTGGGGCTGGAAATAAAGGTATGGAATGTGGATTTTGAAGTTGGTAGTAAATAAATCTCTGAGTAGAAGAATGAGGAGCAGGAAGAACAGAGGGTCTGGGACCAAAACTTGTGTACCTGACATATTTGGGGATCAGGAAGATAAACCAGGGAAGCAAATAGTTAAGTGGAGTCTGGCATGGAATGAGCTTTTTCATTTCATTAAAAAATAACCCCATGTATATGAATAACTGTTTAATGTGTTCATCTCTTATGTGTGTGTTTATCCAGTGAGATTTTTTGTTCCCTAACTGCCTGCAAGACATTCTCACCAAACTATTTGCCCTCTGGAAATCTTGCCAGAACCTCAAACGTAATATTTCCCCAACTGAACTTGGCTTCTCATTTTCCAAACTTGTCTTGTGTTCTGTGTTCTTTATTTCTAGTGATGGCTTCCCATCTTCTAGACTCAAAACTCTTGACTTCCCTGTGTATTCCACTTGCTTCCAAGGCCCAGAATGTTGACCTCTTTGTGCTCCTTAAGTGTCCAGCCTCCTCTCCCACACCACTGTGCTTGACTTCAGGTCCCCAGGTCCTTTACCTGGGGATGTTTAACAACCTCTTAATTCATCCTTCCAAGTTTACACTCTCCTCCCTGTAATCCACCATACACACTGCTACCACCAGATTCATCTTTTGGCATCTGATCTTCTGACTCACCAGACCCTCTTAAAAACCTTGCACAGCTTCAATTTGCTGACAGCAGTGGTTTCATATGTGGTCCCCCAAATGAAATCTTATCCAGAAACTCCAGTATGTCAACTAGATAAAAGCAGGCTGTTCTGGTCACACAGGAGAGTATCCTGGATCATTGCCCATTCTGTCTTCACAACACCCAGAACTCAGCAGAAGAGAATCTGAATAAGTGCCAACTTCCTGAGCCTCATCGTCATGGCCCTTTGAAATTTCCTCTCAACTTTTTCCATCTTATTTCCCATTAGTGCCAACTATGTCTCCTACAGTTGAGTCTGAGGGAACTGTTATTTCCATACACTCCCATTCTGTGTCCTTTACTCATCTGAATAAAATTCTCTTCTGTTTAGAGTGCCTTCCCTTTGTCTCCATACGTCCAATTCCTATCTTCGAAGACCCACCTCAAAAGCTCCCTCAGTGGAGAGTTCCTCCCTGATCCATCCCCCTTACTTCTTTTTTTTAAAATTTTATTTTATTATGTTATATTAATCACCATACATTACATCATTAGTTTTTGATGTAGTGTTCCATGATTCATTGTTTGCGTATAACACCCACTGCTCCATTCAATACATACCCTCTTTAATACCCATCACCGGGTTGACCCATCCCCCCACCCCCCCCAGAACCCTCAGTTTGTTTCTCAGAGTCCATAGTCTCTCATGGTTCGTCTCCCCCTCCGATTCCTCCCCCTTCATTTTTCCCTTCCTACTATCTTCTTTTTTTTTTTTTTTAACATATAATTTATTATTTGTTTCAGAGGTACAGGTCTGTGATTCAACAGTCTTACACAATTCACAGCGTTCACCATAGCACATACCCTCTCCTATGTCTATCACCCCGCCACCCCATCCCTCCCACCCCCCACCATTCCAGCAACCCTCAGTTTGTTTCCTGAGATTAAGAATTCCTCATATCAATGAGATGATATGATACATGTCTTTCTCTGATTGACTTATGCTAAGCGAAATAAGTCATCCCCCTTATTTCTAAGTAATTTCTTTTCTCCTTAATCCATTATTGTCCATTATCTGGGTCTCTTTTAGGCACACATCACTTTGTTTTTTATTAGAATAACTTAGTGTCTGTTTTCTCTCTCCTTGTAGACTCCGAAGTCCTGAAATTGGGATAATAGATTGATTTGCCCCCTTATTCTTCCTTGGGGGCTGGGACACACCTTGAGCTTGTGATTTACAGTTATTTGCTGAATGAGTATCTGCTTTGTGAGCAACTTGAATGGAGGGAGGAAGGCTTCATCGTTATGCATTTCTCATGATGCACAGTGCAGTGCTGGACTTAGTGCAGACCTTGTATTGAATCTATAAAACTGGCAGGCATTTTGTTTTACTTTGGAACTATAATATATATTCTTATCTTTTCAGATACTTTTTGCAAGCCATGATGGGAAACCCCGTGGAGAGCCACAGAAGGACAGTTTGTTCATCCAGCATGGAGGTGAGGAGAACAGTATTAATGTTGCCATTTTGTTCATGGTACTCACAGGCTGAAAGAGGTAAGATGCCTTTCAGAGAATTAGGGGCAGAATCTTAAAATGCCTTTCTTTGTTATGCCTCTTCCATCCTAGGTCATCTTTCCAGTAAGTATTTCATGGCATGTTACCTTTGAGGTCATTTATTGCATGTCACTGTCTTTAGGGCAGACCTTCTGAAGAGGTCTGGAAAGAATCTAAACTAATGGTTTGGAACTTTTATAGTTATGCATCTCTAGCTAGGTGTATAAGTGGTTTGAGTTGAAAGAGCCTGGAGTTCTGTGGCAGTAAGCTTCTGGTAAGGGCAGTGGGAAGTCTGAAGGAATAAATTAAAGTACCAGATGCCCTTTATACTGCTCAACTTCTCAGCATGAGTCAGTCCCAACTTCCCAGCTTGGGTCACAAGTTTATCTTCTCTAAGGGCTGTGAAAGCAGCCACAGTGGCAGGGGATGATGGATGGAGTTGTTCTGAGAAAGGGTGTGCATGGAAGTTCTGTTGGGGTCTTGCAATTCCCCAGGAAGTTTCAAGAATTTCTTAAAGTCTAAATTCAATAAATGAAGAAAAAGGGGGGGTTCACACAATCCATTAGACTAAACTGTATACATTTCAGTACATATAGGAAAAGTTTGATTGTGAGAGTGAAATAATAAGAGGAAAGGTTTTTGTGACTGCTACTTCTGAAAATTAAAAAGAAAGTATTATAATTAATTATTTAATTTAAGTGTTTAATTAAATGCAAGTTACAGTTCCTCGTTTATATATCTTTCTTTTAATGGCTTAAATCTCTTAAAGCACACAGGCTTAGACATATGCCTGTTCTCAACTGTTCCTCATCTCTCTTTAAGTTGGAGTTGCCCTGAGTTTTCCATTGATAAGAAAACCAGGTGTTTTCAATAATAACTCATTATCTCTTGAAAATGAAAATAATGTGTATATTTCCTGAACGAATGATTGGACATTTTAGTGTCATTTCTTTGGTTACAATATTCATAGTAATCATATATTAAATGCTGGCCCATTCATAGACATTAATCATCTGAGAATGCTTAAAAAGACCCAGGAAATAAAATAACAATCTTGATTTGAGGTGGAATTCAAGGATCTCTTAACACATAGAAGTTATGCACTTTAGCTTCTTTTGGCTTTTGACTCGGTGAAGGTGAAGGTGCAATAGACTTCAGTCATCCCAAATTCGGGTTCACTGGACACCAGCCACCTCCACCATGCCGCCTAAGTTTGACCCCAACGAGATCAAAGTCATGTACCTGAGGTGCACCAGTGGGGAAGTCAGAGCCACTTCTGTTTTGGCCCCAAAGATCGGCCCCCTGAGTCTCTCTCCAAACAAGGTGGTGATGACATCACCAAGGCAGCCAGTGATTGGAAGGCTCTGAGGATTCCAGTGAAACCGACCACTCAGAACAGACAGGCCCAGATTGAAGTGGTACCTTCTGCCTTTGCCCTGATTATCAAAACCCTCAAGGAACTGCCAACAGACAGAAAGTAGCAGAAAGACATTAAGCACAGTGGAAATTTCACTTTTGATGAGATTGCCAACATTGACCAACAGTTGCGGCACCAGTCTTTAGCCGGAGAACTCTCTGGAACCATTAAAGAGATCCTGGGGACTGCCCAATCTGTAGGCTGCAATGTTGATGACCACCACCCTCATGACATCATAGATGACATCAATAATGGTACAGTGGAGTGCCCAGCCAGTTAAGAACTACAAAAGAAAATATTTCAATAAAGAATCATTTGACAACCAACAACAAACAAAAAAAAAAAGTGCTGCATTTCACATAGAATGAAATTACAGTATTTATCTTAAGCACTGAATATGCAATATAAAACAGGACTTAAGGACACTGTTTTAGAATTTTATTGCTTGGTTTAAATTCCAGCTTCTCCACTAATATAGCTATGTTAGCTTCTCTGTACCTGAATTTCTTCATCTGAAAATGGTAGTAAGTATAGAACTTGTCCATATCAGTCCTCTTTTACTACAATAATGGTGTGTAACAAATAGCTGTCCCCAAATCTCAGTGGCTTATAACCATAAATATCTTTTCTCCTCCAGGGGTTTGTAAATCAACTGTGCAACTCTGTTCTAGCTGACAGTTGGGTTCAGATTGCCTCCACAGGTGCCAGGCTGAAAGAGAAGTGGTTCTCTAAGTGGGATGTCAGGAACACAAGAGAATGAGCCAAACCATTTAGCAATTTCAGTCAGACCCTCTGCTTGCATACATTCACATTTCAGTTGTCAAACAAGTCATATGGCCAAGTTCAACACTGAGGGGGTGGATAATTATACTTTTCCCATGGAAAGAGGAAGGCAGAGTGAGTAGTTGTTGAACAATAATTCCTACCTCACTACCTTAGGGTTGTTGTGAGTGATGACTGATATAATATTGTATAGCTCTTAGCACATTTACTTGTTACACAGTAAAAGATCAATATGCGTTCTTTATTATTATTTCTTATAAAAATGGTGTCATAAATTTAAAGAGAGCAAAGAACAAAGGAACTTCTGGAAACTCACGTAGACCTTACTGAGATTCATGTTCCAACTTGCCCTGAGTCTCTCCTTTATTGCCCTACTTCTACTCCTGTTAGAACCTGAAAGACTGTTAGCAATATGAGAACAGAGAGAAGTTTCCATCTCTCTCTTCCTCATCTAGGCTTGTGGTTAGTTGACCACTGACTACTTCCATAATGGTCCAAAAGTGTCACAAAATCTATTTTCTTGGAGCCTATGATAGTGAGTTGTAAATCTTGGGAAGTGCATAACTTCTGTTAATTTCCTCCCTCCCCCCTATCCTTCCTTTCTTCCTTCCTTCCTCTTTCTATCTTTTATTTCTTTAACAAGAAAACAAAATAGAACATTCATTTGGTGAATGGATTGGATTTCAGTACCTACTATAACCACAAACTCTTATAGTGAATTTGTCTTTGGGTCTTGGAAGCAGATGTCGAGGCAGAGTTTGAGATGCAAGATGTTTATTAAGATTAACACCTGTGGGGGCACCTGGCTGGCTCAGTCAGTACAGCATGTGACTTCTGATGTTGGGGTCAAGAGTTTGAGCCCCATGTTGCATGTGGAGTCTACTTTAAAAAAGGGGAAAAAAAAGATTAATGCCTGTGAAAGCAAGGTCTAGGGAGTACAACTGGGATAAAGAAGTTAAACCATGGTGCAGGTCTGACAAAGCCTCAGGCAACCAGGCATGAACTCTAGAGCTGCAATAACCTTCCAGAGCTCACCTGAGTTGGGTCAAGAGGACCACTCCTTTAAATTTCTTCATAGATCTGTCATTTGATGTGGGCTGCCCCAAGAAAGTGTGTGGCTTAGGCTTGGGGACTCTGTGGCTGAGGCAGACCCTGAAGGGGCTGGTAGCTGGAGCCTGTGTGTAGAAGGCACATCCACAGGCGAATAGCAAGCCCTCCCTGAAGAGAGGTCTGTGTGGTGCATCTCCAGGTCAACCACAAGAACCTAGCTCTTTGTACTCATTTCATAAATGTTGCTTATTATTATTATTGCTAGTTATCAATATTTATGTATATGTACAGTTTTGCTATCTCATCCCTTTTATTGCCTACCCTCACTGCCCCCCAATGGCCTATCCACCCCACCACACCCACCCAGCTTGGCATAAGCTTTAGGAGAGAGTCATTATGGTAGAAAGACCCATCAGGCTCCTTTGGCTTTGGGCTCTTGAGAATACTTTGGATCCTGTGTTCATTCTTGAATTTCCAACTCAGCTCATCTAACTTCAAGCAGGGAATGGAGGAGATTACTGTAGAACTCCAGTGTGGATTTGTGTCCCAAGTTTTTTAGGAATGATACCATGAAATCTCTAAGATATGCCTCTACCATCCCAGGCAGAAGAGACTTAAACAGAACTGGACTCATAATCTTATAGAACAATGGATTGTTGGAATAGAAGAAAAATACAAATCTATGTATTCACCTTCCTCCTGTTACAGTTGAGGAAACTGATGCATAGAGAGCCATGATTTGTTCAAGCTCACCCAACTCTTTAGTAGCAAATAATCAGACCAGAGGCTTTTCATGTAATCATACATGATTACATGTTTGTGTAACTTTTATTATTATTTCTTATAAAAATGGTGTCATAAATTTAAAGAGAGCAAAAAACAAAGGAACTTCTGGAAACTCATGTAGACTTCTTTTTATTATTATTTCTTAGTATTTAGAAATACTAAGTTTCTAGATAGCATTGTGTTTAGATAGCATTGTTTAGTGTTTAGATAGCATTGGGGCTTTAAAATTTGGGTCAGAGTTGGAGTTGGACAACTTTGCTCAAATCCTGGCTTACACACTTATAAGCCATGTGATTATGGGCAAATAATTTAACCTCTATGAGTCTCAATTTCCTCATTTTTAAGAGGCCACTTCACAAGGTAATTGTGAGCATTAAATTAGAAATGGATGAAAAGAGTTTAGCTGGTACAATGATGATTTCATTCACAGATATGTATTCCGTCTTTAGGAAGACACGATAGGGAGCATGCCTGTTATCTCTTACTACAATGATGCAGTGGCATGCAAAATTAAACATTTATGGCTCACTCATCTAGGCTCAGCCAAGATTGGTAAGCCAATCCACCTCTGCTGATTTTGGCTGGAGACTCACGCACATGTCCGTATGTTAGCTGGATGTTGGCTAATCTGGGATGACCTTTGCTGGGTCAGCTGCAAATACTCAGCTCTTCTCCTCATGTCTTTCATCCTCCAGCAGGCTAGCTTGGGCTTGCTGAGTAATGGTACAGGCTCAAGAAAGTAGGTGGAGATACTCAAGGCATTTTAAGGTTTAGGTTTGGAATTTGTACACCATCGTTTCCCTTCTTTCTTTTGGCTAAAACAAGTCATGAGGCCATTCCTGGAATCGGAGGAGGATACTACAAAGTTTTGTGGTAGAACTAAAAGGGGCAGGGGCAGGGAAGACCATACTCTTGATGGGAGGAGCCCCAAAGTCACATGGTAATAGGTGTGGCTATCGAGAGGGGTGGAAATCATTAAGGAAATCAATTTAGCTTTAGGAGACACTTCATAATAAGCCTCAAATTATTGGATACAGGGTCCATGATGACTCCATTCCATACTGAATTCTGCTTATGAAGGAAGATTCTTTATAGTGAGATTCCTTTATATGTGAGTAAAATAATCCTTCCCTTACCATTATCCAGGGCTGACACCCCACCTCAAAGGACCACTTCTTCCTCCTTTTGCTTCCTTTATCCCCAGCTCCATTGGAATAAAGAGGCTTTGATCTGGAAATGACCATCACAATCTCCTTCATTTTATAGGTGAGGAACCTAGACTCCAAAGGGTTTTAGTAATTTGCCCAAGGCTATTCAATTACTTAGAAGAGATCCAAGACTGGCATCCACATGGTCTGATAATCAGACTCAGGTTCTCTACACTCTTCCATCCCATCTAAGTTCTTCTGCCCAGACTCTCCTTAGATTTAGGAGTGTGAGGGAATATCAGAAAGAACTCACTGCCTGTCACTGCAACATTATCTTTTTGTTCCTTTAATTTGGACAGCTTTCGTTCTTTAAATCACTTATTATAAGGCACATGCTCCAGGGAGGAAAGAATCATTCTATTTGATTATAAACATCTTAGTTATTAATTAATACTTCAGCAGGGAATAATGAGGCATGTGTGTGTATGTGTGTATATGCAGTAAAAAGAGTTAAGGGGATTATTGGTAAAATAGAAATTATAGGCAGAAAGAAGTTTCTATCTAGACTGTAGGGCTTCTTAAACTTTAAAGTACACATGAATTTCCTGGGAATCTTGTTAAAATGAAGATTCTAATCCAGTAGGTCTGAGGCAGGGCCTGAGATGCTACATTGCTAGCAAGCTCCTAGTGATTGATACTGCTGGTTCAGGGCTCCCTGAATAGCAAAAGTCTAAAATATTGCTTTCTAATAGAACTTTCGGCAATGATGGAAATATTCTATACTTATACCCTCCATCCAACACACTAGACACTAGCCATGTGTGGTTATTCAGCACTTTCAAGGCACCTAGTGCAACTGAGGACATAAATTTTCAATTCTGTTTAATTTTAATTAGGTAAATATGGCTAGTGGCAAACATATTGGTCTAGAGAACAGGATCCATGTTCTATTTAGCTCTGAATCACTAGGACATAACCCAGGACATGGTGGTTCTCAATATATATTTATTGTCATGTGAAAGGAGCATGTTGGTGAGGCAGGTGCCTGGAGTGGCATGGAAGACATTTCAAAT
The DNA here is from genome assembly GCF_004348235.1 of Phoca vitulina. NCBI lineage: Eukaryota > Metazoa > Chordata > Mammalia > Carnivora > Phocidae > Phoca > Phoca vitulina. Next base: position 22,747,064 of record NW_022589725.1, read on the forward strand.
CTATTTCACTTCCTTTTTCTTAGGAACTGTATTTTGGTAGTATGGCATAGTGGATAAGACCACAGAGTCTAGAGCTCACCTGCCTGCACTTTATTAACTGCTATTTATAACTGTCATTTATTAACTTTACCATCTCGATCCCCTCTGCCTCAATTTCCTCATCTGTAAAATGGGAATACATAGTGTGTTTCTTATAGGATTGTGTATATGCATGGAATGATTTAATATTTGTGAAGTTCTTAGAAGAGCTCCTGGAGCATACCAAGTTCTCTCATGTACACATAGACTTAACAAGGCGGAACCCCACCTGGATAAAGCCCTTATGTATCTTTGCATTCTTTCCACCTCTCAGAAAAGCTGAGGAACTACTTGAGCTTCAAGTTCTTTGGGGGAAGGGTTTTTTTTTTCACATTGCTGATGCTATTTGGGACAATTCAACCTTGTGGTGTTGTTAATCCAGAAGCATTGAACCTAACCCCTCATCCCTAAATGGAGCCAATTCACCAAAGTGTCTGGTGTGAGGGGGAGAAGTGAAGTGCTAAAACAATGAGGTCAACCTTCTGATGAAACAGGGTAATGATAGCTGGCCCCATAGAGGATACGATTGCTAGGAAATTCTGCACCCATGTTTATACAAAACCAAGCAGGAAATGTTTGCCAATGGAATAAATAAAGGAGCCTTCTGGTTACATAATGGTTCATTGTGCCCCAGTTTGAGGCTGTTTTGGAATTGTTGCTTGGTCTAGGTTTGAATTTTGGAGCTCAGGCTACCCGTCTCCTCTTTTGTTTGCTCTTGATATGTGAAGCATCATTCTTCTCCAGCTCCCTAACAGCCTGAGTTAAAGCTGGACCAGAACATGGCTTCATCATTTTGGTGGAAGACAGCCCTCATGATCTGCTTTGCTTCTGAAGCTCTGACCTAGAAATAGATTTAGAATGGGGCAGGGGTGATGAGGTGGGGGTGATGGGGCTCAAAGTCAGTTGTCCCATGCGACTAGAGAAAGGACAAGCTCTAACATTACTAAAAACATGTTTGTTGAGATCCTACTATGTGCCAAGCATTATGCTAGGCACAGTCTTAGGCTCCCACAACAAGCTTGCAAGGTAGGCAATTAATGATCCACTGATGTGAAATGGTTTTAAGTAACATGTTCTAGCTCAGAAGCTAGGATGAGTTAGCCCTTAGGTCTCTGCCTTTTCCCTCTGTTATATTGCCTTTCCTAGACTAGAAATTAAAGCAGATATTTCAACTCTGTTGCTTAAGTGCTCCTGTGTAACCCAGGAAAACAAAGTGTACTCTCACCTGGGGGAAAAAATACCTAGTTGTAAAAAAATCAAAGAAAATCCTCTTGATTCAACAAATTTTAATTTGTATGGATGAACGAATTTATTATAGCATATTTTGAACTTACCACTGCTCTGAAAGAGAGTTTACTTCTCTTGACCCCACTATACATTTTGTGAAAGCATTTACTGAGTGCCTGTTGGATGTACTGGCTACATGTAAGTCATAGGAGGTAACTGCAGCAAAGTGCATTGTCCTAACATGGTTCTGACAGACTGGGGAGCTTGGTGAAACCCATTTTACTGTCTTGGGCCTCAATTTGCTTAAGCATAACGTGTTGGTGTTCAAGAGTCCTCTGAAATTCTAGGGTATAGTGGATCTGGATGAGAGTTTAAGCCCTCATAGAGGAAAACTCTTCCTTCTAGCCTCTTATCTCCTGGGGAGGCTCCTATAGTTCATTCAGAAATTCTAGAAAAGTCAAGAAAACATACCCATGAGGCTGTTCTCCAACGACCCCTGAGGATCCAGTAAGACTCATGGAGAACTAGAGGGAAAAGCAGAAATGGAAGCTGTGGTGGTATTTGACATTTCCTGTGCATTTGCTACATCTCCAGGATGCTGTAAGTATGTTACTTGGACTGCATTTACTCATACAGTCAATCAGTCCAATGATTTAGAGCCATGTGTGAGGCATGTGAGTGAATACAGAAGTTGAAATGATGGACAAGGGTTTGTGAATGGGTGGGGAAGGAAGGCTTAAGTCTGGGTGGCTGGCTTTCTTTGTGATTTGAGGTTCATACTGGTGGCCCTGAATTTCTGATAAGGAGGGCCAAAGACCTGGAATTCAGGTAGAAACGGGTATATGGAATTTGCCTGGAAGCTTCCTTTGCTCGGCACACACATTGGTTTTGCTTAGTTTATATGTTTTTTTGGTTGGGGGTTGTCTTTTGATAGAGATTATAGGGCCTGTCCCTGACTCACAAAGCAGTTCCTTGGTGTTCCCACTTGGTTTCCAGCTGATTTTCTGTATACTGGGGGCCAAGTCTGAAACTGCATCATTGAAGACTCATTTCTTAGAGCTCTGCCTCTTCCCTGCCAGCATGCTTTCTCTAAATTTACTTTTTCTTGAGGATTAATTTACATTCCATGAAATGCACAGATCTTAAGTATACAGTTTGTGTTTTGACAAAAACATACCCCCATGGGTCCACCACCACAATCAAGATTTAGAACATTTTCACTTCATCAGAAAGTCCCTTTCTGCTCCTTTCCAGTCAATCCCTCCCCCTTTGCCCACCCCAGGTAATAGCAGTTCTGATTTTTATCACTATAGATTAGTTTTACCTGTTCTAGAACCTCATGTGAATGGAGCCAAACAGTACATACTCTTTTGAGCTGGCTTCTTTCATGTAGTATATTGGTTTTCAGATTTATCCATAGAAACTTGTGTGCAAGGAGTTCCTTTTTACTCCTGAGTAGTAGTCCATTGTAAAATATACCACAACTTATAAAACCTCTCCTTGCTGATAGACATTTAGATTGTCTCTAATTTGGGGGCGCCTGGGTGGCTCAGTCGTTAAGCGTCTGCCTTCGGCTCAGGTCATGATCCCAGGGTCCTGGGTTCGAGCCCCGCATCAGGCTCCCCGCTCAGGCGGGAAGCCTGCTTCTCCCTCCCCCACTCCCCTGCCCCTGCTTGTGTTCCCTCTCTGGCTGTTTCTCTCTGTCAAATAAATAAATAAAATCTTTAAAAAAAAAAAAAAAGATTGTCTCTAATTTGGGGCATTATAAATAAAGCCAGTAGGAAAGTTCATATAAGAGTCTTTTATAGGCATATGCACTTATTTCTCCTGTATAGTGCCAGGCTCATTCCAAAACATTCATACTCCCCACCCCTCACTGAAATATTTTCCCATTTGTTTTTAGAACTTCACTTTAGGGGTTGAAATTTCAAATACTGTTTCAGTCAAGCAACTGAGGCTCAGATGACAAGCTTGTGTGTATCTGGGGAACCTAGCCTCAGGATGTTCACACCTGCAGACATTTTGTAGTGTGAAGTGCTGGATTTGATGTCCCATGATCCGTACTGTAGACTTTTAGGTGCCTATCTTTGAAGAAACTGGCTCTATACTGGGGGTCACAGCAAAGAAAGGGTTTGGGAAGCCCTGGGGTGGCAGCCCAGAAACATCAGGCGCTTAGCTCCCATTGCCTTTTTAAGAAGACATGTTTCTTATTGTAAATATTATACTCCAACCTCCCAGAATAATCCCACATAATGTCATCTCTGGGAAAAGCTGATAAGTGGTGAGAACTTAAGGCCTTCCATCTGTTGGGAATCAGAGCTGGTAGACACACAGAAGTTTTCTTCTACCTTATATGATTGGACCTTCCCTTCATTCACTTTCTTTTTGCTTTCTGGTCCTGAGCTGGCCAAAGATGAGGGTTGGTATGCTGCTTCCTTCAGCCCTGCCCTATGTGGCATTTGTCTTGCAACTTTCCCATGCTTGTTTCAACAGGGAAAAAAAAAAGCAAAGAGATTGACATATAGCTGCCCTGAGGCTAGATTGTCACTGAAATAGATTTCTCCAAATAAAAATAAGGGCCATTTTTGCTCGCAAGGGCTTGCAATGAAACAGAGTTAATAAAAACTGCATGGGAAACTCACATTGCAGCTATAAAAAAATTAAAAAACAGAATTCTTAGCTAAAGTCAGCAGTGATTGTTGGCTCAGAGTAGGAATTAGGGAGGAAAACATTCTGAAACTCATTGAAAGTGAAGAGGGAAGATTTATTACCCTTTATCCATTTGTTTAACCCTTCAGAAGTAAATCTAGAGTCACACTTGCTTAGAAAGTGATTAAGTCCTGGGTTTTTAAGAGCAGGACACACCATTTTCTCCTTAGGGATGAGCTATTAAATAGAAAACAGGGCTACTTAACTTAAAAACAAAACAAACAAAAACAAAACTCCAAAACAAAGAGTTGATAAAAATCATTGATGAAAACATTCCCAGCTTTATTCTTCCTACTCCATCAGCCTGGTGTGGATGTATCAGATGTCTCTGAGGTCAAAGATAGTATATTATTCTGGGCTGAAGGGCAGGGACACCTCTCATCACTCTCTAATCCTCAAACTCTGACGTCATCATCTGGAATATCTCCTGGAACCCTGGAGAAATGGTTTGTTTCTAGAGCACCCCATTGAGCAAGGGTTTTCCTTTTGAGAATGGAGCATCTAGGATCCTTCCAGCCCCAGTGTGAGGTGCCACTAGACCATCAGGAGATGGTGATTGATTATCTGAGAAATTCACCATCTTTCTGCATTCAGAAAGCCACTACCCTAATGGAGAACCTGGGGCCTCTATTAATTCCCACTTAGGACTACCAACATGAAAAATCACTGCATCTAAGACAAGTGGGCTTTTAGCTCCTTGTTGCTATGGGGGAATTTATAAGAATATTTAGAAGTGACTCAGGGTCCTTTCTTTCTCTCCCCTTCAAACCTATAAACTCTGGTCCCAAATTTCACAGGTTTTTGCTAATTAATGCCACCACTGTGGAAATGGGGGCTGTTCTGCAAACAAGCTGCAACAAATGGGATTTTTATTGCTGGTGGAAAAGTCTGGGGAATAATTAGCAGATCCATGGAGATCCCCTGACTCCGGGCATCTGCATGGTAATGGCCAACCCTGGAGATCACTCAGGGAAATGGGGTCGGACTTTCCACCTTAGGGCACATTTATATTGTCAGTTACAGCTTTCAAACTGCAGTTGGACAAATGTGGGAAAATATTTTGTGAAATGCTAGACAAATGAACCTGATGTTGACCAATCTCAACTAGGAAAACTGGCTCTGCTTTGCTAAGTGCTGTACAGCAGCCAAGACTTGCAAATGAAATATTTTGATATCTTGTTAAACTTGAGTCCCCAGAGAAGAGTGCACACACACACCCACACACACATGGTTGACTAGGGTCCCCCCCAAGGTGGCTGGCTGGAGAAGATAACAGAAATGACAGACTCATGGGGCCAGAAGAGAACCTGGAGGTTGTCTGGTCCAGAGGTTCATAACTGATGAATCCTTGGAAAGAATACAAGGGATCTGAGAACTTAGATGGGAAAACAATTACATTTTTGTTTTCACTAATCTCTAATTAAAATGTACTATTTCTTTCCATTTCAAATGTGAGCACTGAACCACAGGGACATCACCTGTACCCATGATTTTGACACAGTAGAAATCACAGCTGTCTTCAGATCACATTACAATGTCGCAGATTATCTCAAGATATCATTTATGGTCATCACTTATTTGAAATTATAGTAATTATTAGATTTACTGCTAGATACTTAATATTATTAAAGAAAATATATAACTATATCACACATTTAAAATTATTTTGAATACTGTATTTTATGTAATTTGATTTCTTGTATTTTTTTTACCACTTAAAAATATTATTTTAAGAAGAGGTCATAGGCTTCATCAGACTATTAAAGAGGTCCACAATACAAGTTTTAAGAATGCTTCCTTGCCCAATCTCTTCTACTTACAACTGAAAAAAATGGAGGCAATTTGGTGAGTGGCAGAGAGAAAGCCAGAACCCACAGTGCTATCTCTAGTCTGTTCCTACCATTCTAGGAGGCTTTCTAGGAGTCTGCAGGAGAGGACAGTACCCTTCCTAAAAACAATACCAAATACTTCCTTAAAACCATGTTTTAGTTTTTTTTTTTATGTTATGTTAATCACCATACATTACATCATTAGTTTTTCATGTAGTGTTCCATGATTCATTGTTTGCGTATAACACTCAGTGCTCCGTTCAGTACGTGCCCTCTTTAATACCCATCACCAGGCTAACCCATCCCCCCACCCCCCTCCCCTCTAGAACCCTCAGTTTGTTTCTCAGAGTCCATAGTCTGTCATGGTTCGTCTCCCCCTCCAATTTCCTCCCCTTCATTTTTCCCTTTCTGCTATCTTCTTCTTCTTCTTTTTTTTTTTTTTTTTTAACATAAGCATAGGAATCAAGGATGATAAATAATTCCTGAGGCTAATCTTAGCCAGGGAATTTGTTTTCAAATTCAAATATACTCTTCTTTCATTTTAGAGTGTGGACATTGCCAGGTTAGGTACATGTCATTATTTGAAAAGATTAACACAGAGGCACAATGACGTAGGTTCTATTTAAACAGTCCCACAGAATACATTATATGTTATTTTCTGCATTCCTAGCAGCAATTTTATCCCCTGAATATTTCAGGGGAATTGAAATGAGATTTTTAATCTGTGAACAACACTTTAACTGTGAGCAATGGAAAGCTAGGTGTCAGGCCAATCTAGGTTGGAATGAGTATGGATAATTTGGATTATCAACTTCATATATTATCTAGAATGAGATGCCTTAATGATACACATATGTGTATGTGTCCCCACTAGGAGGAAAAATAAGAAGCACATTCATTCGGGCAACCAATGGCTCTCACAAAAGTGTTAACTGATTCTACATCCCTGGTGTGAAGATGAAGTAAGAAATTCAAATGAATTCTTGTTCTGTCTCACAGTTCAGTTAGAGGCAGATTTTCTTCAAGCAACTGACCCTGACACTTTCTGGTTTTCTAAATTTCATAATTAATGGAATTATAAAACATTAGCATGGAAATATGTATATATATATATATATATTATGTATATATATATATATACATAATCGAATTCAGTAGTTCTCAGAACTTTAGATTCTCAATCACTATCTTTTTTCCCCTTCTTTAGCAATTTATCAGATATGACATCTATGTGAATATATCCATCTTTTTTGGCTTCATTTTTTTGTTTTAACTTTTCATTTTGGAATAATTTCAGACTTATAAAAGAGATACAAATATAATATAAATAATTTCAGTGTGCCCTCATCCAGGCCCCTCAAATGTTAATATCTTTTATAACCAACACAATGATCAAAATCAGTAAATTAATATTGATACTACCCCATTGTCTAAATGTAGACCTTATTTACATTTTACCAATTATCCCACTTATGTCCTTCTTCAGGTCCTGAATGCAATGTAAGGTTTTTTGTTGTATTTAGTTTTCAACCCCACTCATTCTCCTCTGAAACATTTCCTTAGTCTTTCTTGGCTTTTAGTGACCTTGAAATTTAAAGAGGTTTGGCTAGTTATTTTGTACAAGTTTCCTCAGTTTGGGTTTGTCTGATGTTTTCTTGTGGTTCTATTCAGGTTATGCACTTTTAATGGGAATACCAAAGAAGTATTTTATGTCCCTCTCAGTGCACTGTATCGGAAGGTACATGGTGTTATTATCTCACTACTGATGTTGTCAACTTTGATCACGTGGTTTGATTGGTGTCTGTCATGTTTCTCCACCATAAAGTCACAAATTTTCTTACTGTAATTGATAACTATTCTGTGGGGAGTTACTTTGAGACTATGAAAAAGTCCTGTTTCTCATCATACTTTCACCTACTAATTTTAATTGATTCCTGCCTGAAACAACTATTAGGTTTATATGAGAAGGAAGCAAGTTCATTCTAGAGAAATCCAAATTGTCCTTAATTAAACATGAGGTCCAAAATGCCCATTTCTAGAGATATAGATTGTTTTCTGTAATTGCTCACTCATTGTCTCACTGAATTCCTTTCTCTTGCTATTTGCCCAAAGTTATAAATGCCATGATAATGTGACAGTTACGAATGTGCACATCATGTAAATGTACTTGACAGACAGGTGTGTTAATTCCTAAAGGTTCTTACTGGATTTCAAGTATTTAAAAACAGAAAAAGTGCAATGTAGATTCTTTTGTTCACAAATGTAATCTGATCACATCCCATGAGTACAGCAGAGCATAATTGTTTATGCCTTCAAGGCCACAGACACCTATTAAGTACGCACAATATTGAAGGAAACCCTCCCTGTTACTTAAGTGTAAAAAACATAAGCTTCAGGCTGTACCCTAGTACCCACCAAAGTGTGCTGGAGCCTCAAGGAGAGAGAAGGAGGATTGTGATTGGGGAATTTCTTGCATTAACATTTGACCATCCACTTAATTTTCTTTCTTTCTTTCTTTCTTTCTTTCTTTCTTTCTTCCTTTCTTTCTTTCTTTCTTTCTTTCTTTCTTTCTTCCTTTCTTCCTTTCTTCCTTTCTTCCTTTCTTCCTTTCTTCCTTTCTTTCTTTCTTTCTTTCTTCCTTCCTTCCTTCCTTCCTTCCTTCCTTCCTTCCTTCCTTCCTT
>NW_022589725.1:22755597-22884497 GCF_004348235.1 Phoca vitulina
CTTCCTTCCTTCCTTCCTTCCTTCCTTCCTTCCTTCCTTCCTTCCTTCCTTTCTCTCTCTCTCTCTCTATTTATTTATAAAGATTTTATTTATTTGAGAGAGAGAGATGACAAGCATGAGTAGGGGGGGAGGGACAGAGGGAGATGGAGAAGCAGACTCTACACTGAGCGGAGAGCCCGATCCCAGGACCCCGAGATCATGATCTGAGCCCAGGGCAGATGCTTAACCGACTGAGCCACCCAGGTGCCCCTGCTTCAATTATTTTTATAGCGCAAATCTAGGTATATATAAGTAAGCAGATAAATAAAACTGCCTCAGAATTTCACTCACTGCTTTGGGATGAGATATAAGACTGAGATATATCTGGGCCTCCACCAAAGAGAAAAGGGTCTTGCCTACTTGTTCTTGGAATGCATGGGCCAGCTGGCAAAAAGACTCCACTATAGAGAAATCCTAAAAAATGTGAATGACAATCAGCTTCCCACGAGACTGATTTTTCTCAGGGCCAACTCTTTTAAAAGTATGGATATACCAAATAGAAATGGTATAGACGGGATCATTTTTCTTTTTCAAGATGTCAAACAAAACAATTTCATAAACCTAATGAGATTACTTGGTTTCATCCTCACTTCATCAGAAGCCATCCCTGTTTGTAAGTTCTTCCATTCTTAGAAAACTCAAGTGGTGGAAATGTAACACCTCTCTCATCTCTCACCAGTTTTGACTGTCAAAATTCCTTCCTGATGTCTATCTGAGGAACTGCATCAATAAAAACCTAATCTTTTAAGATCTCGCCACAATAGTGGGTGCCAAAACTCATTTTTTGACCTGCCCTTACCAGCGCTGTAATAAGAGCTTTGGATAAATGTTTGAGAATATGGTTATTAAATGTGTTGTGGATGCAGTGTTGAGAGAGAACACAATTTCTCAGAGACAGCCTTACTTTGATTTTAAAATTGACTTAACATCCAAAAGGTCATGACAACTGAGTTTGGGCCAAATCTAGCAAGTTGAAATTAACAGGAGTATGTATGTAAGATTGTTCACTTGGATCAGAAATGATGAGCCTGCATAAATACAGAGCAAAGAGGAAGAAAATGGACAAAAACAAAATAAAACAAAACTTTGGTTGGGAGTTTTCACTGCAAATAAACCCATGATAGAAATGTGGAGTGGCTAGAAATGTAACTTTTCCCACCTCTTCCTTGTGGAGTCCTTGAATGAGAACCTAGTGGCCTGGAAGTGAAGATCTTGACCAGATGTTGGGGGGCCTTGGGCTCAGTACATAGTGGGCAGATTAGAGCCTGTTAGCATCCGAATTCTTGAGCAAACCCACTGGGCAGATGTTTTCTTGGTCAATGGAATTGTGTGACTGTATATTAAGTATGAATTTATACTAAGCTTCAAAACCTGCTGCCTATTTTTTCCTTATGACAATTTTTCAGAAACTAATTTTAAGATAAAATAATAAGAATAAAAACAAGTAGGAAAAAGAGAAAGAGAGAAACAAAATTTGAAGAGGGTTCTGAAAAGAAGTAACTGACCCATTTGGCCCAAAGAACAAATAGCTTATGTACATGGAAATTACACTTGTATAATGGAAAAAACACCTCAGGGGCTTTGGGTATAGGAAATTTAATTGAATGCTATCAAAGTAGAGAGATACATACAGAATTTTTCACCAAATCAACACTTACAGGGGTGTCTGGGTGGCTCAGTCATTAAGCGTCTGCCTTTGGCTCAGGTCATGATTCCAGGGTCCTGGGGTCCAGCCCCGCATCGGGCTCCCTGCTCTGCGGGAAGCCTGCTTCTCCCTCTGCCACTCCCCCTGCTTGTGTTTCCTCTCTCACTATGTCTCTCTCTGTCAAATAAATAAATAAAATCTTTTAAAAAAATCAACACTTGCAAATAGTCTTTCGAACCTTAATCTGTTGTCAGTGCCAAAGAAATGATGCCTCTTTTTGAGAAAAACAGAATCTAAATATAAGATCAATTTATGGGCTTTGTTTGTTTTTGCATTTTGCCTACCTTTTTTGTTCTTGAGCCAGGTCCACAAAATATTTAACTACAAGAATGAAGAACAAGAAATGAGTGGAAGAGATGTGAGTTGAGAGGTTATTAGGAGATTTTTTGCAGAACATGAAGAGAGCACATTTTCTGGATCCTGTGCCCCATGCTCTCCGATTTTGTTTCCTTGTCAACACTCTACTTTTCCTTAAGACCATCCAAAGAAACCCATGCAAACTTAGAAAGAAAAATCAGGTCCGAAGACTACTGACAATACAATAGACAACAGAGTGGTAATTGTTAAGAAGGGAGCCTTCCGGTGAGTAAGCAGATACAAGTATCTGCAAATGAGGTGTTTAAATAGAAAGAGGTTGCCTAGTTTTTAATAATGTTTGATTTATGTTTTGAAGGCCCCAAAGAGTTAAGTACGTGTCAGGACCTTATCTTTGCTATGCCCCAGTCCCTGCAACAGTCAAAGCTGTGAAGCCACTTAGAACCAGCACATAAATTGCTTCTAAATGATCGGAAACCTCCTGAGTTTTCCGCTTCAGCTCACTGTGTGCCTTTAAGCAACAGAGATTTAAAAGTCCTGAGATTATAGGACCATAAAAATACACATTTACATGTGGTCACATGCAAGGTTTAAGACTGGGAATGAACCACAAAGGGAATGCTTTATACAAGTACCAAAATACAAGTTCAATTAACACAGCAGCTCTAAGAGGAACACGAAGAAAACACCCAAACTGGAGTCTCTTATGAGGTCTGGATGTGTGTTCTGGAGATGCAAGGATGCATGGTTGTTAGCTCTTGCTCTTTTCCATAAGTTCCTTCTGGGGCCTTCTGCAGCCATATAAAATGCAGCTAGTAAAGCAGGTTTCCGTGAGAGGGAGACTTGGGAGTGCCCAAATTTCCTTCTTTTTTTGCTGAACAATTAAGCAACAAAAGCAGTCTGGGAAAATAGAAGATGTTTCAGAGCTGGCCATGCATTCTGCACATGCCAGGGAAGAGGGTTTTGTAGCCTTTTGACTCCTAATCCTGTATTTACTTGTTGGCTACATAGAATTCATTTATTTGGTCTTACAGAGTGTAGGCTTTCTTCTCTCTGTTAAGTTTCTCTTCTCTCTTTTTCCCAAGAGAATGGCAAGCTTATCCCAGATGGTTGAAGGCAGCTTGGGGATCTACTCTTGTTTGATTAAAAGAAATGATCTTAGTTTAATGAACAAATTATTCAGTTAACTCAAAATGAAGGGATATTTTAGTGTTCACTTTGGGCCAGGCCTTGTGCTAGGACAGGGCCACCTAGAGAACACTATATTCAAAGATATAGACACATAAAAAGGCAATTACGGTCAGCATGAAAAAATGGACATGGGGTTAAAGCAAGAAAAGCCATTAAGAGGACTGGGATCTTATCCTCATGTGGGGTTTGACAAAGGTTTCCTGCAAAATTTAAACTGAGGCCTAGGGAATAAGAGGAAGTTCATTGGCTATCAAGGGGCAGGAGAATGCTTTCTAGGCAGAGGGGCAGTGTGGGTGAAGGCCTGCATATGGATGAGCGCCCAAGGTGTATAAAGAACTAAAAGAAAGTTGGTATAATTAGCACATGGACTGGTAAGGAATGAGTCCCACAAAGTACTCAGGAGCCAGACTCCTCAGTTCATTTCTGGTGGTGGTAGGGGTATGGTCTCTTACCCCAAGAGCAAGAGGCAAAGGTGTTCTTCCTACCTCAGTGATTTTTGCAGGGTAAGGCGGTGGAGGAAACTTTGCTTCCCCTGATGTCAACCATCAGCGTGTGTTCCCATGATATCCCAGTGGGCTGTATGGACCCATCATGCCACTATCAACTATGAATTATTATGACCTTCCACATGTCTATTTTGGTTTTTGAAACTGTACCCACTTGGGGGTTAATACATTGTTGGGTAAAATAATTAAACTTAGCTCCAAGTAAAGAATGAAAAGGGGCTCACTTGTTCTGTTAATGTTGAGATTGGGGGAATAATTTGGTGTCTATCTTATCCTTACCTTCTGAGCTAGTCTTTGCCTCAGAGTCTGAGAGAGTTGTCTCAGAGGAAACGCACAAAAGCGTTTGTGGATTTAGCCATACTAAGGGCAGGAAAAATCATCCAGGAATTCATGTTCCTTGACCTTTCAGAAGCCCATTATCAAGCCCCCCCCAGGTTACAAAGGGTCTTTTTCCTTCTCAACACATTTCTGTGGAGGAGCAAATGTTTGATAAAATGCTCACTACACCCAAATGAATCAAACAAGCACAAACACCCTTTCTGACACAGGGCAGAATTAGAATTGTGGAATCTCAAGCATCAGCAGGCATGGGTGTGTTTGGGAGAGGGGAAGGCTCGCCTCAGATCACATGGCCCAAATAGAAGGAATACTGGACATTAGAGGAAGCGGATTGGGATTCATGCTGGACCTTATGAATTATGTGCTGTGTGACTCTGAGCTTTGTGGGGATTAAGTCAAATCAAAATAAATAATGCGTGCAATGTGTTTAGTACACTGCCCAGCAGGTAATGGCAGGCAGTAAGTATTGGCTATTATTATGAGCTATGGAGTACAGGCCCCTCAGTTGTAAAACTGCAACTGCCTAGGGTTGCTGTAGGGGGGAGGGGATGTAAGTTGCGCAAGCAATGTCACAGGAGGCAGGAGGGAAGCTCGTTTTCAGCTTGTCCCCAAGGTCAGATGGCATGAAATGGAACAGAAGGACCAGGTGAGAGAGAGAGCTTATGACTGCTCCTGTTATTGTCCTAAGTCCACATTTATTTAGAGCAGCCTCTACCTGACTACTGCAGAAAGGTCTGGTGTGAAGCCAGTAAGCAATAGTCATTCAGCTTGTTGCTTTCACAGGACTTCTTTCTTTCCCGGTGTTCCATAGGTTCCCAGAACATTTTATAAATTGAAAAGGCTGTATAAGTGCAAGGTATTACTACTACCATGCATCAACTGGTGAAGTGGTCCCTATAGATGGGACATATTGGACACAACCCAGGCTCCTCCCTCCCCACTCCTTCCCATTTTGAAGCCCATATTTATATTTACCGACAGTCCCTGGATCTGGAGCCCAGTCTTCTCCTATTTCTCCCACTTGTTCTCTGCCAATATCCCAAATTTCATTAAGGCTATCCTGGGAGACTCAAGCAATGGTGGGAAGAAAATGCAGTTCTGAAGTCAAAATGTGGGATGATGGAGAAACAGGATCCTATTACAGAAATTCAATTTAAATGCACTGTGGGGGAGGGGGCTGAATCACTGAACATGAAAGTGAGTTCCACATGCATTTGATAACAAAGATTAGGATGCTGGGGGTACCTGGGTGGCTCAGTTGGTTAAGCATCAGACTCTCCATTTCAGCTCAGATCATGATCTCACTGTCGTGGGATTGAGCCCCACATCAGGCTCTGCACTTAGCACAGAGTCTGCTCTCTCCCTCTCCCTCCTGCTCACTCTCTCTCTCAAATAAATGAATAAAATCTTAAAAAAAAAAAAAAAAGATAACAAGGATGCTGTCCAGTGGCTCATTACATGTCAATGGCCCTCATGTTTTTTCTGGAGACTTTGTGATGCTCCCTCAGTTTGTCCTCCTTGTATTCATTTCCTGTCTTTCATTTTTGGAGTTGAATACTTCATGTATATGATACAGAAGTAAAAATGTGAGGAGGTGTCGCCAGAATAGTAAAAACAGAAAAGAGAGAAGATTCCTACTGTTGACAAGGATACGGGATGCTGATGGTGGGGGTATAAATGGACACAAACCCTTGGGAAAATGCTTGGTTGTACCTACTAAAGCTGAATGTAAGCTACCCCGGGGCTCAGGAGGTCTACGTTTCATTATGTATTCAATAGAAGGGTATAAAATGGTCACCCAAAGACATGTGGCCAATTGCTCAAATACTTTCAAACTAGAATTCCCCAAATGCCCACCAGCAACAGAATGGATACATAAATTGTGGTGGAATCACAAAATGGGGTGCTCTACAGCATTGAAGGTAAATGATCCAATCTTAAATTACACCCATCAATACAGTGTTGGACAAGGAAGCCAGACATGAGAGACAAAACAGTGTATGATTTTAGGTATATAAAGCATAAAAACAGGCCCCACTCATCTGTGCTGTTAGAAGTCAGGATAGTGGTTACCTTTGGAACACTAGTGACCAGAAGAAAGCATGGCTGGGACCTTCTTGGGGGCAGGTCCTGTTCTGTTTCCTTAGTCTGGGTGCTGGTTGCCAGGGTGTGTTCAGTTTGTGAAAATTCATTGAACTGTATGCCTAAGTATATTTTTGGTATATCATATTTCAGTTAAGTGTTTAAAGGTTGGCAAGATTATTATTTCTACCACCTTCACAGCCCTAGATACCATTAGCAATTTTTTGCATAACAAAGCTGGCCAGCTGAGCTAACCAGCTCCACACAATCCCTCCAGTCCTTAAATGTATACTTATACAGCAAAGGGCACTTTTAGGATGGTATAGTCAATATCTTCATCTAAAAGCAGAAGCTACAAACATCACGCACATAGTTGCTGGATTTTGAATCTAGCCACAATTCCCAGCACAGGCAGAAACTCCAAAGGGTGGCAATCCTGAACCCCTGATTCAATTTGGAATCTGGGGAGATGGGGGCTGGAAACAAACAATTGCTGAATGACTGTTATGTGCCGGGCATTGCTCAGAAATTCATAAGGTGCTATATAAGTCATTTTATTTAATCCCATATCAACCCTGTGGGATAAAAATGATATCCCCTCTTGTCCCAATAAGGCGAGAGAGCAACATCATGGAACAGTAGGAAACACACTGATGTTGGAACCCAGGCCTACTTACTTCCAAAGTTTATTCCATGAGAGTGCACTGCCTCCCAATTAGGTAGAAAACCACTCAAGTTGTACCTTAATTTCTCTAAACATAGTGGTTTCCTTCTGAGGTAGGAATCATCTGCTCAGCTGGTTTTAGAGTACCATTTTCCTTGTTGAGTTGACTTAGCAGTAAAATAATTTTGAATGGAGTGGGCAGAGGGATCCGGAGAATAGCAGGAAAGTCTCAGAGGACCTTGTGATTTTGGGCTTTCACTGTGGGAGCTGTTATGCTTTGAAGTAATTGCATATTGAATAAATAATTCCAATTTCCATGGAGTGGGATGTCTGAACCCTCCAACTCTTAATACTTATTGACTTATTTTATATGGTTTATCAGTTTAACAACTAAAACACACTTTCCTCTTGGTCAAGGGTTTCCCAGGAGTATAATAGAAAAAGTGGTAGATGCAAATTTGTTAATATCTACTTTCACCTCTGCTGAAAGGAAAATAATAAAAAGTCCAGGTACTAGCCAAAAATAACTTTTACTAAAATAGGCCCAGAAGCCCAGCTCTGGTCCTCGCAACCAAGATATGATGTGGTCTGCCTTCTTTGTAAATTAGAACTTTGTTGGCCTAATGCCTCTGAGAGCTACACCAAGAAAGGCATGGGAAGGACACATGGCAAAAGATCCAGTATATGTGGTTCTTAAGCATTATTCTAGACACCTGCAAATTAGATACCACTACTCATAATTTAGGAAAATGAGGTTACAGAGGTCAAGAAACTTGCTTAGTGCCACAGAAATATTAAGTGGCAGAATCAAAGTGTAGATCTATCTCATGGATTGGCAAACTTTTTTCTGTAAAAGGCCAGATAGCAAATTTTTCAGCTTTGTGGGCCATACAGTCTTTGTTGTAACTGCTCCCCTCTTCTGTTGTAGTATGAAGGCAGTCACAGACAATATATAAGCAAGCATGTGTATTCCAATAAAACTTTATGGATATTGGCATTTGGATTTCATAAAATTTTCATGTGTCTCAAACTATTATACATCTTTGCATTTTTTTCAATGATTTAATAATCTAAAGACCATTTTTTAGCCTACAGGTGTATACAAACAGGTGGCGAGCCAGATTTGGCCCAGAGACCACAGTTAACTGACCCCTGTTTTTATCTGATTCCAAAGCTCAGGCAAGCTGTTTTGAGTTAGCAGATTGTTTTATCTAAAGTTCCTTGGAATCAAGACCTCCCTGCCAAGCAAGACTTGGCTTTATGCTGAAAATGCTTTGATTATTGAAACCTTTGGCACATAGTGGAGGAATGGTGAGTATGTGTGTGTGTGTGTGTGTGTGTGTGTCTGTGTGTGTAGAGACAGAGAGACAGAGAGAGACAGAGAGGAGGCACAAAGAGCAGACAGCAAAAAGCATTAACTAAAATTTTTCTCTTATACCAACTGACAGTTATTGACCTTTCCATTTCCAAAACCTAGTATGTCTTGCTACCTGTTTTCTAAAATAGAAGGGAATTAGTGTAATACAACTTTAGAATGTACTGTATTGTGATGAGTCAGGAGAATTTTCCCAGCTGTTAGGCCCCTGGTAGGTGGAATCCAATGGTCATCTAACTTGGAATATTATGAAGGTTGACATGGGGTCTTGAGTGGTCACAGGAAGGTTTTCAGATATTGTCTACTGAGGTTTGTAGATGGCATTTGCTGAGGTCCTCCTTGTTATCTGATGCTTCATTAGGTTCTGGGGAATGTCAATTTATGTACCCAGAAGACACAGCTGTGTTTCTAGCTAAAGCAGGAAGAATCTTGGCACAATTCACCCTGGGCAGGAAGGTACCATTGGAGAACCATACATGAAGACAGGAGAGAAATGATCAACACCATGAAGTGTTAAACTGGAAGGAATCCTTAGGCAAACCAAAGTCATAAGAAAATGGACACCCAGATGTTAACCATTTAGTGTTGAAGCCATGGCTGGTATTTGCATAAATACTGATTTTTTTCCATTTCTCTAGTAATCGAGGCCTGTTTAAGATTGTTAAAAGGCTTTAAACTTAGTTTCCCCATACAGAATTCAAAATAAGAATTCTAAGCCTGAAATAAATGAAGTCCAAAAGAGTTCTAGTTTCCCTCAATATGACTCTTTCTGATACTTTAGAAAGTAACCCAAATCAAATTCATAGAATGAACATTTTGCTCCTACTTTGCTAGTGCTTTAAGCAAGTGGATAATCTTCCCAGCCCTTCCCCAAATCCTCTAGATTAATTTTTGGTGACATTGTTAGGAAACTCCCATGAAATCTTGTGGGTCCATGGAAACTATACATAAGTCTCCAACATATTATGTAGATCACAGAAGTCCTATCATGTGAAAATGTTCTGTTCCAAAAGTTCCTTGGAACTTTGGATGCATTTTTCTTATAACAGTGTTCCAAGTGATGGTTATCTTCCCAAGCCATCATAAAAGCCTGTTGGATTCCCCAAGTGGCTGAGCTGGAATGAAAATGCTCAGAGGCTGCTAAGGCCCAAACCTTCGAGAGATAGCTCGATGGATTGGGAAACTGGTAGAGGCTCTGCCATATCCTGTCCTCCTCCATTTGGGAGAATTTGGCAGCCCTTGAGTAGTAAGGGAGGAATGCCTGTGGGAGTGGGGGCTTGGTGGGGAAGCTAAGGTCTCCTTTGGAAACAACGGAGGAAGGCTCCATGTTAAAGGGGAAAGGAGGAGACAGGAAACCTCCATTAAATTGTTTATAAGTTGAATTGTTTCTAAGGCCGGAACTGACAACTGTGTTTTTACAAAGTAAAAAAGGATGCACTAAGCTCCACAACCATCATGCAGGCATATACAATATTTAAGAAGATCAGAGTGCGGTTCTCTTTTGATAGGTAGATTTTAAAAAACTGAGCATTGGGACAGCATATAAATTCTTCCAGTTTGAAGATTATTGAGGGTTATTGCTGATGCCATCTGAACAGGATTATGATATTCATGGACTGTGGAGTGGTTCAGATCACTGCCGAAGCAAGCAATTATTTTGTTTCTGCTTCTCCAGTTAGACAAGGGAAAATGTTTTGCATTCTATCAGATGGGCTTTTATTGTTTTTCATGTTAGGACAAATGTTCTTTGAGAGGTGGGGTCTTGTTTGAGGAAATGTCAAGCTGTCCAGTTTAGATTTATTGGTGATTGTAGCAGGTGCCAAATGTTTTAAGAAGCTGGTGTATGCATTTTTTCCCTTCTCCCTTGGAAGATTTTTCTGGACTCAGGATATGTTCTCTGCAGGAAGAAAGCAAATATGTTACACTTAAAACAGCGTACAACAGAAAAACCTAAAGAAGGCTTGTAGTGGATGGATTTACATCATCTGAAAGGTATTTTATGCACCAAGTTCCAAAGTTAGGGAAGGCAGCTAAACAAGGAACTGTCATTTAAGGCACAGGCTTGTGGTAAATGGTGTTTGGGTGGGCCAAAGAGGCATGATTTATGGGGGTATCATAAGTCTTGCTGGCTCTAAAATATTTGCTCTCCAATGCTCAGAAATTCCCATCTTTGGCATAGTCCTCAGAGAAGCACTAATTTAGCTCAACTTCCCCACTAAGTACCCCACAAGCAGGTCAAATTCAATGTGAGCCTTTTGGCAGGGAATGCTTTAGAGGATTATGTTTTATCTTAAAAATTGCTAGGAATTTTGCATCCTCTCCATATAGTATATCCATGTTTTGTTTAATTTAAAAATGTCATACATCCTCAAATCTTTGAGTAAAGCTGATGTTCCAGGAGGATGGACCATGTTTATCCTGCATCCCTGAATACTCCCCTGAAACACTGTTTTGTCTCCTTGGCAGGAGGTAGATCCTATTTTGTGAAACAAGGATTTCAGTCATTGTCCAGTGGTGGTCCAGCCATTGTCCTTTGAAATATACAAATTCTCCCATGGAACAGCGATGTGTGAGTTCGTTTTTACATTAGGTGGAGGTCATTTGTCAGAGGAGTTCATTGTCACTTTGGAAAACAGTACCCAGGCCTCTGAGGGATTAGAAACTAGAAAATCTTTGGTGATGGGAAGGGGGAGTCTTGAAAATATGTAATGTTATCCTGGGAAGGTAACCTTGAAGGGAGATACAGGGAATCTGGGTTGGAGGAGGAGGAATGTAGTGGGGTTGAGGAAGAAACAGAAGAAAAAAAAGATGGAGTTGTAAGTGTCAGATTTTGCCAGAGGTTTTCTTTTTCTTTCTTTCTTTTTTTTTTTTAAGATTTACTTATTTATTTGGAAGAGAGAAAGAGAGAGAGAAAGTGGGAATGGGGAGAGGGGCAGAGGGAGAGGGAAAGAGAGAATCCCAGGCAGACTCCCTGCTGAGGATGGAGCCAGATGCAGGACTCGATCTCACAACACTAAGATCACGACCTGAGCTGAAACCAAGAGTTGGATGCTCAACCAATGGAGCCATACATGTGACCCTGTCAGAGGTTTTCTTAATGGCTTTCCATATTTCCAAATCTATCTCCATCGTCAACCCCATTCCTCCACCCGAACTCTAATGCTCGTATTCCAATGGCAGTGTCAGTGCCTAGAGACTCAAGGTATGAGATCCCTAATGCTACTTCACCTGTGAACGACCTCTCCCACTCCTTCCTCCTGCTGCACAACCACCTGGTTCCTATGCACCTTTCTGGATTGATCTCTCACACCATTGACAATCTACCTCACTGCTCCAGCCAGAGCCTGAAGAGTCTTTATTTTTTTCTTTCTCCCCAACCTCCCATCCAACTAATCATGAAGTCTAACCAAGTAACCTTGGAAACAATCTTTTATTTTCTGTTGAAATTACAGTTTCTGTAGGAAACACTCAAATGGCTGAATGGCAGAGAGTTTCATGAAGAACCTCCCCCCCCCCACACACACACACAGAGGAGAGATGAGGAAGCTAAGAAAGAATATGGAATGACATAGGGTTAACTAGGGGATGATGTAAACATCTTAGGGAATAAGGGGCAAGGTGGCAGTGGAATTCTCAAAAGTACTTTATACGGGAGCTTGGAACCATGGAAGAAGGGCCACCCAATGGGAGCTGAAATGACAATACAGTCACTGCCAGAACTGTGGTGAGTCCAGGGGGAGTAGGGGAGATAAGTGCTCTGCCCATTCTCCCTCTTTCCATCCTCTGATCTTCTACCAGTACTTCTTGTTGGCAAAGACCAACCGAAAATCAGAGGGCACCGGGGTTTAGTACTGTGGGCCCTAACGGTCAGGCTCCTGGGGCACAGAAAGGACTAAGATGGGAACAAAAGGGACCTGGCGGGGTAAGCAAGTGGACAATGACCAGCCCAGATTCCTCTTCTCCCTTCAAGACTTGAAAACTCAGCCTTAATTCAAGACCATTATCTCTCCTGGATGGCCGGAAAAACTCTTCCCAATTGTCCTAGTTGTTTCCAGTTTGTGATCTGATTTAATTTCAAAACCCAACATTTCTTAATAATTTTAAAGCTGACAGATGGTATTCACGTGTAAGATACATCTGGGTGGTTGTACCCACAGCTAGCACAATACCTCCTGGCTGTGGATCTTTTCTTATATGCTCCCACTCAAGAGAGCACATGGAACCGCATATAGGACGGATATCACACAATAATTGTGAAATTATCTGTATTTCATTAAAAAAATCACTTGCAAACTGTGTTTAAAAATTATTGAAAACAGATTCCTAGGGCCCAACAGATATTTATAGTGGGTGCTCCATAGATATTTGTTGAAAGGATGAGAGTTATTTTTGACACACACACACACAATAGTGGATCTTTACACATCAATGTTTTGAATACAACTAGACATCCGTAATTTGATCTGCTGTCCTAAAATGAATTTCTGATCTTATCACTCTACTACTTACTCAGAGGCCTCCCATTGCCAAGAAGTTCTTAAGAGAAAGATCTCTTCACTGACCCACCCCACATCATCACCCTGATCTCACAGGTATCTTTAACCACCTCTCCCAACAGCATTTGCTCCCCATCTGTATTGAGCTCCTTATCAGTCCTGGAAGATATACTTAAAGCAGATGATCTCTGTGCCAACACATATTCCCTTGGCAGTTAACACTGTTATGCATGCTGACCCAAATTCCAACTGCCAGCACCTGACACTCTCTGCCCAAGGGCCTCTCTAACCACCAGAACCCACTCTGCCCATGCATGGGGAAGACTTGAAATGCCAGGAAGTTCATGGCCCCTGGAGGCATCTCTCACCAACGACTTTCAATAATGGGGGAAGGAACACTGCACAGCAAGAGAAGGAATCAAGATGGGTTTTTGCAAATTGAAATACAGGGTTAAAGGTTATGTGAATTAAAAAAATGGGGAGCTACCACCAAATTGCTCTCTGAAAATTGTGTCTCAATTTGTATTCCCAGCACCAACAATAATTGAAGAGGCCTCTCTCTCCACAATCTTTAGACACTCGATATTAACAGTATTGTAAATTTTGGCTGACCTGATAGCTAAAAAAGGTATCTCACTGCTCTAATTTGATTTCCCTAATCCCTGGTCATAATTCAGTTGGGTTGCTCTTTTCTTATTATTTGTGTCAGCTGTTTATATATTACGGAGATTAGAACCATGTGCTTCTTAAGGGTGGGGACCTCACTGTAATCCATCATGACACTTATTACACAGTGAAAATCAGTAATTATTTCTCATGTGAATGAATAAATGAGTGACTGAGAGAGTGAGTGAATGAATGAATGAGTTAATAATTGTGTTTTTCTTGTTTAGTACTAGTACCAGACAGAGAATGAAATGTCCCTTTTCCAGTATATTTTTCTGGAAATTTCTCTGCCAAGTTTCTTGTAAGCTTTGCTATAAGCTGTGAGAAACCTGTGAATTGAGTTAATAGGGGGCATATTGTACTGCATTACTTTTCAGAAGTTTCCCTCATATTCTCTTGCACTCCCTCAACCAAATGATAAGAGCAAATGGCCTACTGTGTGTGATTAAGACTCACAAACACATCTATTCCTTTTGAAGTGGCATCCCCAGAGCTCTGTTGAGGCCTGCCTCTGCCGCAGGAGTCAACTAATACGTTGCCCAATTAAACGTCCATCCAAGATTTCAGAGGGACTTGAGAATCATTGTTTTTGGCTGGAATCCTGGGTTTGAGGTTTCTTCGTGTAGGACTCTGAAAAAAGATTTGGAAATGTTGTCTCTAATCCCAAAGTATGTATTTGGGAGGCGTCTTCACCATTACCCACCTAATAACTTAGGCTCCAGGGCCCATTTCACGCAAGTGCATTCATTCCTTTGGTAGAGTCAAAAGGAACTAATCCAGGAGCCAGCATACCTGGGTTCTAATGCTGGATTCAACCGGCACATTATTCACTGCTTGCAGCCCCATTTTCCTTATCCTAAACCGAGATGTTTGGATTTGACAATCTCTCAGTCTCTGTCCAGCTCTAAAATTCTGAGTGGGATTCTGAATCTTGCTCTGCCACCAACAGTGTGTCCTCGGAGCTTTGCCCATTACTCATGAGAATGTCAACGTCTGGGTAAATAGATATTTTGGGGTCAGCTCTAAAAAACCCAGAAGTACATATCAAATGTTGACTTTGGCTCAGGGACAAGCCTGAGCAGGGCCGTGTCAAGCATTTCACCAAGATAGCTGCTGGAAGGAAGGGCCAAGGGAGGCAGTCTGGGTGGGATGCTTGGAATGAAGAGGACCAGCCCAAGTCCCCTGGTACAGATGACCCTGCAGGAGAAGTAGAGGGGAGAGACCAGGAGTGGGCCTAGGTATCATAGAGAAATCATTAGCACCCAGGTTGGAAATGCCTAATGACCTGTCTCAAAGCCACATTCTCAGACAATAGGGAATGCTATAAATAGATCCACACCATTATCCAAGCATAGCAGAATAAAACTAAGGGAGAGCCAAATTAAACAGGCTTAGCCAAAGTTTTAGGTGAAAACGATAAATGTTGCTCATGCCTTCAGAATGGGAAGCTCTGTTCAGAATACTCACAACAGTGGGGCCTTTGGAGATAGCTACAGGCTGGGGCTTGTAGTCTGGTTCTACCCTCCCACTAGGAGCCAGCTCTACAAAGAACCAGAGGCAAAGACACTTTCAAAGGGGTGGCCTCATACCTTGGAAGACTTGTAGCATTGCTCCATTGTTGCTCGAGTGAAAAAATTTTTAAAAAGCATGTTAGCCTCAAGACCACGTGACTGAGAGTTATACTGCATGACTAAAAATTATAAAAATGTGGAATCTCCTTACAATTTTTAAAAAATTTTGACATAATTTCAAACTCACAGAAAAGTTGCAAAACTGTAGAAAGAATTACTATATGCCCTTCATATTCACATTCAATATTTACTAATGTCCCTTTTCTTTCTTCCTTTGTGTTTTCTCCCTTTCTTCCTTCCTTTTCCTCCCTCCTTCTGTCTCTCATAAGTGTGTGTGTGTGTGTGTGTGTGTGTGTGTGTGTATATACACTCTGGAACTCTGAGAATAACTTTGCAAAGATATCTTTTTACCTTAAATATTTTGATGCATATTTCCTAAAAACAAGAACATGCACATATAATCATAGTATATGGTACTATAATCATAGTACCATTATCAAAACCAGGAATTAACACTGACATAGTACTATTATCCAGTTTATAGACCTCTTTGACTTCCCCAGTTGTCCCAATAATGTTCTTTATAGCAACAGAAAATTCTGGATCACATGTTGCATTCAGTTAACACATTTTTAGTCTTTTTTAATCTGGAAGAGTTTTTCAGTATTTCTTTGTCTTTCATGATATTTTTGATGAATACAGGCCAGTTATTTTGTGGAATGTCCCTCAATTTGGGTCTGTCTGATGTTGTGGAATTTCCTTTTAGCTTTATGCGCCGCCTACTGAAGTACAAATGCCCAGTTGGGATGTGACTGGCTGCAGGAAACAGTTTCTCTAGCCCAGCAGTCCTGAGCTTTGCAAATTCCCCTTTGCCCTGTCTTGGGGGGTTTCCTCCCTATCTTCCTCAAATATGGTTTCTTACTCTGCAAGGGTTGTGGGAAAATCAGATATTTTGCTCGTTGGAAGTTGGATTTATATTGTTGCCCACATGTATAGTGTTGGATTGGCAGATAGATCCTTCAATTATATCACAGTTAAATGCCAGGAGGCTTAAATAACCATTAAAAGCAGGCCAGAGAAAGTATCCATGATGTATAGGTTAGCTTCTTTGGGAAAATAAACTTTGAGTTCTGAACAAATCTATGTGCAAATTAATTTCTGAGGTTTAGTGGGCTCTTTGTAGGTGGTTTCTGTTTGTTTTGTGATTCCATCTTGGTTTCTACTTGGATGGGTTTTACTATTTAGATCCTCAAATAATATCTTTACTCTAAGGCAGTCTCCCTATTAGTTGGTCCTATGGAATGAAATCTGGAAATGAGAATGTTACAAACTTACCGTGAATGTAAACGTGATTTATCAGGTTCATTACCCTCACATTTTGTTGTCAGATAAGAAGGGCAGAAGAAGATGGGATGATGTGGAATGAGAGAACTACTCAGAGTGTTTCATTTGTGTCTTGATAGACATTTGAGGGTATCCTCAAAGATTGGGGCATTTCTGGAAAAACCTGCCAGTCAGCAGGGGAATTCTGATGAGAACCATGGTACTAAAAATGCACTCAGAAGTGCACTAATTGTTACAAATTATAGTTGAATCTGAAACAGTTGAAGATGTCATCTCTCAGGGGCGCCTGCGTGGCTCAGTTGGTTAAGTGGTGGACTTTTGATTTTGGCTCAGGTCATGATCTCAGGATTGTGATCTCAGGGTCGTGATCTCAGGGTCATGAGATAGAGCTGCATTGGCTTCCACGCTCAGGGCAGAGTCTATTGGTCTCTCTCCCTCTCCCTCTGCCCCTCCCCCTGCTCACAGGCACAGGTGCTTGTGCTTCTCTCTCTCTCTCTGTCTCGCAAATAAATAAGTAAAATCTTAAAAAAAAAAAAAAAGAAAAAGATGTCATCCCTGAAATCAACCTCAGCAATTTCATTTATGTAGAAGGGGCATGTCTAGCTTTAACCAATAACAAGAAATCAACATATATAAGCACTTGAATGAATAACTTAATTCTTAGGACACAATAAAATAAGAATTAAATCAGTTCTTGGAACATAGTTCCAGTTACCAGGTCTTTGGAATATGAGAGATTTGTAAAGTTACATTTCTGTACAGTGTGAAAAACAATCTCATGTTTTGTAGATCACTGTGATTATTGATATACCTCCTTCTTAATCAATCAGTCAGTTAATATTTTAGGTGTAGTATAAAGAATACTATTCTAGAAGCCTGAAGAATGACATCCTAATCTTTATTAATTTATCAAGAACTGGGTACTAACTGCATGATAGAGATCACATAGCCCCTAGGGACAAAAGGACAAGTGAAAAATAGTCCCTATAGTCGAGGAAATAAAACTGTAGGAGAAGAAAAGATAAATTGAAAAGAAAAAGTTCCTCTACATTTTAGTGCAGCATGAAGCGTTTAAAATAGAAGGAAGCACAGAGGATCATGGAAGTAAAGGTGGACAATAGCTAACTCAGCTGGAATTAATATGAGGAAGACTATGGTGAGAGCTCTCAGAGGAAGTTATAGTTGAGCTAAGTTCATAGAATGAATAGATGTCAACCAGGTGAGGGCATCACAGGCAGAAGCAATAGTACATTTAGCACATGATGGTAAGCTGTAGGCTGGGACTTTGGGGGACTGTAAGTTATTCAATAGAGGTGGAGGTGGGGGAGAAGCATATTAAGCTGGAAAAGTAGCTGGAAGGGGAAGATCTTGGAGAACCCTGTATGGATCATGTAAGGAGCTTGGAATGTTATCTTGAGTTTAAGCTGAGTCATCAAAGGAACTTAACAAAAAAGGCAGAGTTATTGAATGGAAGGTGTTGGAAGGGAGATTGGCAGAGATTGGAGGCAGGTACAGCAGCTAGAGCACTGCTGTGATAGAATACTGAGCAATAATAATGACCTAAACTGAGATAATGGCCCTGGAAATGGAGAAAATGGCACAGATTAGAAAAGTGTTTCAGTAATGGAGGCATTAAGATCTGGTGACTGATGGGATGTGAGATTTGGAAGAAGCACCAGTTAAAGATGACTAAGATTTCAGCCTTCAGTGACCAGGAGGGTGATGTTACTTTTCATTGAAATGGGGAATCTACTAGTTGGCTTAGAGGAGAAGAAACGTTGATGTGTTCAGATTTTTGCGCATGTGGAGTTTGATGTTATTGAGGAATGATACTCCTCTGATGATAGTCCATAGGAAGTTAGAGGTTGGATTCCAGATCATTGAAAGAACTAAAGTTGAAGGTAAGATGTTTGGAAGCCATTGGTACACAGGTGGTAATAAAATGAGTGGGAAGAGATGAGCCCAGGAAAATGTGTAGAGTGTGACAGGAAGGTGACAGAGAGCAAGCATTTCAAGAGTGGGATTAGGAAGAGGGTTCTGCCAAAGAGAGACCAAGAGAAACAATGAGGGAGGTAGGAGGAGACCCGGGGAGTGGGCACTCATGGAAGACAGTGAAGGCGTAAGAGCTAAGTGTGTATGTATGTAGAAAGATTCTAATGATAAGGACCAAAGCAGCATTATTATAAGGTTTGCCAATGACAGGTCACAGTACCCTTAGGGGAGAGAACTTTCTGTGGATTGGGGGAGGAGGAAGCTTAACAGAGATGAGAAGATTGGCAGAGGAAGAGAAGGCAGTGATTGTAGGTGAAACAATCCAGAAGCTTATTGGGAAGAAGACATAGAAGACAATATCTTGAAAGAAAGCATAGGTTGTAGATGGGGGAGGGGTAAGAGGAAGTATGAGTTTATATGCTGGAGTGGGAGAGACTAGTAGAAGTTTTAGGAGAGGAAAAATTTGAAGATTCTGCAACTAACAATGCTGTTACATGACCCTGAGAAAATCCCTTTGCCTCCCTGAGTTGCAATTTCTGATTTCCCTTCAGGTTCTAAAAGAGTTGTGATTCTGGTGGCTGCCAAACTGAGAGTAGCATACCAGCAAATGGTGCTGTATTCTGACAGGCGAATAGTGGGGAAAAAAAAAAAAAAAGGAGAAACCTACCCAAGGGCTAGAATTGAATACACATACATAGAAAATCTGTGGGGGAGTGCATGCAATGTAAGAAGCACATTTTGAGAAATATTACTTTATTCAGAGAAAATATCATAAGCTTTCTATACTTTCTGAAGATTTTGTTCACAGAAGTTGAAGATCTCCAGCAACTCTGTATTTTAGGAAATGTGGCCTTTGGATCTTCATTCCATCCAATGGCATTCACCTGAGGGACCTGCCTTCTTTTGTAGGCACATCCCCAAATCCTTGGGGATTTTGCAGTTTTGCCCCACTGTCTACATTTCCTTTTCTTCTTAAAAGCCAGCAGTTTCCATAGGAAAATTCTGCTATCAGATATTGGAGAGGGAGCTTGGTAGAAACCGGAGTGGATGGTGTGTATGTCAGTAGTGTCCCTGGCATGCATGTACCCTTGGGGGTGAGGGTTTTCCAATTGTGGCAAGGAAGAGGAAAGGATAAAACATGATATTTGTTCCATATCATCACCTTTCCATTTTGAATCTACTTCAAGCTGCATGGAGTAATGTCCAAAATCAATTTCAACACCTCTCAGGAAGAATGAGTAAATGTCAGCTACATTTAGGTCCTATTATCTAATAACTATCTTGAAACAACTAGCAACATGGCTAGGTTTTTTGTTGTTGTTGTTTAATGATTCCTTCCAGCGATATTCTAAAAACATTCTATTTTCACAATATACATATACCCATATATAATATATGTATACATATATACTTTTTTCCTACTCAAATGATGTCATACTATATATAAAATTATGTATTTTCTTCCTTTCCTGCCAACAGGAATATTTTGGAAATTTGTTCCATGTTAGTACAGGTAGATTGCCTCAGTCTTCATAACAATTGTATGTTATTCCACTATATGGGTTATGTATAATTTATTTAGCTGGTTCCTTACTGGATCAGATGAATTAGATTGTTTCCAATATTTTGCTATTACAGGCCATTCTGTTATGACTCATTTGGACATGTGCAAGTATATCTGTGGAACAAATATCTAGAAATGATATTGCTAGATCAAAGGGTATATGAAATTTTAATGTGGAAATATTTGAATAGGTTAGGAAATCATCTATATGAAAGGCCACTGATTTGGACCTAATGTATCACCAGGGAAAGTAGGATGTGTGTCACTGGAATCAGATATGTGGCCACACATCTGTGTATTTTAGTCCAGTAAAACAAAGGGGTAAATCAGACAAACGTACTTTACAACAGCACTGTTCTGGAACTACAGACCCCAAGGTGATTTGGCCATTATATGGCTAGCATTCCTGAAGATCTGTTCCTAGCCACTAATCTAGTCCATGGGTTGCACCCATACTTTGTATGTGAGATGCCCAGTTCTTGAGAGAATTTCAACATCTTTCCATTGAGAGGGGAGGCTCCATCAACTACTACTTAGAAGCTTATAGTCTCAGGCAAGTGGCTTCTGGAAGCTAAGTCCTGGATTAAGCTATAAAATGGGAACTTCGGGGTGAAATAGCAAGTTATCAGACAAGTTAAGTAGCATATCAAAAATGGAGCAGTAATAATAAAAACAATTCTCCATTCAGATAAGAGCTTGGTATCTCTGCAGCACATTGTCCCACTGCCTGCCCCTGAACATCAAAGAGATGGGCTAGACAATCAAGAATTGGGTGTCATAAAATCAAGAAGCTTTTCCATTCAAGGTGTCCCACCCCTTGCAATCAACTCCACCTGGAGCCCCAAACCATAATAACATTTCCAGGGCCAGAGTCCCCCAACACCAGGTAATGTTCCCACAAGGCATTACATGTTTGTTTCAACAGGGAAGATAAGTAAGTCTAAGACACCACCTCTGGTGACAGGGAACTCCCCTCAATGTCCTGCACTTTAACAAGTGAAGAATTTTCCCTTGAGTTAGCAGGGTAGGTTGAGGAGAAATGGCCCTGAAGAAGAATGTTTGCACTACCCAGAAGAGACATAAGAATGTGAAGCAGAGAAAGCGCTATGACTTCCCATTCACCTGTGTTTATTCCTTTATCAAGGAACACTGGTGGTGGACCTCTCTTTGCGAGATCTAGTGTTTCTGGAACTTAGGAAGTATAGTGTACCATGGTTAAGTCAGAGAGTCATGGATTCTAGATCCAGCTCCCCCATCCTCTAGGTGAGTGACCATGGACTTAACCCAGTAAGTCTGAGTCTGCATTATAAAACAGAGGTAATAACAGTACATTTATCTCAAAGACAATATGGGTAGAGACTTGGCATACTGCCTGGCACATACGAACTTGCCAATAACTGTTAGCTATTGTTATTAATATGAATCCCACAGAGTCACTTGTGTTGCAGTTGGTGTTTGCATCACCAAAGCCAGAGTTGTAGCACCTATTGTCATGATCCCTTGGGTAGCATCATGTCTTCGGTTTATCCTTCTTGGTACA
Organism: Phoca vitulina; assembly: GCF_004348235.1. NCBI lineage: Eukaryota > Metazoa > Chordata > Mammalia > Carnivora > Phocidae > Phoca > Phoca vitulina. The sequence continues at coordinate 22,776,987 of NW_022589725.1, forward strand.
GGTGTGGCTTCCGTAATGTGCAGACATGGCCCAGGTTATTGCGTTGCATGGCAGGGAGATGCAATGCAATTGCACATACCTGGAATTTAGGCTAGTGGTTTTTAAAGTGTGCCTCTTGGACCACCAGCAGCAGCAGCATCACCTAGGAACTCGTTAGGATCTACTGCAGACCTAACCAATTAAAATCTCTGGGGAGTGGTGCTCCCATACCTTACTCCTCAAGGCCCTAGATGACACTGAGGCATGCTAAAGTGTGAAAACACTGATCTAGACGCTGGGAAGCCAGTGAACTTCCCTACTTCACACAGGAAGCTGGAGTGGAAGAAGAAATCCAAGATGGCATGCTCATAGCTCACAGCCAAATTTGGGTGAATGGTTTAACAACCTTGTCTGTTCTTGAATGCTCCTCTCCTCTTGGGCTGGGAACAGCCTGTCAAGCTACAGATATTTCCTTTCCTCTTTGTGTCCCTGCTTCTCTCCCACAAGACACAAGATAGTTCCTGCCCAGGCATCTCAGATTACCATTTCTTCCTCAAAGCCAATTAAAGGTCTCTAATCCCTCCTGTGTTTACCAAAAGGATGAATTTGATCGGAAAGGATGAATGGGAAGGGCAAAATCCTAGAAGGGCTTGGGAAAGGAAGTTTCTGCTCCAGTGGTGGGAACACACCCTTTCTCACTAAGCTTATTATGAACTGGTGCATTTTTGAATTAAAATACTCTATCTAGCCTGCCTCTTTCATCTAAAGCCCTTGCTTGTGCTTTCTTTCAAAGGCAGTGTCTGACTTTGCCCTTGGTATTAATACTTTTGAGATTCTTTTCCCCAAATACATCTCAGGGACCCCAAAGTAACAGTTTGAATCATACAAAATATCCATTCTTGCAGGTTAAAAGCAGGTAAATATCAGCAATTTCTTATGATTCATCTTAACCTGTTCACTCCAGGCTCCTTATCTGGGAGCCATCCTTCTGTCTTACAATGGAGGGCAGATTATTTTCTGAGGATGTCTAGACAGAGCAGATCATCTCCTTTGTGAGACAACATAGAGTTTGTACAAGTAACCTTCCAAGTCTCACTTTCCTGATCCCCAAAATGGGGATGTTACTACTTTCCTTACAGGTTGATGTAGGATTAAATGGGAAATCATGCATAGAGTATCTGGAGTGGTGCCTGCATTCTAAGCTTTAGTGTCCTTTAGTGAGGCTGGAGGTAACACTCTTGAAACTCGTATCTCAGCTCTTCCGCTATCCCTTAACCCTGTCCTACATATCTATTGGTGGTGAGCCTCTGAGTTATGCTTGATGCTCATCTAGAAATAAAGGGCCTGGAAGTTTTTAAAAAACTCTTAGAATGCTTTGTTATGAGATAGTAAGACAGTGAAATATTTTTTCTGCCTTAAGTAACCATTATTATTCTTCAGAGAAGTGCCAGATTAATTTATTTATGTGTTTTGGAATCTTAGTAGAAGAGAAAACAGCCCAGTAAATTAATGCATAGAGTTCAGCTTCATGATTGTGCAAGCTCTGAGTGTCTCTGTTTTCTTGTCTTTTACATGAGGATTGCATATATGCCTCAACCTACCTCAGTGAGGTTGGGAGTGAAACATAGAGCTAGTGCTTCATGAAAGTGCTTTAAGCTTTTGGAAGGCAGAGATGTTATAGAAATATAAGGTGTTATTATACTATGTAAGAATTGTCATTAATCTTTGGCAATAGTCATGAGACCAGGAAAACTTTTTTTCTATTACAGTTCAAAAGCAGAAGGAGAAATGAAAAAAGTTTTTTGGTTTGTTTTGTTTTCCAGTAGAACTGTCATCACCCCAGAGATGTTTTGGAGGGTGTAAGGGGAGTATTCTCAATGGCCTTTAAGAGCAAGGTTAAGAGCTACCTGTACTTCATGCTTCTTCCACTACATAGTGGCAAGAGTCCTGATAGACTGTATTTCTGGCTAATTACTAGACGTTAGAAAAGGTAAGTGGGAACCTGATACCCTGTAAGTTGGACTGTTGACAAGAGACCCTGTGAATTTTCAAAGACCAGTGTTGATTGGAAATTTGTGTGTGTTCCCAGCTGGCCTTGTTTGTGGAGTCACCCTATTCTTGGGAAGTAAACAAGGAGAAGCAATTTAATGTTCCCATCAACAAAATGGCTTGCCCTGTGCTTGTAAAATGTCCTGTGGTTTATTCGTAAAGTGAGAGTTGAATTGACAGGTGTATGGTACCATGCACGAGCAATGAATTGGGAAGCTTCACTTTCAGTAATATGAAGTTGTTTGTATTTGTAGAGAGATGGGGAAAGTGACATTTGAATGGGAGAACTGGAGTCTGGGGGCTTGTATTTTTTCTTTGCTAAGTCAAAGTGCTGTTAGCTTTTTCTTTATATCAAACTCTGCAGATGAAACCCATGCACATAAAGAGAATTGTATAGAACTGGCAAAAAAAAAAAAAATTCAATGGCTTAGGTTCTTTGTCAATTTTTGCCACCCACCATGAGAGGATCAGTGGCCTTTGTGGAGTACAGATGCATATTTTGAATACCTTTCTTCCTTAAACATATTCCAGCCATTGCCCCTGATGCCCCATGCATGGGACACATATCCAGTCACTCTGTGGATATTCTTTGTTCTTTCTCAAAGAGTAAAACATTATAAGTATGGCCTAGTCTTCCTCCATTCTCTTTCTCCTTCTCTGCTCATGCCTATGATTGCATGTTTACATACAGAGCCCTGCGTTTTTATTTTTAAATAGTGATACACAAGTGGAAGCAGATCTGCAAAAAACTCTCAACCAAATCTATGCTAGTTCTAGCCACTTTCTTTCATCTCTTCTGAAGAAGAAAGCAATCGGTATTACTCTAAGTGCCTTGGAAGTGATTAGTTGAGCAAATGAGAAGTGAATTAATATCCTTACTAGCTAACCCCAAAGCAAGTCAGGATGGGAAAATTCCATAGTTACACCATTGGAGGCCAGCAAGATGGTAATTAAGGATTTTTTCTTACATTTTTAATTTGGCAAATGCCAGTTTTCTTGTGTGAGTCTAAATAGATTGTGGGTTCCATAGAGGCAATTTGGCATCAAATACGTATGTATATATTTTAAAACAAGATTTGGCATTCTGGCTTGATTGGAGACATCGGAACTGAATGTCAAGGGCATTCTGCTCTAGAACTGCCTCTGTCCTTGCAGCTCTTCAAAATACCACACCTCCCCCTCCTCCCCGAAATAGCTTCCCAACCAGAGCAGAAAGCCTGAGTTAGCACCACTATTTCAGATGTCATTGGGGGAGCTTGAGCTGGGAGATGCTTTTACTGTTAATGACTTCTAGCTAAAGACACCAGTGTAAGCCAGATTGGGGTGGCATTGCCAATATTCACCAGCTTTTCTAAGTGTACCTAAGACAGAATAAGTGGCTATGCAGCTTTTGGAATTGTTGTAGGTTACAGGTGGTAGCTCAGTCCAAACCAACTTTTCTCCTCTCTATGCTGGTCTGAGCTGTTTTCTTTCAGTTCAGTTTTTTCTTTTTTAAAAAAAATCCTCTGAGACAATAAATCTGTAACACCAAGGGTCTGGGGTTTCTGTTAATTTAGCAAGAGCGTTGCCTGAGGGGAGCATGCTTAACACAGGAATGAAGTGCCTGTTCTCGACTAGACTGCCTCAGTTTATATTTCAGTTCTGTCACTCAGAAGCTGGGTGTCCTTGGACAAGGCATTTGCCTTCAGGTTCCTTATCTGTCAAATGGGGTGATAACAATAGGGCTGTTGTGAACATTAGGTGAGTTGATATGAACTCTATTAAGTTGTCACTAAATGTTAGCTGAATATTATCAGTGATTCTACTGAGAAGTTGAGTCCGAGCAACATATTCATGTCAACCTGAAATATTGAAATTGGAGAGAGGAGCTCATGAAGATGAGTTGAGAGGAAAGATGTTTCCAGAATGAGAAGAAACCATGTTACTTTCTGTTGTCTTTACTATTTGGTATCATTGGAAGCCATGCTGATAAAAATGTTTCAGCATAAACTGTTACAAACTTTTCCATTTTCTACATGACAGTCATGATCCCACTTTACATGAAAGTACTGAGATGCCCTGGGAAGAGGGGAACTGAGAGAGGATAATAAAAGAGATGACTGTTGGGTAGGAAGGGAAGGCCTGCAGGAAAGTTAAAGGAATTTCAGGGGAGGTCTGAGTCAGCAGAGAATTCTGACTTTGGGGTAAGCATATCAGCAAGGACTTACTGAAGAAAATGACTTTTATAGAAGGGAACATTAGGGGAAGATGAATGGAAGCCTTGTCAGTAATTACCATCGTTAAATTACTGCTCTCCTTTGTTTTGGTCCAGGTTCCCCTAAAAACAGACCCTGAAGCAGCTAGTTGATTTGGACGGTGACCCCGGAAAGCATGGTGAGGGAGTGGGGAGAGTGTGACAGAGAAGGGGGTAAGCCAGTACAGGTTGTGTTAATGAGCTGGTTACTGCTTCTGGCTACTGGGGCTCCATCCTGCTGGGGACCCTCTTGGGAGCTACGTGGAACACAACTTATAATGCCAGGGAATCTTGGGTATTTATACTGGTTCAGGATTGCCCTGCAGGTTTTAACCATCCGCCCCCCTCCCAACTCCCCGGCACTTCTGGGCTGCCCTGTGCATGGGCTAAGCAGATGCTCACAGTGCTAGAGAAAATGCTCAGGGTGGTAGAGAAAGCCATCGTGCTGAGAGGTAGAGAGATGCCAGCACTGGAGTAGGAAGCAGCCAACCTGCAAGAGAACTGCCCACCTCCAATGCAGGTGAACGCAGGGGAGCTGAGGGAACCACATCTGCTATGCCCAGTGACTTAAGAGCTAATTTTCACACAAGGAGTAAATAAGCAGCAGAATTTTGTCTAAACTACTTTATCGATAGAAGTATTTCCTTATATAGCTTCTCTTCTCCTTTCTTTTTTGGCATTCTTATCTTACATTCTTTTTTTCTGCCTTTCATGCATCATCTGATGTTTTTAGATTTCTTTATGAGGCTCTTAAGGGCAGTCTTATATATCTGTGTAACCGGCCACAATGTCTAGAGCTTGCTAAAAATAGATGATTAATAATTACATCGAATGGCAGATTTTTTATACCAAGACAATCTTTAAATGTCACCTGGTCCAACATTCTTATTTTACCTCTCTATGTTTGGCCTCCCAAGGAGGCCCTGTACATCTGTAGAGTCTTTTAAATTTTTGCATAGGTAGCCCTGTTGAAATATGAAGGGCTTAAGATTCCTTCCTTCCCAGGGAGAAATGATAGCGCAGGCAGAATGCTTCCGTGCTTCCTAAGGCTAGGAGGTGGGCTTGAAATTCAGGAAACAGCAAATTTCTGTCTTTGGCTGGCAGGTTAAACAACTACTCCTGGCACTCATAATTTTGTCCTATACCAGACAGCTCACCTCAAAACATTGACTCTGAAACTCTAATAAAAGCAATTTTAACCTTGACTTTTGGAAAAGATCATTTAAAGCACCAGAGAAGAGTTACGAAAGCCTCACTCATAGGAACAGTTTTTCTCACTACACGTGAGATAGTTGACTTTCTTCAATTCTCAACCTACGTGATTTCCTCAGGTATAGAATTCAGCCTAGTTCAAATGGGATTGCCATATAGGCATTTTATTCTGTATTAAGTCTTTGTATATTATAAAGATGCTATGGGAAAAAGTGGCTCAGAAACTCTACTTGTTTCTAAATTTTTTTCAGATTTGCTTTGATTTTAACACCAGGTAGTAGGAAACTTGTCTTTGTTCTTTAACGTAATCCTAGCCCTTAGAAATATTCTATGCACCTTACCTGATCATTTGGAAGGTTTCTCTGCTGTCTGGGTCGGGTAGGGCCATTTGAACTTTTCCAGATGTGTATCTTGGTAGGACACCATTGTTGATGTCTAACAAATATTTATCAAATAATTGACTGAATAATGAAAGTTTTGATTTTTATTTCCAGAGTTCTAAAAGAACTAAAATTTTACATGACATGTTTTATAAGAGACACAAAGATTGTACAAATCCATCTTTAGCAAACAACTTGATCCTGTGAAATATCTGTGCCTACATTACATTTAATACAGAGGCTATTAAAAGATTTAGGTCTTTATTGTTTCTTAATATTCTGAATAGATTCCAAAGTGGTTTTAAAATGTACTTTGAGCTTCTTAATTCATATTAACACAGTACTTTTTCCTTCTAGATAGTTTATATACAGACATCATTTCATTAATTTTCTTAGGGTTCTGGTCTATTTATTACTGAGCTGATAATTTCCATTGCAAACTCTTCTCTGGCAAGTCTTTGGTTCATTGTATATACAGCTTAATAGAGAATTAACCCATATTAAATTCACTTTGTTAATTTTGAAAGAATTAGAATGCAGTAGAGTTTTTAAAAAAATTCTTTATTAAAATTCAGTGTAGTTAATATATACTGTATTATTAGTTTCAGGGGTAGAATTTAGTGATTCATCAGTTGCATATAACACTCAGTGCTCATTCCATCAAATGCCCTTCTTAATGCCCATCACCCAATTACCCCATCCCCCCACCCACCTACCCTCCAGCAACCTTCAGGTTGTTTCCTAGAGTTCAGTGTCTCTTATGGTTTGCCTCCCTCTCTATTTTCATCTTATTTTATTTTTCCTTCCCTTCCCCTATGTTCATCTGTTTTGTTTCTTAAATTCCACATATGAGTGAAATCATATGGTATTTGTCTTTCTCTGCCTGACTTATTTTGCTTAATATCTATCTATCGGTAGATAGACAGATATCTATATATCTATCTATATCTGTATCTATCTATCTATCTATCTATCTATCTATCTATCTATCATCTATCTAACTATATCTCACATCTTTATCCATTCACCTGTTGATAGACATCTGGGCTCTTTCCATAGTTTGGCTATTGTGGACATTGCTGCTTTAAACATTGGGGTGCAAGTGCCCCTTCTGATCACTACATTTGTATCTTTGGGGTAAATACCAAGTAGTGCAATTGCTGGGTTGTAGGGTAACTCTATTTTCAACTTTTTGAGGAAGCTCCATATTGTTTTCCAGAGTGGCTGCACCAGCTTGCATTCCCACCAACAGTGTAGGAGGGTTCCCCTTTCTCTGCATCCTCGCCAACATCTGTCATTTCCGGTTTTGTTAATTTTAGCCATTGTGACTGGTGTGAGGTGGTATCTCATTGTGGTTTTGATTTTTATTTCCCTGATGCCGAGTGATGTTGAACACTTTTCATATGTCTGTTGGCCATATGGATGACTTTTTTGGAGAAATGTCTGTTCATGTCTTCTGCCCATTTCTTTTTTTTTTTTGCCTTTCCAATAATTTACTTTAATATTTAATAATTGTTTATAAAAATCTATAAAATATTTAATTTTGACAGATGTGTAGAACTACTGTCATTACTCAAGCCAAAAGAAAAATTTTAATAGACAGTCATAAGAAATTTTAAAATACTAAAATTTAAATTTATATATTTCTTTTTGATACATGAAAGCATAAGAAGGTAATTAATAAGAGACTTTCGATCATAAAATATGTTACAACATAGAGGTGCCATTTAACCCTGGACAGCTCACACTGGGATAGTTAACACAAAGAAAAATTATCTTCTTTTTTTTTAAATTTTTTTTATTGTTATGTTAATCATCATACATTACATCATTAGTTTTAGATATAGTGTTCCATGATTCATTGTTTGTGCATAACTTCTGCCCATTTCTTGACTGGATTTTTTGTTTTTTGGGTGTTGAGTTTGATAAGTTCTTTATAGATTTTGGATACTAGCCCTTTATCTGATAAGATATTTAATGCAGTAGAGTTTGTTAAACTTTTCAAACCCCATTAGAGATCATTTGCTCTTTTCTGAATGGTATAAAGGGACCCCAGCACCTCGTCATGCCTCATGGTCATCATTAATGTAGTAAGCATCATTGCATTGCAGAAGTGTGGCTGTGCCAGCTCATAACATGCCACACACATTGATTTCCCTGTGTTGAATATCCAGCATGCCCAGTGTTTGGTTCTAATCAGAAGAGCTGTTTCCTATTCATATCTAATTATCTTAATTGCCACTGCTTCCTATTATGCCACATAAGTAGATAAGAAATACATCAATTAGGAATTGTCAACCACACTGCATAGCACATAGATTACAGGCATTTTATCACATGGTTTACTAAAGTGTGGGAAACTTATTTGCTAATCTTTGTGTTATGTATCCAAAGACATCTCAGGGAATGAGTGTCAAATTCCAACAATGTGGGTTGTAGAGTGTTTGTGGTTTTTTGCTTTGCAACTATTCCATCACTAATGGACAGCTTTTAGGCATGGGATATTGCTTTATTTGACTTTTATGTGATTGCTTTGGGTATGAATCCAATGGATGTTCCCCTTTCTGGCCTTGATCTATGGGAGAGAGAAGTTACTTCTTTCAGTGAGTGACTTTAAGAAGGAGTGGTTGCATTTTGGCAGCTGCAGAATTCAGGCACTTCTGCAGCCATTTCACATCAACCCCAAAGTTGATAGATTCATTATAAGCTGGACTCTTCATTTTAGTCAAAATAATCTTATTTCTTTTCTGAAAAAAAAATTTTTTTTAGTCCATTTCCTTTCTTTTCTTTCTTTTTTTTTCTGCCCCCAGTCAGCAGATCAAAACTTTGGGCCCTTCTTAACCCTAATTCAAACATCACTTCAGAAGTTAACACATTTGAGCTCCAAAAGCAATGCTTTTAACTTCTGTCCTGTGGTCAGTAAGGGGATAGATCGATCTATAAACAGTGTCAGATGGTGATGGTGTCTCACACATGGCTCTTAAGAAACCTTACTCCTGATAATGCCTTGACCTTGGGGCCCTCCTGATCAGGCGGTCTCAGTGACACTGAACAGGGAGGCATCAAAGAAAGGGGCTGTGAGGTCCCGTGAGTCTGATAGCTGCTGGGCCTCCAGGAGAGTGTGTTGAAGACAGGGCAGGCATGGAACTGACGTGGCCACTGAGCATTTTTTGTTCAGCTAGTTGTATGATTGGGGTAGTCAGGTTTCAGGCTCATTTTTCTTCTCCTGGTTCCATCTCTCATCCTACCTGCTTTCCACTTTGTGTGGGAGTTTTGCTTTGGGCACTGATGGCATTCAGGGGTGCCTTTCAAGGAAGCCAAAACAAGGCAAGCTGAGAACTAAGGAGGCTCAAAGTAGTCTCTCAGGATACCAAGATGATCACTTGCTGAGTACAACAGCATTTTGATGTAGTAAAAATCCTGCCAACAGAGTCTGGCAAACACTCTTGCTTTCCCAGAAGTCTCTTGTAGACAGTTCTGCTAAACAACTGATAAATTCTGGTATCTCGGTCTGAGGATGTTCTGTGACCACCAGGGTGTGCTTTGCCTGCTTGCAGGGCATGCTGGGAAACTCACAACCTAATGCCCCCAGGGTGGGTGTTAGTGAATCAGCACTCAGCTTCTTGCATCCCAGTGCACAGTTCCAAGGTATGTTCCATATAGTCTCTCTAGGGGACCCCGGTGGGGTTGTGCTCACAGTTTTACACAACAGCCCACTCATGGACACACTTTGTATTGGCTTTCTTTCCTTTCCTTGTCTCCCTGCTGTACTCTCTAACTTCTGCTTCCTGGGATATTTCTCAATAAACTACCTGCATCCAAGTCCTTTTCTTGGGATCTACTTTTGGGGAAACCCAAATTACATCAGAGTCAGATAAAAATTCAGTTGTCATATCAAAAAGAATCTAAGGGACCCCTTGAAAGCTCTATTTCCACCAAGTTCATACCCCCATGCCTTGGTTTGGATTCCCCACAAGCAAATCCTAAGACAAGGATTTTGTCACAAATATCTTATTTGGGAGATGATTCTAGGAAATGCTCGTCGAGAGTAGGGAAGTGAGACAGGGAATGGATGAAAGAAATAAAGGGGGTGTTATCAAGCCAGTTACCACTGTGGGCAACTGGAGCCCAATTCTGCTGAGGCACTCTGAAGCATTGTAAAACATGCATCAGCATTGTCTCACCCAAAGGGTGAGGAAGCTGGGGTATTGATACACCAAACCCTCATTTATCATCGATGGAAGACTACTCTAGGGATACTTTCTAGCACTTCTGGGATGATCTGCATTTGGGCCAGTTGTGATCTTGTGGCCAGAAATGAAGCCCTACTGAAGGAGAGTCTCAGTTTGCAGTAAGCAGCCTTTGGATATAGAGATAAATGTTGGGGGAATTTGGGATGGACACTAAAGCCCCTGCTGTACACACTGAGACTCCAGAAACATACAAATATGTCTCTGAAATAAGAGGAAATGCAAAGGAGCACTCATTCTCTCATTCAACAAGTGTTTATAAAGCCCTTCTTGTTTGCCAGTACTACAGAGAAATGTGGAGAAGATTGAGTTTGTGTTGCTTTTGGTGGCCTTGCCAGTATGTGAACACTTCTCTTCCATAAGTAGCTCCATGGTGGCCAGTACAGAGGGGCAACTTTGAATCCTGATGTGACTTCTCAAAGCCTGGCTTCTTGAGTTCAAGGTTATCATGCAGATCATGGACTGAGAATTGGGAAATTTCTGTTCTAGCCCTTCTCTGCCCTTGACCAGCCATGTGACCTTGGAACAGTTGTCTTGTCTCCCAGGACCTTGGTTTCCTCTAGTGTTAAATGAAGTAGCTGGCATAAGATGTTTTGGGGGCCCTTCCTACCTGTGGCTAAGGATGCATGTGCAGTAGTGAGTGTGGTCACAGGGCTGTTTGTGCTGTGTGGGTCATTTACTGTGAGCAGCCTCTGGTCTGGAGGCATTTCAGGTCAAGGGATATCTGAGCTGTAAGAAAAGTTAAAGCTGGAAACTTATTTTTATAATTAATAGCAGTGAAGCTTAGGGAAACAACATGTATTGTGCAAACTCACCCAGCTAATTAGGGGGCAGAAATGGAGCCAGAACTTAGTTTCCTGTTACTTAATTGATGGATAGTTCTATTAATCTATGAATCACACTTTTTGTAGGAAGATATAAGGAATAAGCATTCTGAGATGGCAAACTAATGGCTAAAGAAATCCACTTGATGCAAACACTGTGATCGTGAAACTAAAAGGCATTCTCATTTAAGGGCTCATACCAAATCTCAGCATCTACAGCTCTTTAGAAATACTCTCCTGCTGAATTGGTCCTATGCACTGCCCAGTAGAATTCCCAATCCCTTCTGTGGGCATTGCTACTAAGTGGAAAGGTAAGCCAAATAACTGGATAAAAAAAAAATCCAACTTGTATATACTTTACCTTGAGTGCTTGGATCAGTAGATATCACTACTATTATCTAGCCTGTGTTGATACATATTCAAGATGGTAGGTTGATAATAGGGAAAGGAAAGACAAGGAAACAGAGTTGTGGAAAAAAGTGGGAAATCTGGCCTCTTTAGAATGTGAAAGTAATTAGATGTGAGTATAGAATGTCAAGATGTTCCCCAACTGCTGTTTTCTATGTCAACACAAATGAGTGTCATGATTTCATTCAGCAAATGGCCAGGTAGGTGGTGACACCTTTGGCATCACACAAGACTGAGTGCAGGCTGGTGCTCACAGGGCGAATTATAGGTACTTTTCAAACCACTGCCTATTTTCTGGCCTGATTTTCAGGTGCTATAACATGTTCCATCTGAATAAAATTTTACGTATTGGAAAATACAGCATTGTAAAAGTCCATTCCAGACTTGTGTGGTTCATGGGCCAGAATCATCAATATCACTTGGGAGTTTGTTAGAAATGCAGAATCTTGGTACTGACCCCAGACCTACTGCATCAGAATCTTAACATTTAATCTTAACAGATCTTGCATTTTAACAAGATCTCCAGGGGGATATATAGCATGTTGAAGTCTGAGAAGCATTGTTGCAGACAAGAAGTGCTACTCAAAATAAGTGGGTACTTCCTTGAGTGGAACCACTGAAATAACTCTCAACCAAAAATAGACTGCTCAAGGAGACTTGCAAACAAGTGGAAAAACTGAATGTAATTCAAATAATTAATATGATGGGGTAATGCTTAGTCTTGTTGTGAGCTAATATTGAAACAATATTAAATCAAACACATAGCTTTTAGGAAAAAACCTGCCTCCATTTTTTTTTTCAGCTGTGAATGTATGGGAGGATGTTATTTATGGTTATACCTTCGTTCACCCACAAATGATAAACGTATGTTTTTATTGCAGAGAAAAACACCAGACACCATACAAGGGCTGTGGTGATTCCCACTCAGTGTCTTCAGATGGCCATGAAATAGAACCATCAAAACCATCAAATTCCTTTCTCATCTTTGAACCCACAGAGGTAACTGTCATTCTTAGTTTTGAAAGATCCCCAGCCTTTACTAGTAGAGACTCTGAAATATTTGTAAAGGATGGGGATTAAAGTTGGCTTTTTCTTCTTTCCTTTTGCAAAGACCACTGAAAGAATAATTTACAAAACAAATCTCAACTAAATACATTTTGTTGGTAGAAGTGTTTAAGTTTCTAAAGAGAACAAACTTTAAAGATTTGACAAGCATCCTTTCATTGGCAGGGTTTATTTAACAGATTAATTATAAATCATTTTTTATATCTATGCAAAAGCATGCCATGCTTTTTTAGAGCTAAGATTGGAAATGGCACACTGTGATTCTGCTATGTTTCATTTGTCAAAAGCAAACCATGTGCTCTATCCTAGGTTCAAGGGTTGGAAAATAGACTCTAACACTTGATGGAAGAAGCTACTAAATCACATTGCTGAGGGAACGGGAGGGAAATAATTGGGAGAAATTTTGCAATCCACTTACCACATCAGGGTAGGCTGATTGCTATAGTAAACAAACCCCAAATCTTGGGATTTTAACATAATAAAAGTTTATTTCTTGCCTTGGGATGGGCGAGGGGTGGTTGAGGGGCTGTGTTCCACACAGCCCTTCAGGAACCCGGGCTCCTTCCGTCTAGTTGCTGTGTCAGTCAAGGCCATGGAGCCTTCCATGGAGTTTTCTGTTTCGAGCCAGTAGATGAAGGAAGGGAGCAAATATGTAAAAGGAACATCTCTTAATCATCTCAACCTAGCAGGTGACTTACATATCACTTCTTCCCACTTTCTGATGGTGAGGACTTAGTCACATGGCTGAATAGAATGAAAAGGGAGGTTGGAAAATGTGGTCCAGCTGTATTGGGAGGAAAAAGGAAAATGGTTTGTTGAACACTTAACTAGACTCTGCTACAGTTACAGATCTGTGACCAAGGAATTCATTCCAGGAGAAGGTGCACCAGGACACATTTCAAAATGCTGATGCATGACTGTGGGGTAGACAAAGTTTAGAAAGACAAGACCATAATTAGGAAGGGGAAACAGGCCCAAATACCTATGTAAATACCTGGGATATGAGGCAACAAGTCTGGGAAAGGATTTGGAGAGATTTTAGGATGAGGTGGGCACTTTGGATTCAGTGGAACTTTAATAAGAGGAGACAGGAGTGAAGGGCAAAGGAAAAGCTTTGAGCCACATGGGGAAAACTGGGTTTGTTTGCTTGTTTAACTTTGTTGCCTCTAGTGGGGCCTAAAGTTGATGCCTTAATGTAGGATGGCAATGTTAGTGCTGATCAGAATAATGTACCCCTTAGGGCTACATTAAAAAACTATGCTCGGTACCTCATTTGCACCTTCAAAATATGCACATACATGTGCGGGCCAGAAAAGGCTGCACTCAGAACATGCATTCTTATGTGAACTCTAGGTAATTGCACAAGCAAACAGGAAGTTGCGTAGGTATGCAGGCAGCCGCCTGTTGGAGAGGTGTGTGTTGGCACGGGCAGGCGTGTGCCTTGTCCGTTTGAGTATGATTTTAAGCTTTCTGCTGAGAGAAGGGAGGGAAAGCAGGCCTCTGGGCATCTGCTTCTCTAACTTACGGCTGCTGTTTGTCCTTCTCAAGGTTTTGTCTCTGGGCCAGGCCAAGTTCAGGGTGTGTTTGTGGCTGTAAGGAAACAGTGCTATTTCAAGGTCTTAATGGGAACACCCATGCAGGGGTTCTATGGTTTGAAAGTTTGTGTCCCTCTGAAATTCACATGTTGTGATCCTAACACCCAATGTGATGGCCTTAGAAGGTGGGGCCTTTGGGAGATGATTAGGTGCTAAGGGTGAAGCCCTCTTGTATGGGATTAGTGCTCTACAAAAGAGGCCCCAGAGAGCTCCCTAGCCCCTTCCACCATGTGAGGACACAAGAAGTCTGTGACTGGGAAGATGGTGCTTACCTGACCATGATCTCAGACTTCCGGCTTCCAGAATTATTGAGAAACACATTTCTGTTGTTGATAAGCCACACAATCTGTGGTGTTTTGTTAAAAAGGCAAAGAGAGAGTTTGGAAGCAGCCCATTTGGAGGTATGTTAGTTCCATGCTGGGAGTTTTTTTGTTGTCTCTTTTGCTAATTCCTGAGCTGGTGAATAAACTCTTCCTTTGAAATTCTCTTTGCTGGGATCTCTGTGTTCTGGTTCTCCTGAGTCTGCAGGCTACTTTCACTACTCTTTATTTACTGTTCCTTACTTCCATTTGTCCCTCAGATATTTTCCTGTGTGTCTATCTTTAACCATCTTCTGACTTTCTGGACCAGTGCTGTCCTGTAGAACTTTCTGTGATGGTGGAAATATTCTATATCCACACTGCCCAATACCAAAGCTGCTCAGCACATGTGGTCATTGAACATTTGACATGGGGCTAGTGGGCCTGAGGAACTGAATTTCACATTTTATTTAATATAAACTTAAATTGCCACATGTGGCTGGTGGCTGCCATATTGGGGAGCATAGCTCTAGGACCATCTTTATGGGTAATACTTTCTCCCTTCATGTCAATCACCATCCACCCCATCAATCCTGGTCTGAATCTCAAGCACTACCTGCTCTCCTGACCTATATTTACAAATATCTGCAACATCTTGACCTGGCTGCTCTGTGGTCCCCCCAAACACAATGTGGCTAATGTCTAACTCTTTACCCACAATACACATTTTCTCCTGGCCTTCCTTCTATTACTTTATCCTTGGTCACCCTTGTTCACTGTTTAGAACACAGTCTGATCATAGCATATATTCATGTTATTCAGGGGGATCCTAAACTTACACAAATTTGGGAACCCTCTTTAAGAAAAAGAATACAAAAGTATGAATGCAAAATTAGATTCAGAGCTTTGGAAGAGACTAGGCAGGTGAGGGAGGGTCTCCCTGAAATTTAAGCTTTGTTCATTTTATTATAAATTGGCCTCAGTTCATCATTAGATTATCTTACAGTTTCAAGGTTTTGATGTTAGTTTGGCCACTTTCTTGCTGTAAGAACTTGGACATGGTACTTAACTATATTGAGATTCAATCGGCTTATTGGGGATGATGACTAATAATAATAATAATAATAATGCCTATTCAACTGAGTTGTTACAAAATTAAAAAAGATAATATATGAAAAGATCAGTACATCCAGAAGGTGTTCCCTGAAAATAATTTTATTCCTTTGTCCTCCTTACATTAAGGATAGTACCAGCAATAGCAATGAAAATAATAGTAGTAGCTAATGTATCAGATGCTATGTTTATTCCTACAAGGTAGGTACTCTTCTTGTTCCTGTTTTACAGATGGGATAACTGAGGCCCACAGAAATTTAGCAACATGTCCAAGTTCTCACATGCTAGTAAGTAGGGAAGCTAGGATTTGAATCCAGGCAGTGGGACCCCTTAGGCTCTTAACCTCATGCCTTGAGCAGGACATTCAGGATTCTTCACAATCCCTTTCTATCAACATGCTAAATTCCCCCCACCCACCCCCCCACACATCTATGTTGTTACCAACTGCTAAACATACCATGACTTGCTGTGTACTTCATTTTCTTTCCCAAGGCTATTTATTTTCCCTGAAGTACCCTTCCCTCCTCCTCAGTCTCCTGTGTTCCCATGGGCTATATTCATGTCTTAATATAAAAATCTTTATTGCTATCACTGTAAAGGAGTTGTTGAGAGGGTTTCCCCACCCCCAAACAACACAGTATCCTTCCTATGAGCATCATGAATGATTAGCTCCTGCACAACTTCTCTGTTTTTATCTTACAGGGGATCTTTAAAAAATACAGATGCCTGGGCTGCCCAACACTAGGCCACATACATCAGAGTGTTTGGGGTTGTGTTGAGATTCACTGACTTAAAGGATTATGTTTCTCTCTTTCAGCTGGTTAATAGAAGGTCAAGGACCAAGTCTTCACACAGCTCTGCAAGGATATAGGAACTTGGGCTTCATTTTGTCTCTTACTCTGATTTTTCCTTCACCTTTCATTTTAAATTGTACATCACTTGCTTTTTGGTATACATTTTTGTAGGTCACCTAAATTAATTTTGCAATCACTAGAGTTGCAAATATAAATGATGATGATGATGATGACAACAGGTTTATCTGGAATAAACAGAAACTCTACTGACAGCTGCCTAAGTATGGGCCAATCTCGAAATAGACATGGGTAGAAAACATAGGATGAAATCGAATTGGAAGTCTTGAAGAAAAAATTATCTTCAAGCTCAGGGACAGCAGTCACCCTAGGACAAGTCCATGACCATGGCTATCTAAATGCAGTTCACACATGGCCATTCATCTGATGGCTTCATCTTACTTGGATACTTCTTTGATTCTAGCTTTATTGAGTTAAAACATCTAACTAAGAAAGGTATATTAAATGAAACCTTGTAAGACATATAAATTCCTTTGTATATTTTAAACTACTGACATATACAAATACCCAGTGTTAGACTCTACACCCCAGTTCTTGTTATTTTGGTGACTTCCTGCTTGGTGTCCTGATCTGGTCAGGTAATGATCCCTGAGTGCACTGAGCACATATGCCAGGTACACTGCAGGCTTTTCAATTTTCCCATCTGTTGGCCTTTGCTCTGACTCCTCTGAAAGCCAGCATAGGGGCCATGGCTGTGAAATGGCTTTTTGTCCTCACATTTTAGGCTCCATGAGGCCCCCAAATCGCAAAATGGAGAGGAGTGGCTGGGGGAAGAGGGCCTGGCGAGATTCCCTTGGTTTCCAGCCGACCTCCTGCCAATGCCCGCAGATGGTGGGGGCTGAAGGCAGTCCCTCAGGTGGGGGCCCATAAGCCTTTGCCGCCCACTCAGGCCCTGGCAGCCTCGTGTGCCCAGAACCTCCTTAAAAACTGATTATCCAGCTTGTCTCCTTTGTGAGCCGGCTCATTACCATTTCATTGTGTTGTGGCAATTCTTACCGCACGCAATGAATATTGACTTCATGCTTGCTTTTCTAACTGAATTACAGGGGGGCAGTTGAGGGCCCGCATTGCTTGCCCAGCTCCAGCCGCCCTGGCAGCCACTTGAATAGTCTCAAAGAAAAGCTGTTTGCTTGAGCATTTAGGGATAACAGAGAGCTGTCACAGGCCGCTACAGTGATTTATTAAAAAGACAGGAAAATGGGAGAAAAGACCCTTACTTATTTCTTGCACCAGCTGCCTGCTGGCTTTCTTCCATTCCCTGTCTATCCCTCTGCCTCTCTATTTCTTTTTCCCTCTTTCCCTCCCTCCCATTTTCTTCCTTTCTCTCCATTTTCTTTCACACTCTTTCTCTCTGTCTGTCCCTTCCTCCTTGCCTCTCTCTCTCTCTGCCTTCTCTTTGTTCTCATTTTTAAAAATGAGAGCGGTAAAAAGATTGCTGCGTTTTAGGTACATGCTTTCAGGGACTCTGTGCCCGTTTCCCACACCTTAACGCAACACCCCAAGAAAGGTAGCCGGGTGCATAAATTTATTCTATGAAGCCTATGAGAGGAGACGGAACTCTTGCAGACGTGCACATCCATGCGCAGGTGAGCACATGCACACACGCGCGCACACGAACTGCAAATGGTGCGTGGCTGTCCTGGGAAGAAGAAGCTTTACTCTGAAAGTGAGGCAGGTTGTCCTATCCCCGCCTCTCCAGACACACTGCAGTGGTCCTGACCTCCTGAGCCCCTCCCCTGACGCAGTGTCTGTCTTCTGAAGAGGCCTCCCCAGCACCATCCAGCCTGGGCATCTCTCAGGACCGGGTTGCATGAAGGGTCTTCCCTCCTTGATCTGCTTATTTTGGGGCCTGGATTCAGTTTCCCTGTGTCTCTGATGGCTCCTTCCTGAGAAATGTAAATGTGGCTGGTGTGAGGCAAATGTAACAAGTAATAAAACAAGAAATTGTCTTGGATGACAATTTCTGCTCAACAAACCAACCTGTGGACCCCTGAGCAGGCTGTTTCACAGGGACACTGGGATAGGAAGGAGATGGATTGCATGCTGGGTGATCCTGGGCATGTTGGCCACTTGCTTGCAAGTGGGGGTAGGGGTGGGGTAAAGGGACAGCTGTTCAAGATTAAGCTGCAAGGACTTTGTTTTCAGACCTCGTCTGAGGTGCAGAAACATGGGCCTTTTCTTCATGCCTTCTAGAAGCTTTCCAAACATGAGATTTCTTTGGAATCCATACATAGTCTTTCTGCTTTGCTTCTGGAACTTATTTCTGCAGCCCTCTCCCTTCTCCAGTTCCTTGTTTGCTCTATGGACTCTGCTGTGTCCCCACCTTTCACTTTGCTTTTCCCAAATGCCTTTGGTCCCTCTTATCTCCCTTCATGAGGCTCTAATTAGCCTCCTCACAACCCCATAAATCAGATGCCCCTCCTTCTCTGGTTTGCTTCCTTAGCGGAGGCATGCAAGCTCACCTTTCCTTTCCCAGATGACAAATCAGCCATTAATCTTGGTTTCAAAAACGTTTATTGGCCGACTTCCTTCAGTAGCTTCTGAACTGTTTGCAAATAAAGAGGAGGGATTTTTGGTGACCTCAATAGAGATAGGCACTCACAGGTGGATTTATTCTCAGGTTTGATTTTTTTTTCTTTTCCTTTGTCCACAAAAAAGGTAAATACACAACTCTGCCTCTCAGTGCTTGTGATTTCTTATTTTCGAAAAGTTTTCAGATCTTCTGTTGGGCTGAAATGTGTTTGTTTGTGTCAGGCAGGCTGGTTTGTTGCTATGTAGCATCAAGACAGGGTGACCTGTGGGAGTAACAAAGGGAGTGGCTTGACTGGCTGCTCAGTGACTCTGAACGGTTCAAACAGGTGCTCCACGATGTTTTTATGGTCAACAGACAATGGCTACATAAGAGTCATCTAAAAGTTTAAGAATTGGGAGTGTTTTAGGCATCTTTGTCAGCTTTTTGGTTTCCCCTTTCTGATTCCCAGATGTTAATAATGCTCTGGCTTCCCTTCTTAGGCTCCAGGAGGTCAGATTGTCTTATAGTCCAGATTCAGCCTCTGGAAGGAGGGATGAATTTATCATTTGAGGTGTATCCTTAAGAATGTAGGAAGTAAAACTGGAAAGCTTGTGGGAAGGTAGGAAGGGTGTTTCTTGAGGGAGAATCTGCAAAGACCTGGTTTTCAAATGTTATGGGTTAGAAGTGGGCTGTGGAAAGATATGGGGTGTTGGGTCTTCAAGGGTCCCATCTCTGCTTCAACCCGAAGACATTTATGATCTGGGCATTTTGGGTATTGGGGTAGGCAGTGGGGGGGATATTTTCATGATCATTGGGTCCCATGTATTGTGCTTTAGAAGATTAGTAGGGCTTCATGACTTCAGTGCAATGGATAATCTTAAAACTTGGAGCCCTTGGGACACAGGGTTTTGGTCTATTTTGGTCTACACCAAAATAGTGATGTCAGAGTTTGTAATCTTGATGTTCACTGTCTGGTACAGGCATATTTGTGCCCCCCCCCCCCCCCCCCCCAGTTAATTTAGACTGAGGATTACCCACCCAACTGATTAAAATAAAATTTTTAGTCACCAGGGCTTAAAAAAAAGGAGGCTATATGTATGCTGTAAAATGTGTTTAGCACCTCTGCCCCTTTCCTCTCCAAATGTTTTGGCCTTGTCAGGTAGTGGTGTCTCCTCCATCACTAGAAAGTTCTTGACGATTGGAATATTATTATTATTATTATTATCATTATGTCAATATCTCCTTCCACAGGATTGCCTATTCTTTTTTCATATATTGTAATTGGTATATAAATTACTTACAGTGAAATGCACAGATCTTTAGTGTAAGTTCAATTAGTTTTGACAAATTCATATCCACACGTAACCCACAGAACATTTCCATTACTCCAGAAAGTTCCTTTGGGCTCCTTATCAGTCCTCCTCCCCTTGCAAAACCAACTATTTTGATTTCTACTAATGTAGATTCATTTTACCTGTTTTAGAACTTCATTCTATTAGGATCATGCAGTATATATTCTTTTGTGTCTAACTTCTTTTATTCAGCATACTGTTTTTGAAATTGATCTCTCTGTCGATGACTGTCAGGGTTGGGCAGATGATCCAATCCACATATTTCATACTCCAGTGGAAAGGGTCATTACCACCAGGGTCCATGGAATACTATTTTTATCTAGGATCATTGAACTATTAGTTCCTACTTTGGGCGAGTGCCTGAGGATGAAAGAAACTGCCTACCTGAGGTGCCTGGGTGGCTCAGTCGGTTGAGCATCCGACTCAGTTCAGTTCAGGTCATGATCTCCGTCATGGGATCAAGCCCTGAGTCGGGGTCCATGCTCAGCAGGGAGTCTACTTGAGATTCCCTCCTTCTCCCTCTGCCCCTCCCCCTGCGCTTGCTCTCTCTCTCAAATAAATAAATAAATCTTAAAAAGAAAAAAGAAACTGCCTACCTAGAATGTGTGCTCTGGGGGTGGGGGTGGGATGCACTGCTTTCTTTCTAGTACTTGGAAGGTACTTTTAATTGGAAGCATTTTTACATATATCCTTGGGTCTCATTGAAACAGTTCTATAACTACTGTACTTCAGGGGATGTTCTTTATTGAGGCTTCTGTGGGCTGGCTAGTATACCTAGCCTTTGTGCAGAATGTAGCTCCTATATGACTTGCAAATAAACCCAGCCAGTTGAAAATGAAGGGATGCCTTGACTCTGGTTTTCTTTGTCTTGTCACAGATCCTCAGGTGTTAAGTCCTGGCCTTGGAGAATTTTCTAGACATGCTGTACATATGTGCTCTCTCTCTCTCCCCTAATCCCAAGCAACTTAGGTTTGGCTGGACTTGGTCCCACATTCAGTTAATTCTTAGGGTAGGTGTTGTACCTGTGGAGCTGCTTGGGGCTGGACCTTAGGCATAGCCCAGAAAGTCACCTTAGTACTTACTTAATTTTACTACCTTTGCTAGTGGTGCACTGTTAATTATTAATGTCGCATGCTTCATAATTGAAGATAACAATACTGCCCCAGGGGTTTTTAAGTTTATAGTTCCCTGAAGCAGTGCTTATGGACTTGTGCAGTTACGGTCTCTCATTTGGTTCTTAGACATCACAGAATTCTGGAGCATTGAGTGCTCTTTTGGGTAATTTTTTAATAAGAGAAATGAAAATACATGCCAGAGAGCTTCACTGATTCATGAAATTCACCTCACTAATTATTGTCAGTGGCCGGAAGGCTGAAGTGGAAGACTCCTGCCTTCTAGACCAACATATATATATTTAATATTTGTGCAAATATGGAAGCCAGGATGGCTGTGTATTACAGTAATTGATTTATGAGGTCCCACTGATAATATGTGGCCACTACATTCTTCATATATGGGTGATATTTGAAGCAGAGTTGGGTGACTTGGTGAAAAGATAATTTAACATGTCTCCAGTTAGTTACAGTGTTTGACATTAACAAAATGTCTGTGCTCAAGAGATTCAGGAATCATCTGTAGTTCAGTTCAAGTGTATTATTTCTTGCTTTTGGCCTTCTGTATTTGATAAATCCAAACTCTGATTCCTTAGAATTTAGTCTTCAGGTAAAAGAGGAAAAAGGGAGTTAACCCTTATCCTTGCTCAGGGTCTCAGGAGACCCTCCTGTTGATGCCTGTGAGAGCCGAACATGTGTATGTGAGGGGAAGATGTGGCCTTCGGGATTATGGATCTGCTGGCTATAGAAGAAGTCGACCTTGACTGTGAAATAGAGAGTTTAAAAACCAGCTTTACCCAAGGGTTCAAAGCTAATGATTCCAAAGTGTTGACTATGGTATCAGAGTAAACAATAGCAGGCTTTCATAGTGTTTACATAGCTTTGCAACTTACAAAGGAATTGCATGGGCTTCCATCCACACCACATTGCTGGTTTGTATCACAACTCTCCTTTTTGAAGCAACTTAAGTGATTTTGACCTTTTGTTTAGGTTGTGGGTCAACGCAGAAAGGAAGTTTTTTATAAACCACCATGATGTTTGTCTCAAATTGGAATGCGCATGTCTTTGATTAGGATTCCTTTCATAACCAGGAATGCCGTCAACAGACTGCCTAGAAGTGTCAAACAGGAGGGGCATGTGCCTTAAACTTGTCAGATGTTCACATTCCTTATTTTGATAATCAGAAGCATGGCAAATAATGTGAGATGTTTAATTATGGCTTAAATCATTCAAATGAAGCATGTCCCATTCAAATGTGCTTATTCTATTGCGTTTTCATAAGCAGCATTAGGTGTACTGATCTTATACCCAAGGGCTGCTATGGAATTCCTCAAATGGAGACATTTTTCTCAAGTTTCATCAAACAAAATAAGTTTGAACTCCTAATTGCAGGTAGTACCATTTTCAAAGAGGCTGGTACTATGTTCACACAAAATTAGCTACATGGATTCTGCCCAGAGCTAATAAATAAAAACTGATATAAAATTAGCATACGGAGTATGCTGGATATTATTATTATTCATTTCTCCAAATTCCTCCTGAGATATGAGGGGAAGAAACGTACATACATTTTTATCAACCCAATTTTACCAATGTAGAACCTGCAGTTCAACAGACTCAAGCAATGTAGATTAAGTCATCTAGTAGCAGAACTGGGACTGGGTCCTGATGGCCACACTATTCAGGGCACCATGCCAGCCTCAAGTGGACTGTTAAATCTTTTTACTCTGAGCAAAATGGCAGCTCCCCTTTGAGCCCCTCCATTGCCTTTAAGTCTTGTCACTACCCATTTAGGTTTATTCCCACCCCATTTCATCCTCTCACCACATGTAAACACATTAGATGCCAAGTGATTACCACCGTGGCATTTCTTCTGCAACTCCCCATATTTTACACTTTTCTTGACCCCTTCTCCCAACGGAGTTTACCTCTTCTGTGTCCTATTTCCCCAGAGCCAACCCCCATGACTTGATAAGTGAAAAGGAGATAACAGCAGGGGTTCATAATGTCATGGCATCATGCATATCGGAGCCCCTCCTGGAGAACAGATGCCTTTCTTTTATGTCTTGGGTCAAAGCAAACCTATAGGCTTCATCCTAAACAGTCAAGACCATCTGGTATGGATAGTTGGTCCTGAATAGTGAATGAATGAATGAATGAGTGAATGAATAATTAGAATCAAAGTGTTTATTTTAAAGGGGGAAATTAAGGCCCAGAGAACTAGAATAGTCTGAGGTCCAACCAGCAGAACAGAAAGTAAACCCTGTTTTTCTAGAGGCCATTCTTGCTGTTATTTCTCACTGACCTTCTTCAGGGTCAGTTCAGGTACTGTTTGTTCTAAGAAACCTTCCAGAGAAACTTCACCCCGTCTTGTTCAATCTCCTGCTTCCCCTTGACCCATTATTCTCTCTATACATCTTAGCACTTGATTCCACTGAAGGCAGCTTTTTAACATTATATTTTGCATTATTCACATCTAAGCTCAATGTCTAGTATATAAAAATTATTCTCTTAGTGTTGTTGGAAAGTGAAATACAAATGTCTTCCAATCTTTAATACATGAGTCCCACCTCCTGAACAAAAAGGTAGACATCTGCCTCCTATTTTTGTTTGTGTTTATGCAATTCATAAATGTGCCATAGGCACATAGTAGGTGTTCAACGCCGATTTACTGAATGTAATTGAATTTCCTGGTAGCCGAACAACTAGACAGACTGGTGGATAGATATAAATTAGCAAAGCAGATTTAAACCATGTGTTGATCATTGAAAAGTCGTTTCATTTTTAGCCAAGATAAATGCTTTTTTAATGTGTAAAGAAATCTATAATTTTCTGTACTTTGAATTAAAGCTCCTACTTCCCAGGTTTCCTGCTTGCTTCTGGCTGCTCTTAATGAGCTAATTTACCCCACCGAGGTGAGAGATTTCCTCTTGGGAAAGGGTTTAGATGTGCCTCTCTCACATCCAGGGCCCCAGAGCGTTTCCTTACAGGGCTTTAAACACTCTGAACGTATTTAAGAGAGAAGCCAAGAAACAAATCTGTTGTTTTAGCTTTATTTCTCGAGGCTCAGTGGCTCGGCTTTCCTCTCTTTGATCACACTCACTGGAGTGGCAGGCCTGGAGACTGTGCGGAGAAGGGCTGGGTCTCTTTAGGAAGCTCAGTTCAGGGGGACCCACCCAGCTCTACACAATGAAAATAAAGTTGTCAAGCCTTTGAGGTGGCTGTACAGATTTATTCTTCCTGGGCAAAGTGGTAAGACATTTATATTTTAAAAAATGCTTTGATGAACTTGATAAGGAAGCCCTGGTTTGAATGTGGAAAAACATTCTAGAGCTTTTTCCACTGTTGAACTGGGTTCTCAACATTCATTGCAAAGCTTGACCTGTGGAAATGAACTTTCCCTTCAAATTAATGACAAGACCATAAAGGGAACCATTTGAGGATCACAGGACACTGTTTTAGAATATAAGCCTCCCTGAGACGGGAGGTCATAGAAACCTGCAGATCTTGACATCTTCTGCACACATTTCCCGGTCCTCGCTGCCAACCAGTCTTCTGATTACTCTGTTATGTCACTAAGTATGGTTCCATTACTTCTATTACTTCTACCAGCTGAAGCCATGGAAGATGCAGTTTTTTATTATGCATATAATGGAAATAGTTTCTGTCCTTCCTAAGTTCAAGTGTTGTTTGTTGCGGAAGAAGTGTCACACACTGTTCTGAGTGTGTCTTGGTCACATTCAGGTCTTGAGGGATCTAGGAAAGGAAATGGAAGCAGTTGTGAAATATCTTTGTCTTATATTCCAGAAAGCCATTTTATCCGAGAAACATCTGCCAACATCCTTGAGATGGTCCTTTTAACATCCTTGAATTATGCAGACCCTTATGAATAGCTCTTAAAAGGCTATGAGTTCCAGACCAAAAAAGTCATGGACACTTACTAGCTGGTAGTGGCAGACAATCTACAATCATTGAGGGAGTTTCTTGGGAAAATCAGAAAAGTATCCTTCAATTTTGTTACTGGGACAGCCCTGTTTCGGGTTGAAACTGGCCATGTGGCTCAGTGGAGAGCCTATGGGCTTGTGACAGATGCAACCAGGTTTAAATTCCTTTGTGGGTACTTATGTTTTGTGTCACCTCAGGTATATTCTTAATTCTTTTTGCTCAATTAGCTCAAGTGTAAAATCAGGGTAATTGCATTTCACTGGTTGGAGCCATTTAGGTTGTAAGGATCAAAGCTAAGCTCAGGTTACACTGGAGATTAGGACTTACCATAAGAAACACAGGCACTTAAGGAAATGTGGCAAATGATCACCATGCAGGATACAGCAACCCCTTCATAGGAGGTCCTGCCATATTCATGACATAGTTTCTTCTCATCTCCTCATCTTCCTGTATGCCTCTCTTCTCTTTGCTTTCATGGCTTTTCCTTCTCTTCTACTCCTTATTGCTTGCTCTCTCCCTGTCCTTGTCTTGCATTCAAACCTCACCAATAGAGAAGATCCCATGGAATCTGGTTACCACCCAAGAGGAAGCCACATCTTGGTCATGCCAGGCTTCCTCAGAGCTAGCTCAGCCTAAGGATGGTTGCCTTTGGCTCAGGATCCAATACCTGGAATCATCTGCAGTAGGCAGGCCAACAGGATCAGACAACATCAAACATGGCTACTTTGTTCAGTAGAGAACTGTGCTTAATAATCTCCACTTGCCCCTCCAGATCCATTCTCTATTCTTCTCTGCCTGGCTATGTGCCAACCTCTGTAAACTACATTGTCTGTGTTCCATTGTTGTCTTATTTCCTGTTAGGTTTAACTAATGGGAAGCATTGGAAGGACATCAGATGATGGAAGAGAGAGGAGTAGTTGGGGTATTTATTCTTCATCTCCCACTTGGCTGTGGTCTTGACGGTGCCCAGTCTCTGTCCATCAGCCCCTCTACTATGGCTACAACTCTCTCTAGCATTTATTAACAGTCCTCTTCTCCAGGCCTACAGGATAATGTTTTCTCACTTATGCTGGATCTTGGGAGCTTTACCATCCCTAGTTGCTTCCCTGAACTTTGACCATAGTTTTGTAAGTAATCCCTTTAACCCCTATCAATAAACCCTTTGAATGGGACATCTTACTTGATGGAACCTTGACTGATACAGAAAATTGGGTGTTGGTGGATCTAAACATATCACATGCTGTCCAGGACAAATACTCAACTTCAGGGGTAGCGGTAAGAATTAATGGGTTTAAGTTCCCATGGGCTTAGTGCATCACAAGACTCAGTAACTTGAAGCTCCTATTATTATTTTGCCATGTTTGTGTGGAAGAAGCTAATTAATATTATGTGTTTGGGAGACATAAAGTCCCTGCACATGTCCCACCTAGTTTCTTTATCTAGTTTTTTCAATAACCTGAAAGAGGTAATTTCCAAGATGATGGGAATGATGTTAATAGGCTCCCAGTGGCACAATGTTGAATATCCTGAAGCAAATTCAGAGAGATGGGAATGTGACAAGACTTTGTTATATATTATTTAAGGGCATGATATGGGGCAACTGTTGGTATTATGTTATTAAAATGACATAATAGATTCTGAGCGGAGGTACAAGGACAGGAGTAGTGACTCAAAGTGTAAAGGAACAAGAAATGGGGTGGCTGTTGTTGGATTTCTGCTGCTGTCTCTTTGCAATAAAAAGTTCTGGGCAACCAAGAGTGGGTGACACAATATCAGGAAAGAGATCACATTTATAGCTATTTAGAAAAAACCCTGAATTGTTCTATATGGAGGGATTCTCAGAGATAGCATAGTTCAAGTGTCTTCTTGTACAGACAAGTAAACTGAGGCCTAAAAGCCGCAATGCCTAGGTCAGGGATGACAAATGTGTTGTACATGTATGACAACTAGTTCTCCCATATTCCTGATAGACATAAACAATTGACCATGGCACTGGTTACCATGTAGCCCAAACAAGACCTCCAGTTCCTTCGACTGACGTGCTCTCTCTCTGAAACTTCTAAAGTAAGATAGGCAGGCACCACCTACACATCCAATTGCCATCCCCTGGGATAGAAGCAGTCTGTCTCTCTCGGACCTAGGGTTTAGTGATTATAACTCGGGTTAGTGATAGAGAAGAACAATGCTGATTTTGCTTTTTAAATCTTGAGTTTTCAAGTTTCATAATTATACAGATTAACTGAAATATAGGTTTTTTAGGCTATAAGTGCCCCCTTATCCAGAAATTCAGTTTCCATGGTTTCAATTACCCATAGTCAACCACAGTCTGGAAGCAGATGATCCTTCTTTTGATGTATTGTCAGAAGATCAATAGCAGCCTAACATTATGTCACAGTGCCTACGTCACTCACCTCACTTCATTTCATCACAAAGGCATTTTATCATCTCACATCATCCCAAGAAGGGTGAGTACAGTACAATGAGATATTTTGAGAGACCACATTCACATAACTTTTATTACAGTGTATTATTATTATTTATTACTAGAGAGAGAGAGAGAGAGCGATAGTGCAAGTGAGTAGGAAGGGGAGTGGCAGAGGGAGAAGGAAAGAGGGACTCTTAAGTAGGCTCCATGCTCAGCATGGAGCCCAATGCAGGGCTCAATTTAATGAACCTGAGATCATGACCTGAGCTGAAATCAAGAGTCGGACACTCAGCTGACTGAGCCACCCATGTGCCCCTACAGTATATTATTATAATTGTTATAATTGTTCTATTTTATCGTTGTTTATCTCTTACTGTACCTGATTTATAAATTAAACTTTATCATAGGTATGTGTGTATAGGAAAAAAACATAGTATATATAGGGTTTGGTACCATCCATGGTTTTAGGCATCCACTGGGGGTCTTGGACTGCATCCCCTACTGATAAGGGAGGACTGTTGTAATTCATAATAAGCTGCAGCAGCAGGCACGAGAGAAAAGGGAGTTGGGTGCCTACCTGTTCATTTAACATTTGTCTGAAAGTTACCCAGGCTTATGATTTATTTCTTTTTCTTCTTTTTGCCACCTTCCTTTGGTCTATTTACCTGCCGATTAAGACCACATTAATAAGGCCAATTAGAGGAAACATAAATCAATCTCCTTTTCTCCTTGTTTGGCTAAAATGTTTGGTAGGCCCAAAGTCTCTAAACTATTTGCTTCTAGTTTTAGTTATTCATTGTCATTTATCTATCACTCTGGTGAAAGACAGCCTTGGTTTTAACAAACAACTGTGCTCATTTATTCATGTTGCACATCATTCAGGTATTTGAAAGGACCATGAAGATTTTCTTCTGCTTTCAGGGACCTGTGAGGTTGGACCATGTGAACTTGTTGATACTCAACTGTTTTTAAACTACAAAAATGGCAATTTCATATTGTTCCATCTAAAACTTATCACTTACACTTTTGCATTCTTATGTAGAAATCCCTGAAAATAGAAGTCCACAAATGTTAGAATTTATAGTTAACAAGATTGTTTTTGTCTGAGAGTAATTATGTGACATTCAATAATGACAAAAGGTATTTGTTGTCATTAGGTCAATGTCAGATCAAAAGAGGCCAACCCCATCAAGCTCAGCAATCTGGTTCATGCTGCTTGATGATGATAAGACCCAGGCAGAGCAGATGCACTCAACAACTCCAGGGGGGCACCTTTCACGTTCTAGTTAATGTGTGTAATGGTCGTGAAATAAGGGGAGCATCTTCTTCTTCCTATGAGTTACCACCCTATACAGTAAATGTTGGAAATATGAGCCCCAAACACTTAAATATTTAACCTAAGTGGATGTTGGCCAGATTCCCTATGGAGCCTCTGATACTAATGAGAAAAATAAGACAGATATGAGGAAGTTTCAGGAGTCTCACATTGTCTGCCTATGCTCTACATAAGCCTTGTCAAAGGGTTTTGTTTAGAGTTTTATTTCACCCAGTTGTCTAAAACCTGCCAGTTGTGTACATTGCTGTTATATGTTTGAACCCCATGAAGATGGTTGTCATTTGGCTCTTAATTTAGAAATCTCAGAGTTAGCAATAAGATAGTAATTAGGAACTTGGCCTCTGGCCTCTGGACTTACAGGAATAGGGTTCTCAACCCAGCTTTACTATCTCTAGGGGTATATGTAAGCACTTTACTTGGTCCTCAGCCTCAGTTTTCCCACTTGTATAATGGTGACAGTAACTGAGTTTATTTCATAAGTTATTAGCTAATGCATGTAAAGTGCACCTAATACTGAAAAATGTTGCTAGTTGTTATTGGTGTGACACTGCCCCAACACACTTCATAAAGTGAGGTGCATGTTGTGCTCTGCCCGGATGGCTCTTACCTGCCAGTGTACCTATGCCATCTTCTGCCAACAGCTTGAACCTTGACTTTCAGAAGGTTGCCTCTGGGCACTTGGAGCTGCCACACCACCTAAGAACTGTGAGGGCCTGGGAGTTTACATTTCCTGCCAGCTTCAGCTTAGACATTTGTATCCAAGCGCCTCCAGGGACTATGAAAGCCCAGGTTCTTTGCCTTAATGCATGACAGACAGACTGAGGTGCAATTCAGGCTCTAGATCCCCATGGGATCAGGCCGAGGCTGGAGATTTGTGGGAAATTTCAGCTCTTGCTCAGTTTCTTCCCCTTTCCTGCCCAATGACCCCCTACCTCTTCTCTCCTGAAGGCACTACTTCCTTATGGAAGTCACTGGCTCATGACGCCTCACCTCATGAAACCTGACCAGCTGCAGAGAGCGTTGTGTTTCATCCACACCAAACTTTCAAGGTAGGAGTCCCATTTTACAGATATGGGAGTGGAGGCCCAGGGGGCCACCTGACTCTCCAAAGTTCACTCGGTTGGTCACAGCACCTGGACTCCTGCCTCCAGTTGCTTTGCTCTGGGCGGCCAGCACTCGTCCCCAAATTGTTTGTCTCCACTTCCCCAGTTTTTGTTAAGAATAAGGGAAAGGCTAGAATCAATGATCTTATGAGGCATTTGGTATTGAGGAAGCAGACTTGAACTAGGTTTAAGAAAAAGATCATAAATCTTATCACAAAGGCTGGATCCTGTTGCTTTTTGAAACCCCATGGCAGAGATTCTCTGATAGCAGCAAGAAGGGCCTGGGAGGGAACCTGAGGGCTATTGTATTTCTATGTGCAGGGTATACTGCAGCCTGCTTGATGCTGGCCTCAGCTTGCTTCGTGCTCGAACTGCTTATTAAAGTCTAGACGCAACATAAAAGCATGTAAATTGGTTCCAGCCATCTCTAGTAAAAACTTCAGCTGGAGCTGGGAAGTGATTGGAGCATCTCTTGGTGTAATTAAAATTGACTCTTAAAGTTTCTTTAGCTTAATTGGTAACACTTTCTTTGGAAGTTGGTGAAAGCGTCTTGCTGGGAAGGTTAAATGCATTTCTGTGTATAAAATCAGAATTCAAATATAGTTTTATGGACACATTTACAGTTATGTTCTACCCGGGTGGTCTTTTTTTCTTGTATCTTTTCTATTTAAGATTTATGCTGTCATTCACCACAGTCTAAATGTGTTTTGATAAAACGAAAAAAAATGAACCGTTGCTGACGCATTTCAAACAGAGTTGGTAATATTTTGAAGCTTTCAGTAAATCGAACGGCAGTTTGGCCTAACTCAAACTCCCTCCTTCCCCGAAGCTCTTCACTTTGGAGTCTTGTGTTTGAACTTTATTTGTTATCCAGAAATTCAAAGTGGCTACTACTCTTCAGCTGGGTCCAAAGGTAGGAAGCTGGGCTCTTTCTGAGATGGTCATGTCCTTGGTATGGCCGAACCAATTTAACCCCATTATTTGAGAACGCATGCGTTTATACACATGAAAGTGTTTATATGCACTGAGAATTTTCTCCCTTGGTTTTGCTTCTTGAGTGTCTGGCAAGAATAATAGGTTCTTATAGTCAAAAACCTATGCTTTTAAATTTTGGGGTGTGACCAGGAATAAAGCTTCCAATTCCCTGGACCCTCCTTAATCCAGATGTGGGGGAAGGCCTGCTTGATTTTATATTCATGATCATTTACTCTCCATGATTCCCAAGGCCATGACTTGATTCTAGTCTTAAGATCTATGTCTTCCCATCCCTGTTTAGCTGACCCATCTTTGAATCAACCCCAATATTATCTCTTCATATGTGTACGGGAACCATAATAGAAATAAAAACCACTCTGGTCCTTGGATCTTAATGCAACAGCTGTCGATATTTCTGTGTTTTTCCCTCATACTTGTTCACAAGTAGATATATTTTTATATGGTTTCAATCTTCACCATATAGATGCAATTTGAAATCAATAATCCTTTATTTTATTTATTTATTTATTTAATAGGAAAAAAAATTAGAGATTCTTTATTGTTCATCAACAAAAGAAACCCAAAACATCTATTTACAGTTCTATAGCATACGTCACATGGCCATAAACTTAATATTTTGCGCATTTACATTTTGAGTTATTGTCAGTACATTTCAGATTATTTCATCCATCTTATTATTTCTGTATGCTCTTACCTAACTTTTTTTTTTCTCTTAATGAGAATTTTTATTTAGGAAAGGATGTCCTTTGGATAGACTTCTGCCTTGATCTCATTGGCCAGAACTGTATGTGACCTCTACCTACAAGGAAGACTGAGAAAATCCCTTTCATTTTCCAAGCTCTCTCACATGAAGACAAGAGAGAAGTTCTTTTTTTTTCTTCCTCTTTGATACCCATCACCAGACTAACCAATCCCCCCACCCCCTCCCCTCTAGAACCCCCCTCAGTTTGTTTCTCAGAGCCCATAGTCTCCGTTGGTTCGTCTCCCCCTCCGATTTACCACTCTTCATTCTTCCCTTCCTGCTATCTTCTTCTTCTTCCTTTTTTTTTTTTTTTAACATATAGTGTACTATTTGTTTCAGAGGTACAGGTCTGTGATTCAACAGTTTTACACAATTCACAGCACTCACCATAGCACATACCCTCCCCAATGTCTATCACCCAGCCACCCTATCCCTCCCAACCCCCATCACTGCAGCAACTCTCAGTTTGTTTCCTGAGATTAAGAATTCCTCATATAAGTGAGGTCATATGATACATGTCTTTCTCTGATTGCCTTATTTCTCTCAGCATAATACCCTCCAGTTCCATTCACATTGTTGCAAATGATAAGATTTCATTCCTTTTGATGGCTGCATAATATTCCATTGTGTATATATACCACCTCTTCTTTATCCATTCATCTATCGATGGACATCTTGGCTCTTTCCATAGTTTGGCTATTGTGGACATTGCTGCTATAAACATCGGGATGCACGAACCCCTTCGGATCCCTACATTTGTATCTTTGGGGTAAATACCCAGTAGTGCAATTGCTGGGTCATAGGGTAGCTCTATTTTCAACTTTTTGAGGAACCTCCATACTGTTTTCCAGAGTGGCTGCACCAGCTTGCATTCCCACCAACAGTGTAGGAGGGTTCCCCTTTCTCTGCATCCTCGCCAACATCTGTCGTTTCCTGACTTGTTAATTTTAGCCATTTTGACTGGTGTGAGGTGGTATCTCATTGAGGTTTTGATCTGGATTTCCCTGATGCCGAGAGATGTTGAGCACTTTTTCATGTGTCTGTTGGCCATTTGGATGTCTTCTTTGAAAAATGTGTGTTCATGTCTTCTGCCTATTTCTTGATTGGATCATTTGTTCTTTGGGTGTTGAGTTTGATGAGTTCTTTATAGATTTTGGATACTAGCCCTTTATCTGATATGTCATTTGCAAATATCTTCTCCCATTCTGTCGGTTGTCTTTTGGTTTTATTGACTGTTTCTTTTTCTGTGCAAAAGCTTTTTATCCT
Source organism: Phoca vitulina (assembly GCF_004348235.1). Taxonomy (NCBI): domain Eukaryota; kingdom Metazoa; phylum Chordata; class Mammalia; order Carnivora; family Phocidae; genus Phoca; species Phoca vitulina. Next base: position 22,810,055 of record NW_022589725.1, read on the forward strand.
GATGAAGTCCCAATAGTTCATTTTTGCCCTTGCTTCCCTTGCTTTTGGCGATGTTTCTAGGAAGAAGTTGCTGTGGCTGAGGTCGAAGAGGTTGCTACCTGTGTTCTTCTTTAGGATTTTGATGGACTCCTGTCTCACATTGAGGTATTTCAACCATTTTGAGTCTATTTTTGTGTGTGGTGTAAGGAAATGGTCCAGTTTCATTCTTCTGCATGTGGCTGTCCAATTTTCCCAGCACCATTTGTTGAAGAGACTGTCTTTTTTCCATTGGACATTCTTTCCTGCTTTGTCGAAGATTAGTTGACCATAGAGTTGAGGGTCCATTTCTGGGCTCTCTCTTCTGTTCCATTGATCTATGTGTCTGTTTTTGTGCCAGTACCGTACTGTCTTGATGATGACAGCTTTGTAATAGAGCTTGAAGTCCAGAGTTGTGATGCCGTCAACTTTGCTTTACTTTTTCAACATTCCTCTGGCTATTCGGGGTCTTTTCTGGTTCCATACAAATTTTAGGATTATTTCTTCTATTTCTTTAAAAAAAGTGGATGGTATTTTGATAGAGATTACATTGAATGTGTAGATTGCTCTAGGTAGCATTGACATCTTCACAATATTTGTTCTTCCAATCCATGAGCATGGAACGTTTTTCCATTTCTTTGTGTCTTCCTCAATTTCTTTCATGAGTATTTTATAGTTTTCTGAGCACAGATTCTTTGCCTCTTTGGTTAGATTTATTCCTAGGTATCTTATGGTTTTGGGTGCAGTTGTAACTGGGATCAACTCCTTAATTTCTCTTTCTTCTGTCTTGTTGTTGGTGTATAGGAATGCCACTGATTTCTGTGCATTGATTTTATATCCTGCCACTTTACTGAATTCCTGTATGAGTTCTAGCAGTTTTGGGGTGGAGTCTTTTGGATTTTCCACATAAAGTATCATATCATCTGCAAAGAGTGACAGTTTGACTTCTTCTTTGCCAATTCGGATGCCTTTGATTTCTTTTTGTTGTCTGATTGCTGTGGCTAGGACTTTTAATACTATGTTGAATAGCAGTGGTGATGGTGGACATCCCTGCCACGTTCCTGACCTTAGGGGGAAAGCTCTCAGTTTTTCCCCATTGAGGATGATATTCGCTGTGGGTTTTTCATAGATGGCTTTTATGATATTGAGGTATGTACCCTCTATGCCTATACTCTGAAGAGTTTTGATCAAGAAAGGATGCTGTACTTTGTCAAATGCTTTTTCTGTATCTATTGAGAGGATCATATGGTTCTTGTTCTTTCTTTGATTAATGTATTGCATCACATTGATTGATTTGTGGATGTTGAACCAACCTTGCAGCCCAGGGATAAATCCCACTTGGTCATGGTGAATAATCTTTTTAATGTACTGTTGGATCCTATTGGCTAGTGTTTTGATGAGAATTGTTGCATCCATGTTCATGAAGGATAATGGTCTGTAATTCTCCTTTTTGATGGGGTCTTTGGCTTTGGGATCAAGGTAGTGCTGGCCTCATAAAATGAGTTTGGAAATTTTCCTTCCATTTCTATTTTTTGGAACAGTTTCAAAGAATAGGTATTAATTCTTCTTGAAATGTTTGGTAGAAATCCCCTGGGAAGCCATCTGGCCCTGGGCTTTTGTTCGTTGGGAGATTTTTGATGACTGCTTCAATTTCCTTAGGGGTTATAGGTCTGTTCAGGTTTTCTATTTCTTCCTGGTTCAGTTTTGGTAGTTGATACATGTCTAGGAATGCATCCATTTCTTCCAGATTATCTAATTTGCTAGCATATAGTTGCTCATAATAATCCTTTATTTTTAATAAATAATAGAAGTTAAGTTTTCCCATTAGGTAGGGACTGATCGTAGAACATATAAAAATATAGAGAAGTATTTTACTGTTGCTCAAAGACAATGTCTGTTAACATTTTAGTGTTTATTTTTTCAAACTTTTATACACATGCTGCTATTCTTCCTATATAATTTGGTCATATAGCATATATAATATTGTTTTCTTCTTTTTTATCTCATATGATTTAACCATATTCTTATAAATCTTTGGTAAATATCATTTAAGTGACCACATAATATAGTGCATTAACAGGTTATAATTTGCTTTAGAATTCTCTTATTAGAAGATCATGTTCCCTATTTTTTGCTATCATAATGTTGCAAATGGGTGTGATAATTGTATATTCAGATTTTTTTTTCTGTATCTGGGATTATTTCTTTATTATAGATTCGTAAAGATGAAATTGTGTGATTAAAGGAAATGAAAGAGGGGTGCCTGGGTGGCTCAGTCGTTAAGCATCTGCCTTCATCTCAGGTCATGATCCCAGAGTTCTGGGATCGAGCCCCGCATCAGGCTCCCTGCTCTGTGGGAAGCCTGCTTCTCCCTCTCCCACTCCCCCTGCTTGTGTTCCCTCTCTCACTGTGTCTCTCTCTGTCAAATAAATAAATAAAATCCTAAAAAAAATAAAGGAAATGAAAGAATTTTAGGCTCCTGATAATATTGTCAAAGGGCTTTCCAGAATATTGTATCAATTTACAGTTTTGCTAACAACACATAGGGCTACAACTCTTGGTATGGTTATTTTGATAGAAAAATGGCATCTTGTTTAATTTGCATATCTTTGACTAATGGGGATGTCCTGGTCTCCTTTTGTTAACCAACTCAATTTTTTCTCAAGCAAATCACCTGTTCTCATCCTTTGCTCACATAGGCTATGGAGTCTTTGTGCTTTAAAAAAACACTGATTTATGTTATATGTTATATGTGTCATAGATGTTAAATATGTCTTGATCTTTGTATTTTCTACAGTTTTTGAAGTGTTGTGTTTGCTTTGTGCATTAGGCAATTATTCCATTTCTACTTATTTTGTGGCAACTCTGGGCATTCTGGAAGGGCAGTGTTGGTTTCATGAGATGATATTATCTCTGCTTTCCAGGGAGAAAGACATGTTCCCCAGCTCTGATACAAGTGATACCTTCCATATTTCATGTGTGAGCTCAGGTGGTCCCCACACCACTTCTTTGCATGTGGAAATCCTACTTATCTTTTAATGCCCAAGTCACACCTAACCTTTTCTTCTCATTTCCTGGTCTTTTTCTTCCATTGCTGCTTCCTGTTTAATAACCGTCAAGCTTTATGCTGGATTTGAGAGAGAACCCTTCTCAGGATGCAGAGGAGAATTATTTGGGGTGAGTTTTCACGTGAGTTTTATTTTCTTATAGAACCACCTGTTCAAGCTATTGAGGTTCATTTGAAAATGGGCAGAAAAAAATATGGATGGGCTTCTAAGCTAAAAGAAGAGTAAAAGGAATAGTTTGTTGTGTTTTCTTAGCCTCCTGCAGATAGTTAAGGGTGTGTGTGCATATGCATTGGCCTAGATGCTACTGAAACGCAGAGCCTGAAGCAAGGATATGTGGGCAGGTAGGTTATTTTAGGAAATGATCTCAGGGAGTAAGAATAGGAAACTGAGGAAGGTGGAACAAGGAGGGAGGGAAAGCCAACATCAGGGTGAATTAGTGAGCTGGTTCTTGTGGTTCTTGCTCTGGGAAATTGGGGCTCAGTCTAGCCTTACCAGGAGCTATGAAGGACTGTCTTCTGAGAATAAGGGAGTACTTATCCACTGGTTCCCATCCCTCATTGTCAAGGGTGTTCCATGGCTTGTTAATTCCCTCACAGTTGAAAGTTTGCACATGTATCAGAATGGCTGGTTGGGTTCCTGCTGGAATTTCTCATGGCTGTGGCAGAGAAGGCCCTAGGACAGGAAGTGAGAGATACATAGTGCAGTTGGTGAGGTGTCAGTTTATGTCACATGCATCCAGTTGCTGCAGCGATATTGCTGTGGAAGGGTGGAGAGATTGTAGGTAAGGCACAAAAGGGGTCAGATAGAGCATGTGTGTATTATAATGTCATATATGCTCTTCCTTGTTTAGTTTGGTTAACATGGCATGTAAGTAGATTCAGCATCCATTTACTCTAACCCTGATGTCTTCTTTTGGAATTCATACCCTCACTTTCTTTCAGTGGGGTTATTTAGCCTTCACTTCTCCCACCTCTTGTGTCCTCCAGGCCTCATCAATTGGGATATTGCATTTCCCCAACCAAAATGATTATTTCAGGGAGGGATATGTGATATAATCAGAGTTAAGCAGACCCATCAACGATTTTCTGGGACTGTTGGGAAAGACAACCTCTCTTTTTAGTTGGAAGGATGTTAAAACTATAGCTTCTAGGGTACTGCTCAGAGGTCAAGGAAAAAAAAAACAGAGTGGAAAGCAAGTCCAAGATCCAAGTAGAAACCAGGTCCTAATGGGATGGCATCATTTGAATGCTTAGATTCAGCCATCCATGGAATTTTTCAGTTACATAAACCAGTTAAATACCTGTTTTTGCTGAAGCCAGTTGACTTGGGATTTCTGTCACTTACCACTAAAAGAGACCAAGAGATAGCCCATTTTAAGTAAATCTCTTAAACTTCATTTATTTATTTATTTATTCAAGTAATATTTATTGAGTGCATACTCTGTGCCTGGCACTATGGATAAGTTCAGCTTCCAGTTGTGTGGAGAAGAAAGAGATATAAATTAAAGCTCAAGTCTGCTGTACTCCTTGGAATACTTCAGGGAGCTATGGCTATGAATGATAGCTGAAATGCCAGAAGACACAGAGGAAATTTTATGAATCTCAAAATATCCATCCCAGGAAGTGGGAGAGAATGAGCCCTAAGGGAAAGTGTGTGTGTGTGTATGTTTGTTGGGGGGGATACATTTTATTGAAGATTTATAATGATGGTAGTATTTGTAGAGTATCTAGAAATGGTCACCAAGTACAAATTTTATTACTTGATGTATTAATTATCTATTGTCACAATAATGCAACATAACAAGTAGCCACAAAGCCTGAGATACATATGACAGTAAGCATTTTTGTTTACAAATCAGTGGTTTGGGCTGGATGTTTCTGTGGATCTGAGGTAGGCTCAGTAGGGCTTACTCCTGTGCCTGTTATCAGTTTCAGTTTGGCTGGGTAACTTTGCTGATCTTGGCTGGACTCCCTCACATGTCCAAGACCTTGACTGGGACAAGTGGGGTCTGCTCTACACATCTGTCCCTGGAGCATTCTAGCTAGGGTGTGCTCATATGTAAAAGAGAAGAGCAAGACAATAAGTAAAAACATGCAAGTGTGTTTTAAGACTTTGTTCAAATCACCTCTGCTGGTATTTAACTGACCAAAACAAATCACATGGTCAGATCCAGGGAAAAGAGGTGGGCACTGCACTATTATGTAGCCAATGGCAGAGATCCAGGGAGAGGTGAAGAATTGAGGCCATTTTGCAACCTGTCTACCACACTTGGTTGGCTTATATATAGTTCATTAAAATAAATATTCTTATAATTGGTTTAGTTTGTTGGAATGTAGACCATTTAAGTCCCTGAGATCCCTGAAAAGTAAAGCCCTCCTAAGAGGAGTCTTGGTCAAATCAGCTCTCCTCCAAGCACATGGGACTTTTCCTTTTCTCCAGAGAAAGAACCCAGTATTTTGAGTCTTTTTTTTTTTTAATAAAAAAGAAAAATGCCTGTTGGACTTAGAATGTCCTGTCTTCATTTATGGAGCTTAAATTTCCTAAGCTGGAAGCTATGTATGTATTTTTTTGCCAAGGTCGACTTTGGGCCTATGGTTTCCACTGTCTTCTTGAAAGAAAGAAAAAAATCCAGCAAAATTCATAGGGCACTATACTATATCCTTCGTCCATATTTTATGTAGATTTCTAAAAGGGCTGATGGCTTTTGGTATGAGTGGACCAGAAGAATTATTGCAATTGGCTTTTTAAAAACTCTATTATAATTTTACTTTTGGTTTCTGATGTTACGGATTTTTATAGGTTTTTGGCTTTTACTATCCCCAGGAAGTTCTATTTAAAACAAGTCTCAAACTTTTTGCTCTCTGTCCTTTATAGGATTCCAATTCCAAAGGGTGACTGGGGTCAAGACACTGAGTAGGTCTCTTCAGGTCTCTTTGGTTAACTGTAGGTAGGTAGTCTAGATGTAAAACCAGACTCTACTACTTATTACTTGAAGCAGGTTAACATATCGTTTTTAGCCTTGACTTTACCTTCTGTAAAACGAGTGTCACAATATTGTTGTCATGGTGTTGTCACAGTGTTGTCATGGGGGTTAAATGAGGTGATGTATATAAAGCCCTTTGCCCAATTAAGAGGTAGTAAGTGTTCAGTATATGGGGGCTGTTCTTACCTTGTGAACTTATCTCCTTATCTCCTGTTCATTGACATCAGCATTGTCCTTGACATCAGGCATAGGCCTGGGATGCTTCTAGGAATGACCCCAGCAGAGGACATGGCAGGAGGAAGCACATGGAGGCAGAACCTTGTCCTGCTTTTCGTGGGGGTTTCATGTGTCTGTTCCCATCATTATCCAACTGCTCCTCTCCTATCTCAGACCTCTTATTTTCCTGCTCTGGCCCCCATGTCCTTTCAAGGGACCCTCACTCTCCAAAAAGATGTTATGAAGATCCAAATATGAAGACCAATGGTTCTCAAATTTGGCTGCACAATGGAATTCCTTAGGAAACTTTAAAAAAATACTGATACCTGGGCCCTACACCCAAAGATTCTGATTTACTTTATCTGGAGTAGGGCTCAGGCATCAGTATTTAAAAAAAAAAAAAAAAGTTCTCCAGGGGCACCTGGGTGGCTCAGTCATTAAGCGTCTGCCTTCAGCTCAGGTCATGATCCCAGGGTCCTGGGATCGAGCCCCACATCAGGTTTTCTGCTCGGCGAGAAGCCTGCTTCAACCTCTCTCACTCCCCCTGCTTGTGTTCCCTCTCTCACTGTCTCTCTCTCTGTCAAAAAAAATAAATAAAAAATCTTCAAAAAAATAAAAATTTTTTAAAAAGTTCTCCATGTGAGGATAATGTTCAGCTAGAGTGAAAATTACTGGGCCAACCTATTTTAGGTCTTCTAAACAAAATTTCTAGTTCATTCTGGGATTCCCTGCTCAGCAGGAAGCCTGCTTCTCCCTCTCCCACTCCCCCTGCTTGTGTAACCTCTCTCACTGTCTCTCTCTCTGTCAAAAAATTAATAATTAAAAAAAAAATTAAAAAATTATAAAAAAGTTCTCCATGTGAGGATAATGTTCAGCTAGAGTGAAAATTACTGGGCCAACCTATTTTAGGTCTTCTAAACAAAATTTCTAGTTCATTCTATTTTATTATGATCCTACTTTTTGTTGTTGTTTTTCTGTTGTTTTAAATTATCTCATATTTCTCTTTTATTTTTTAATTTAATTTTATTATGTTATGTTAGTCACTATACATTACATCATTAGTTTTTGATGTAGTTTTCCATGATTCATTGTTTGAGATCCTACTTTTTTTAAGAGAGTGTGGGGGGAGGGGCAGGGGAGAGGGAATCTTAAACAGGTTCCACATGCAACACAGAACCTGACGCAGGGCTTGATCTCCCAATCCTGAGATCATGACCTGAGCTGAAATCAAGAGTTGGACACTTAACTGACTGAGCCACCCAGGCATCCTTATGATCCTACTTCTTATCATCTTGTTGCTCCAGCCTGCAGACGTTTCTCTTAGAAGAGATGTTTATTTTCTTAGGAAACCAGCATCTCTGGTGAATAAGCTAATGGCTTTATCATGATGTTCTGGGAGCTGCCAGTGCCTTAAATATCATTAGACTTGTAGGCTGATTGGGAAATTTTCCTTCATGGACCCCCAAATTTCCTCCTGAAAAGTATCACCCCCATATGTGCACCAAGAACAATTTCACCTTACACTTAGGCAGTGATTTATACTCTTCAACAAGCTTTCACATTTTATATGAGAGGTATTGCAGTATAGTGAATGGTCCCAAGTTAGGACCTGAAAAATCTGGGTTGCAGTTTTACTTACATCACTAATTTGTTATTGTGACTTGGGCCATAGCTCTTAAATTCTCTAAATTCTCTGAGGGTGCTTCCTTACTTGCTCACTTTAAAGAATTCCAATGTGATATGTAGATATACCCCTGGGTCCTTGCCCCACTTGGTAGATGAGACTGAGGCATAGAGTGGAAAAGTGAGTCATCAAGCCATATGTCAAAGCTTGGAATTCATCAAAGTCAGGCTCCCATGGCTCAGGTTCTTAGCCCAGTGTAGGTACATCTGCCTCACACTAGCAAATTATCCAGAGGACTGAAAGATGTATGTTTCAGCTGAAAGAAATGGGATTTAGAGGACCAGCTCTGTGCAGATACAATAGGTCCTTCACCTCCTCAGTTCCATTCTTCTGCCTTCTCCCTCACTCCTAGGCCAGTGGGGATGCCTTTGAGTAATAGACTCCCTTTCACATATGCATTTGAGTAGTCATGAAAACCCAAAGTCTTCTCTATTCTGTTGGCATTTGCATGTTTGTTCTTATGGACTTCTTTGAGCACAGTCAGAGACAGGTGGTAGAGACTGCCTAGATATTTCCCAAATGTGCTTTCACTTCTTCCTGTCATATAACTAAATTACATCTTCCAACCTCCCTTGCAATTAAATTTGGCCATTGACTGAGTTCTGGCCAACAGAATGTGGGTGGAAATGATATGTGCTGCTTCTAGGCCCTTGAAATCTCCCAGGGGCATCCTCTGTGGGCTTTCCACACCTGTTCTTTCCACCATGGAAGCCATGTAATTGAAGACCGTGAAGCAACAGGATAGAACCTAGGTCCCTGGATCAGAGTTTGAAGAAGAGCTACCTGATCAAGAAAACTTGCACTGAGAAATTATATAAGCAAAACAAAACAAAACAAAACAAAAACAAACAAAAAACCCAAAGCCTCTATTTTGTTAAACCTTTGTGATTGTAAAGTTTTCTTGCTTTATCACCTTAAAACTAACTGGTGGAATAGAAAAAGGATTGGTGGTTTAGTGAGAGGGTTCCTCTCACATCCAGAGTTCTCTGTGGCATCGCCTGAAACCACACCCTTCCTCAGCTCCTTCCTCTGCCCTGTGTTACTTCTCTCAGTCTTACAGGTTTCACCCGAGAGTCCTCCCTTATAAATCACATGGACAAGAATCCCTATCTCAGGCTCTGCTCCACAGGGTCCCAATCTAAGACATCCCCCCCACTAGAATATAAGCACTGAAGGGTGGGAATGTACTTTGTTTCATCATTGTCTACTGAATTTCTAGTTATCCAATGAACGAATGTATTAATACTTTATATGTATAAGTAACTAGACACTGTGGATAAGTATAAGGAAATATAAGTCTTGCATTTGGCTCTATGTTATATCAAGTCTTATCTAAAGGTTTTCTTTTCTATGAACTTTAAAAGAATGTAGACAATGTCATATAATCTATTTCTCATTTTTTTCTTCATGTGCAACAATAAAGTGATAATACCATTTTATTTAATGCCCTTATTTTTAAATACAAGTGAGATTTAATTGTGGAAGTGATTTTTAAGATAATTTTCCTTTTCCTTGAACAGTTCTTTATATGCTTATTTTTTTCTGAAGAGTGGGCATCTGAGATTTTTTTTTTTTTTGAGTAAAACTTGGGAAAGAATTTCATATAAATTGTAAAAGTTATCCTGGCTATAGAAGCAAAGAGCATATCCACTTTAGAGACCTTTTAAAGCCAAACATAATTCCTTTAAAGAACACTATACCAGACAATGTGGCCTTTGCTTTGGAAGGCCTGCTTCTGGCACAAGAAGGCTTCTCATTTGAGCAGTGGCAGAGAAATGGTAAAGAGCATGCAAAAAGCGATTGCTTTAAGCGTATTGGCTTTTCCTTTCATATTTGCAGTGTGATCCTATTATTTGGAAGCAATGAGGTCATTTAAGTGTGCCTGGCTGGAGGTTTGCTGTTTTCCTCTATTCTTTCCTTTAAATCTTTTTGTCAACCATGTTCTCCTTGACTAGCAGAGCAGCTGTCTGGGTAGTTATAATCCCATTAAAAAGGCCTCTATTATGTCAATAATATATTTATAGAGAAATTAGTCACCTGGGGTTGTTGGGTGATTCTTCTGTTTAGACATATTGTACCCTAGAAAAGTAGGACTATCCTCTTCTTGTTAGATAAGGCCTGCTGCCTTGTCACCGTGCCATATTGGCTGAAACCGATTAGCAATTAACATGGAACATGCCTTCCTCTGTTGTAAAGCCCCCTTAATCTTTGCCACTGATCATATTCCTTTCAAGCTTTGCTGATAAAGCAGAGATTGTAGATGTGTCTGGGTGTATGGGTCTTATAGTATTAAGTGAAAATATGACAGGCATTAAATGACCATCCTGATGGGAAAGGTGGGACATCTAACCACAAAGACTTTCTAAACCTGTTCAAGTGCATTTGAGCAATCTCCTAAAATTAGGAATACATCTTCCTGCACAGATTGCATTCTTTTTTCTAAAGAGATTTTACATTCTTGCTGTCTGAGTTCAGGTCTAATTATATTCTCCTAAGAGGAAAGGCAAGAGGCTGAATTGCAGTAAAGGAATATATCAGATTATTAAACTATCCACGATTAGTGGTTTGAGGTTTCATTTTTGGAAGCTCATCATGTTTTGCAAACCATAAAAAATAGGGCACTTTTAGCAGTCTTCATAAAAAAAGAGGGTGACATTGAAGTCAATCCATATACTATCACATGTCCTGTGTACTGATCTTTTATTTTTCGAAACATGAAGTATTGATTTTTGAGACACCAAAAGCATCCTCTTCAAGGATGACCTCAAGGGCTCTCTCACTGTAATTCCTCAATAGTTTAGGAGACTTGGAAATGACCAGATGGAGAAAGAAGAGTCATTGTCTAGCTGGTGCTTGCTCTCAGAATATTGGCGGGAAGTTGCAAATAGAGGTGCAAAAGAAAGGCAACCTTCTGAGTTTCAAGTGTTGTTATCAACTTTCAATGCCAAGTAGACTTTCAGGAAAACCCTAATCAAATTTGCAGAGCAGACTGTAAGATTTAAATAAAGGGATGTAAAGCAGATGAGTGAAGAAAAACCAGCATATTTATACAGCATAGCTGAAACTTCCTCAGCTGTTTGGAATTATTTAAACATCAAATTCAAAGTGAAATTCAGAGAAGCCAGGAGGGTTAGCCAGGGCTTCATTTCTGCAAGTCAGATGTTCTAAAAGTCCCTTTTGGTCCTGCCCTTAAACTCCTCCCACTTCTCACCTGGAGGTTTCTTACTGGTCTTTTCTATGTTCTGCCTCCCCCTCCACCCACCCATTATCTAGCACTTTGTCCTATTCAGAGAATATGTGGCTCTCTACCTTGGGTGTATACAGATTTTCATTTGAGAAAACTGAAAATGAGGAGCCAAGACTTAGAGCTCTTAAGACATTAAATTGCATAGATTCAGGAAAACTGGTTGTTTTGTGCTTCCATAAATTCTGCATTTTAACAAAATAGCACACTCAAGTGATACTCATTAGAGAAACAATTTGTGGTGTTTTAATGGACCCCGCATGCTCATACCTATTTTTAAGGCCCCCAGGACTCAAGATGCCAATTTCCTTCAGAGCTGGTAAATGGCAACATGATGGCACATCCTCTCCTGATCCTTACTGTATCCTCTCAGGTTTATTTCTCCTTGTGACTGCAGGGAAATTCTCTAAGAGTAGAATATTCTAGAGTGGTGCTATCTCATAGAATTTTCTCTGATGATGGAGATGTGTCTTGCACCGTCCTGTCAGTAGATACTAGCCACTTGGGATTCTTGGGCACTTCAAGTATGGCTAGTGTGACTGAGGGATTAAGTCTTTAATGCTATTACGTTATAATTCATTTAAATCTATATAGCCTCATCCATGTGGCTGGTGGTCACTGTATTGGACAACTCTGATGAAGTAGGTAATTTGTCTAGTAGTCAAGATGGGGAAAGATGATCTGAATCACATGTCTTGAGATACAGTGTAATTTAGAGCCAGACAGGATGGTTCAAATCTGACCTGTTTTTTTGAACTGTGAAGTTGTGGTAGTTACTTAATCTCTCTGTGCCTTAGTTCCCTCATCTGTAAATTAGGAGATGATAATGATAGCAGTGTGTACTTCCAAGTATCCGTATAACAATTTATTGACATAAAGAACACACAGGAGAATACCTAGCATATAGACAGAGTTAAAAGTAGTCAAGCCCTGAGATTCTGCTCTTGGAACCAATGAAATAAAATTGGGAAGATTGAGTAGAGCATTCAAATTCAGACTCCTCAAGGAGTTTATAGTCGGGTGAGGGAGACTGTTGAAGACTGAGTAAAAATATGGCCCCAACACTTTACCCCTCTCTGTATCATACCCCTCTTTCATGTGACTTTGCAGCACCTCTTATCCAGAAGAGTCCATTTTCTCACTCTTAAATCCAGGCTAGTCTTGTGACTTGATTAGACTGATAGAAGGTGGCAAAAGTGACCTCATACTAGTTCTCAGCCTGGACTCCAAGGGATCTTGGGCAAGTCGTATGCCTGCCCCCTTTCTTTTTCTCTTAGAAGCTGGTACAGCTGCTTTGTGAGCAAGCTCAAGCTGGCCTGCTGGGGGATAGAGACCACATGCACATGGAGCAGAGCCAAGTCAGCCCAGCTGAGACCATCCTAGACCAGCTAGCATCTACACAGCTGACCACAGATACAAGAGCAAGCACAGCTGGGCACAGCCTGTGGGCTGATGTTTGAAACCACTGAGTTTTAGGAGGGGTTTATGTGTAGCAGTCACTCACTGATAGATAGTCCAATCAGTGTGTCAGGAATCACCATATAGTCTTAAAGATAAATACAGGGACTCAGAGGGGACTTGCTAATGGAAGACATTGCTAAGCTGAAGCCTGAAAGATAAAGAAAGGAGATGTTTCAGGCAGAGGGTACAGCATGAGAAACCTGGGCCTTAGAGAGCAGAACTCCTTTTTTCCTGCATGCTGTCAGGGACATATAAATAGAAATATTCTTCCGTTCAAGGAGCTTTTTAGGTAGTTGTGATGTCAAGAGTCACAAAGAAATCAATTATTACACAAAGTGTTCTATAGTAACTGAGTTCAAACTCTGGTGCTGGAAGTAGGAAGAGTCCAGAGAAAGATCAGTAACAACTGAAATAAACAGCCAGCAAGACTTGGAAGATAAGCTAACTGTGATGGGACTTAAGGAATGGGTAAGACAAGGCTGGGAGTTCAAGAAACAGGAAAATATTCCTGGAACCATTTGGGGCATTTTGTGGAAGGGCCTATTTGGTCATTCCTACCTACTGAATACCTACTTGTGCTACACACCTTGGGAGGAACCATGGGAGAAGAAACAGGAAACACTACCTCATCTTTATGAAATTGAGAGTTATGCTTGCCTTTGAAGTGCCAAGCTCCTTTTCTACATCTTGGTTTTTGCATATCATAAACTCATCCTGTCATTCATTTCCATCTGCATTGTTGGGGATGTTGCTTTGTGGTAAGGAGCAGGGAGAGCCATGAAACTAGATCAATGAATACACTTCTAGATGTTCTCCATAGCAGCTAGGGGCTGGGTTGCCAGTTTTCCAGGAGATATTGTCCCCTGACTGCTCTTCAAAGAGACTAGGGAGTTCTATTTCTTAGCTCCCCGGAGTGTGGCTTTCATGCTGAGCTGAAGACCGAGCCCTAGGACATTGGCGCCTGTTGAGAGCTTTATCTTCTCCCCTTCAGGTTTCTACTGAGCCTGCTTGGGATTTAGAGGCTTATATGGTGTTTTCTTAGTCAGAAGACTTTGTAAAACTTGATTATCAGAAATAAACAAGAGCAACCCCCACCTTCTGAAAACAGTGCTTAAGAAAACCTTAATTTGGAATGAGGGAAAACCCAGACAGCTCTGGCATGAGCTCAGAGCTGCCAAACCTATGCTGAAGCAGAAAGTTGCTTATTCCTGAGAGATATATTTGTTGAATCATAAAGAAAGCTGCCATCAAAACTAAGCCCAGATATCCAGGGACATGTGTGGAGATAATTAACACTGTCTCCTTTTCCAGTTTGCAAATGTGTTTGGGACAACAGTGTTAAGGGGTGGGGTCATAGAATCTTTTTAAAGACCTGTATGAGCCCCATGGTTAGTGGTATCACCATCTCTAACCCTGCCTGCTCTTATCTAAGCTTTCCTCATGAGCTCTCAAAGGCATTTGAAAATAAACAAGTGAGAGAGTTTCCCAAGACCATCCTAGCAACCCACTCTGACACTTGCTGTGACAGTGGGCCAAGGCTGGCTCCTCTCTGTGATTTCTCATGGGCTAAGACTCTGAGATTCTTTTCCTTGTTAGTTCAAGAGTGAAATTCTATACTTTACTGTCAAGTGCTCTGGTCAGGGATTTTGCCTTTGGCCACAATTTTAGAGAGGTATTTTTTAAATGGAGATATATATACTTATAATATCATCTGTGGCTTCTGGATCCAAAGTCCCTTACTCATTTCAAATGTATTTCAGTGTGTGGGGTAGTTCATAGGCTAAAGGAGAAAGTTCCTGTGATTAACTGTGGTTGTTTTTTTTCAGTTTATAATAATCATTTAGAAAAAATTGCAATTCATGTTAGATAAAGGGGACATTTCTATAATATATAAAGAGTACTTACATATTAATAAGAATAGACCAAAAACTCAATAGAAAAATGGACAAAATACATGATCAAATAGTTCACTAAAAAGCAAATTAATGAAACAAATTTATTTTGAATATATAAAAAGCCACTTAATCTCATCCATAATAATAAATATGCATATTAAAAGTATAATAAGATAGTTTTCACTTCCCAGATTAGCAAACATCTAAATGTTTAATAATATACTTGTTTGAAAATATGTGAAGAAATTGGAACTCTCATATATTGTTAGTGGCCATGTAAATTGGTATAAACAATTTGGAGGATAGTTTGGTAATAGCTACTAAAATCCCAAATGTCCTTTGACTCATAATTCTACTTCTAGAAATTTATCCTAGAGAAATAACCACACATGAGTGAAATGATGAATGCACAGCATTATACATGGTGGCGCTATTTAACTGCAAAATGGTGGAAACAATTCTAAATGCTTGTCAATAAGGGAGTGGGTAAATATATTATGGTATACCACACAATATCATGCTGTGGTTAAAAAGAATGAGGCAGGGGCCCCTGGGTGGCTTAGTCGTTAAACGTCTGCCTTCGGCTCAGGTCATGATCCCAGGATCCTGGGATCAAGCCCCACATCAGGCCCTCTTCCCATCAGTGGGAAGCCTGCTTCTCCCTCCCCACTCCCCCTGCTTGTGTTCCCTCTCTCACTGTGTCTCTCTCTGTCAAATAAATAAATAAAAAATATTTTAAAAAAAAAGAATGAGGCAGATATTTATGTACTGCTATGGAATAATATCTAAGATATATTATTATGGAAAAAAATACAGGGTTCAGAAAAATTTGTGTTGTGAGCTATCATCAGTGTAAAAAAAAGAAAAAATGTATTTGTATGTGCATAAAAACCTTTGGATACACACACACACACAAAATGGAAATAGCATTTTCTTCCAGGAGGGAGATACTGGGTGGTTGGAAGACAAAGTTGGGAAAGAGACTTATAGTTTCTGTATATCCTTTTGTACACTTAGAATTTTGTACCACATATATGAATGTATTGTCCAATAAAAATCTGAACCCTAATCAGAATTCTCAGATGAAGGTTTCCTTTAGATTTTTCCTAGCTGGAAATTTGGAATTGTTCTTCCTCAAGCACATCTGAGAGACTATTTGCTGTCTTCTCTTCTTTGTCTAATCTAGTGCCTGGCAGAGAGTAGAGGTTCAAGAATATTTGTTAGAAATATAAAGGAAGGCTGGGGCACCTGGGTAGTTCAGATGGTTAAGCATCTGCTTTTGGCTCAGTTCATGATCTCCAGGGTCCTGGGATCGAGCCCTGCATTGGGCTCCCAGCTCAGTGGGGAGTCTGCTTCTCCCTCACCCTCTGCCTCTCCCCCTGCTTGTGCTCTCTCTGTCTCTCTCTCTCAAATAAATAAATAAAATCTTAAAAAAAAAGAAATATAAATGAAGGCTTAGGGTGAGTGAGATGACTTCACACAGAGGCTTGCCACTCCCAGATATCTACAGTAGGGCTGGCTTGTGCCTACCATGATTTCCAGTGGAGTAATTTTATTTTATTTGTTTATTTATTTATTTATTTATTTATTTATTTAAAAGATTTTATTTATTATTTATTTGACAGAGAGAGACACAGCGAGAGAGAGAACACAAGCAGGGGGAGTGGGAGAGGGAGAAGCAGGCTTCCCGCCGAGTAGGGAGCCCGATGCGGGGCTTGATCCCAGGACCCTGGGATCGACCTGAGCCGAAGGCAGACGCTTAATGACTGAGCCACCCAGGCGCCCCCAGTGGAGTAATTTTATATGGAAATTGATGACTTTCCTTTTTTTAAATTTCATTTAATCTTTTAAAACGATTTTATTTATTTGGGAGAGAGAGAGAGGAAATGCGTGCATTCAGGAGTGTGGGGGAGGGGCAGAGGGAGAGGGAGAGGGACAAGCAGATTCCTTGCTGAGCAGAGAGCCCAATGTGGGGCTCAATCCCATGACCATGAGATCATGACCTGAGCTGAAGTCAGACGCTTAACTGACTGAGCCACCCAGGTGCCCTTGATCACTTTTCTTTTTAAGGAAGTACTGAAGAAAAGAAATGGACTTACTGTGGGGGGTGGGAGGGATGGGGGGTCTGGGTGATAGACATTGGGGAGGGTATGTGCTATGGTGAGCACTGTGAATTGTGTAAGACTGTTGAATCACAGACCTGTACCTCTGAAACAAATAATACATTATATGTTAAAAAAAAAAAAAAAAGAAGAAGAAGAAGATAGCTGTAGGGGAAGAATGAAGGGGGGGAAATCGGAAGGGGAGATGAACCATGAGAGACTATGGACTCTGAGAAACAAACTGTGGGTTCTAGAGGGGAGGAGGGTGGGGGGATGGGTTAGCCTGGTGATGGGTATTAAAGAAGGCACGTTCTGCATGGAGCACTGGGTGTTATACGCAAACAATGAATCAAGGAACACTACATCAAAAACTAATGATGTAATGTATGGTGATTAACATAACATAAAAAAAAAAAGAATGTGGTATTAAAAACTTGTAAGACTGTGTTGATGGAGCCACTGTCCTAGACACAAGCATGGTCTTTGGTGACTGATGAATTCCTTCTGAGAGGATGGAGAATGAGAAGAGGAATCTGCAGGCATGGCCTTGACCAGTGATAGCCTAGTAAAAGTTTCATAATTGGTATCTTGGGAAAAAAAAAAAAACCCTGTTTTGTAGTGCTTGCCAATTTCCATTGTGTAAATACTCCTACCATAGCTGATTTCAAGCTACTAATGTGACATCTCTGTGAAGTTAGGAAGAGATGGTAACAACTGGCTCTTGTGATAAGTGCCAGGTCCAGCACATCCCTGGTTATGATGAGGCAAGAATTTCCCTTCTATAGTTAAAAGAAGAGGCTTTAGAATGTAAACAGACTTTCTGAAGGGTTGGAATCTTAGAAATATTTTGTAATTCTTCTAAGCCAGTGGTTCTCAAGGTGTGGTCCATGCAAATTCTTGGGTCCCTGTCTCCAAACCTACTGAATGAGAGACTCTGGGGATGTGGCCCAGCAATCTAGATTTTAAAAATTATTTTCAGACAAATGAGATCAGAAAATTTATCATCAGCAAATAAAATACTAAATAAAATACTAAGAGTTGTTCTTCAGGCACAATAAAAATGTTCCCAATGAAAGGTCAAACATATAAGAAGCAATGAGAAGCAACAAATGGCTTCAACAGTGGTCACTTAGGATAGGACTCATCTTTCTTGGGTATCAATTATGCCTCTGTCCTCATCAGTTGTGTAGGGCAGACAATGATTAAGCTCACCTTTCTCAAACTCTGCTTTGTGCTGCTGTGGACTGTCAGGAAATCCTCTATCATACAGTCAAATGTGTGTGCAGGAAAAATTTTGAGTCTCTAGAAGGGTTCAAGACAGTTCTATGTCAAAAATTCCAAATAAGAGTGATTTTTATAAGGAACAAGTCAATACCTCTGAAATTTGAACCCTATTTTATTGGGCAAGTCATGAACAACAAAGTTGTCTGCCTCCAAGCATGTTAATCTCATTCCAGCTAACTGGATCATTGGGGAGGAGACTCAGCCTGAAGCTACTAATGATACCCAAGAGACAATCATGCCAGATGCTAAGCACCTCATCAAAGGGGTTGATTTTCTCGAGCATGTCCAGCTAGATCTATGCCTAATGCAGCTGATTTTCTTCACTCTGAGCCCAGTACCCACTTCTAGCTGTTGTGATTTAAATTTCCCATATTCCTTCTGGGGCGCCTGGGTAGTGCAGTTGGTTAAACTTCTGACTCTTGGTTTCGGCTTAGGTCATGATCTCAGGGTTGTGAGATTGGGCCCCACTTTGGGCTTTGCGCTTAGCGTGGAGTCTGCTTGGGATTCTTTCTCTCTCCCCCTGCCCCTCCCCCACCTGCTTGCATGCACTCTCTCTCTCAAAAACAAAACAAAATAAAACACCACTTTACCTCCTTTAACACGCTGAATTTTTTAAATGAATGAGAGAAAAAAAGAATAGATGAGAATTAAGGAAGCAGAAGGAAAAAAATAGAAATAAAAAATAAAAATAATAAAAAGCCCTCCAGGTGATTCTGTAACATGCCATTGCTTTAAGCATGTTTTCTCTGGGAATGGACAGGAGTGTTGACAAATACAGGTCTACAGGGTTAAACAGAATGATGATTATAAGGTACTTGGCATAGGGGACACTAACTATGATAATGAAGATGATATTTTCTGTGACTCAACCAGGCATTTAAGAGGCATTAAAAGAGTTTGAGGTATGCTTATTTTGTTTTCTTATGTCAGAGGGGCAAGAGATATGCCAGAAGATATAGCCATAACTTTCCATACAGTTGGACCATGTGTAATTATCTTAATCCTTATAGCATTATTTGGGAGAAGTGAATACCAGCACTATTTCCCTGTAGCATGCTTACATAGGGCCAGATGCCTCAGACTAAAGCCAGAGAGGTGATTTCCCCTCAGTGTCCAGCCCATTGGCAACCCCTAGCCTTTGCTGTACTGATTAAACCAACTTGTGAGATGTGCACCAAAAACCAGGAGAGTGGGAGATGTGGGGAACATGTTGGAGATTTAGGCTCTAGCCTTAGGAAAGCCTTGGAATTGGGAAGTAACACTTGTGGTTTTGGAAAATATTAGCTTCATTTATTGAGCACCTACTACCTACCAGACATTGCAACATTTCACCAAAGGCACTATCTCTCTTTAACAGATAAAGAAACTGAGATGGAGAGCTCCAGTAATGTGTTCAATGTCACAGAATAGACAGTTGGCTTCTTGGATATAAAAAAGACACAGAGCCATTCCCTTAACTGCTATTGTTCCCTTTTCTTTTTTACATCTTCCCTTTTACATCTCAGGCCTGTCAGTGATAGGGATCTTGGGAATAGAAGGACCTCTAGCTCTTATTGCAGGCTTTTTTTTTTTTTTTTTTTTTCCCTTTAGGCATATTTCAGAAACTCACAAACCATAATGGTTCATGGCAGTCTTCCCTGGGCACAAAGATGAACTTCCAAGGGAGGCAGTGCAGTGAAGTGGTAAGAGCTTGGGGTCCTGCACACCTGTGGTTGAATTCTGTCTTTACCACTTATTAAGTCTCTAAGCTTGAGTATATGATTTTTTTCCCTCTAAGTGTTTTAAGTCAAATTCCTTAGAGGTAGAGCCTGAGATAGAGATTTTTATGCAAATGATTTATTAAGAGAACACTCTCAGGAGAAATCTAAAATAGAATGAGGGAAGCAGGAGAGGGACAGGGAAGATGCTGAGCAAGAATGTAGAATCTGGCTTCAGAAATCTAGCTTCAGCATGATCCCACAGGGAACACTGAAGTGTAAATTGTAAAGGAGTTGGTCCCAAGGGAGTCATTTTTTTTTGTATCCCTGTGTCATTTGGTTTTCAGTTTTTGTCTAGAGGTTGCCATAGAGGGTGCAATCTCCCTGTGAGGTGTTTCTGTCATAAGAAGGCAATTGTCAGGAAAAGGGGGAAGCTCTGCACATTAGCAGCCATTATTCACAGTAGCTAGGTCTAAATGGGATCTGGATTGGGTAAAAGAGCTCCTACTATAGTCACTTTCAGATTTTTATTTTTAATATGCAGATACTAATGCCCACTCAAAAGGAGCCTTGTAAGGAAGGATTAAGTGATATAATCCATTCCAAGGATTAAGCACAGTGCTAGGCACAGAGGAAGCACTAAATCAAGGTTAACTTTGTTTCCCTTCCTATCCTGTTGAAAGAGAGTCACTTCATTTCTCTGGTTGAGGTAAAGGATATTTTCTCAAAGAAATTAGCCTATTCTCCATTCTCCTCTACTTTTTAGATTATAGGAAAATATTAGGGGAGGCTTATTCACTTTTTCACTCAAAAGTATATATTTAGCACCTACTGGGTGCTAGTTGCAGTTCTAAGTGTTGGGGATATAGTTGTAAATAAGACAGACCAAATCTTTGCTCTAATGGAGCTAACATTCTACTGCAGAGGAATAGACAATAATCATAGAAATTAGCAAGTATTAGCCTGTGATAAGTACTATAAAGATGCCTGTTGGGGAGATGGAATCCAAAATGACTGCAGGGCTACATTAGATTCATCATTAGATTCAGTAGTCAGGGAAGTCCTGTCTTAAATGACATTCACTTGAAGGTCAAGAATAAGTTGGTTATTCAGAGTTATGGGAGAAGCCTATCTCAGGAAGAGAGAACAGCTAATGCAAATGTTCTAAAGCAAGAAGAAAGTTGGCAAATTCAAAGTACAGAGGAAAAGCCAGAGTGCTGGAGTGTAGAAAACAGGGGACAATGATAGGAAAAGAGCCCAAGAAGATAAGGTGGAAAGGTAGGTGTAGGCTAGGTCCTTCAGAGCCACAGTAAGGTGTTCTAAGAAATTTTGACTTCATTATAACTCTCAAGGGAAGCCATTGGTGAGTTTATACAGGAGGGTGAAATGAACTTACATATATTTTAAGAGATCATTCCAGCTGCTTGTGTAGAACAGATTATAGAAGAACAGGAGTGGAAGCAGAGAGACCAATTAGTAGGTCATTGCAAAGATAATGTTGTCTTGGAGCAAGGTAGTGGAACAGAGGAAATAGATGTAAATGGATTCAGGAAATATTTTGGAGGCAAATTCAGTAGTCCATATTGACAGATTGGATGTTGGCCAGGAGAGAAAAGGAGAAATCAAAGATGTGTCCTACATTTATGGCTTGAGCTTCTGGGGCAGATGGTTTAGCTGTTTACTGAGATGGCAAAGACTGGGAGAGAGGCAGGGATCTTATATATCACAGAAAGAAGAAAGAAAATAAAAAATAGGAATATTGCCCCTATGTACAAAATAAAATGGAGAAATGTAAAATTAGAAGAAAAGAGAGTAAACAAGAGTTTAATACTATTGGCTGGAAAATGTAGTGCACAATATTATGAAATGCATTGAACTTTGAAAGGCATATTCAGAGGAGTTTGTTCTGGTGATCAGCATTTTCAGAAAATGGCAAATGCAAATTTATTCTTCCAGTTCCTCTAAGAGGAAGCGTCTGGGGGTATTTAGGTTCTGGAATCTCAGAAGGTCTGAGGGTTTGCTTACTTTAGAATTATTTTTTTTCAAATCTAGTCATCAAAGCCATAAGTACAAGGGACGAAGTTCTTTTCAAATAGGGATATTTTCTGAGTGGTATACTTTAAAAATCTCAATAGATGAGTGGAAAAAAAAACAAAATCTCAGCTTTTTCCATTGGCCTAACTTCTTTTTGGGGGACAAGAGACAGGAGCTAGCATTCTCTTTCCATCATATTCAGTAGTAAAAAATCATGAAACAAATGTAGCATTTATTTTTCAAAGATTTAAAATTAAGAAAAATATTTTGGGGTTGGAAACTTGGGAGCAATGTGCTGTGCTGATCTGTCTGTCCAAGACCAAAAATTCCAAAGAGCTTAAAAGAAAACAAAACAGAAACCCTCCTGTAGCTTTGTTCTTGGTTAACTCTTCTTCCTTCAAGGCAGACCTTATTCTTCCCAATTAGGCTTCCTATTTTAATCTTTTAAAAACCCCAATGGTTAAGGAAGGAAGATCAATATCAAGGTGGTTGAGATGTTGAGATATTTTTCATGGCCATGTTATGTTTCTGAAATAATGAAATCTCCAAGGAGCCAAGGAAAGGACTGGGTATTCCTTCAGAGCCATTTGAAATTATTTGGTGGTCATGAAGTTGGAGTTAGGACCCTCCAGTCAGGAATTTCTCTTGTCTTCTACTCCTCCAGTGGCAAAAGGATAAGAACTTCATGCACTGGAAGGGAGATAATTGTGGGTCCTACTTGAGAATTTTGATTATGCTATAATTCTCAGTCATCCATGAACTTTTCTGGGTGGCTTTAATTGGGAACCATCATAGAATCAGCCAATCCCTAATATCAGGAAATTATACACAATTCCAATAGGATTGAGATGACTAGAGAGAAATGCATTATTTCTTGATGTCTACTATACTCCTATTCCTACATTGGACATGTTATATACATATTATTGTGCTTATTATTCAACTCAACACCTGAATATTATAATTTCTATTTTAACTTCCATGTGACTGCAGTCCTGTCTAGCTGGGTCTGAGGTGAAGTTGGGTGATGTCTTTTCCTCTGGGTTACTGTATGTATTGTCTGATTTTCATGAGATTTTAGAAATTTCCCGCAGAAGGAAAATAACTCGAATTGGAATGGACTTGGCAGGGGAAAGGCTTACAAGAGAAGCCAAGTTTCAGGGAGGAAGTCTGGAGACCCCAATGAGTATTTATTCCAATAGAAGGAAACAGCATGATGAGGCAGATTCTGCAATATGTCCTACATTGGTGTTAGTCCTGGGTTTAACACTGATACTGGCTCATGACATTCTGACATATATGAGCGACTGGGGGGAAAGGGGGTGATATTTGCAAACTAGAACTCTAGTTGATGCTGTCCAATAGAACTTTCTATGATGATGAAAATGTTTTATATGTGTGCTGTCCAATATACACTGGCCACATGGGACTTTTAAGCACTTGAAATGAGGCTAATGTGACTGACGAACTTTTACTTAAATGGTTGCATGTCTCTAGTGCCTACCACAGCTAAATGCTTTGGGACCTCCAGTGTTGTGGGATCCCCACAATTGAGCATAGCTCAAGTAAAGACAAGTTAGGGATGTAGAGGTCAGTAGGGGTAAGCTGCAGCAGAACATGGAGTGAGAGATGTCAGAGTAAATACAGCCGAAATCAATTTGGAGCATGATAGGAATCAGCTTATGTAATGGACTTTTTTGTATAATCACGGGGAGGTTTAGAGTGGGAACAATATGTGCAATAAAGACGTCTTTTGGTCCCACATGGCAGTGAGCTTTAGGTTACACTTAGAAGAGATAATTAGGTCCATTCCTCTGCAAAGTGCTCAGCACCTGCTCTAGTTTTTAGCACATTGTACATGTTCAATAAATATTTGTTTGGGATGAATGAATGGGTAAATGGGATATAAAAGTACTCATCTGGGATCATTGTATCAGTTAGCTATTGCCATAGCAATACTACATAACATATTTCCTCAAAACTCAGTGACATAAAACAGAATCCATTTATTCTTGCTCATAAGTCAGGAAAGTAGCTGGGATGGCCTGTGTCATGTGAGTTCATTTAGGGGCACAAGAAAAGCTCTTTTCATGGAGATGACAAAAGCACAAGAGGGCAAGCAGAAACTTAGGAGTTCTTAAAGTGGGTCCTCAGAACAGTCATGTCACTTCCATCCACATTCCATTCCAGCATGTCTCTTCACTAAGCCCAAAGTTGAGGGTTGGGGAAGTACTCTATGCCCACGTGCAAAGGGGAGAACTGTGAAGTTACATGGCAAAGAACATGGCTCAGGGAGGGGTGAACTGAGGCCCCAAATTTGATAGCCATAGTTATATGGTAGGCCAGGGTCAGAAATGGGTTTTATATCCAATTTTGTCCAGTTCCTTAGTCTGTGTTTCTTCTTCTATCCAAATGCTTCATGTACAATCAAAGACAGTCTTACCATCCATGTGACTCTGAGTCTCCAGGGTGGATGTTATGTTTCCATCCTTTAAAAAATCTGATATTCTGCTTTTAAAATTTTTGTTATTTATCTCATTGAATGATTGTCATTTTTGTGGTACTGGACTGCAATCAATCCACATGATTTGGCTCTGTCATAGAGTTGGAGGTGTAGTCTCATGGAGGTTCAAAGAATCTGTTAGTCTGCAAATATTTTTGCTTTAATCATGAACTGTCTCAGTTACTAAGGGTCTGGAATGCTGCTGCCAATGGCTGAAGCACAAGAGAGTAGAACTTTTAGTCTCAGTACCCTGGATTTTGTTTTCAACTTTGACTGAGGTTCCTTGCTACTATCAGAACCTACCATTTCCTCTTTTTTAAAAAAAAGATTCGTTCACTTTAAAATATACATGTAACCACATCCTCTTTTTGGCATATAATCTATGAATTTTGACAAATGTACACGGTCACGTAATGACCAACACAATCAACATATATCCACCACAAAATTCCCTTGTGCTGCTCTTTGTAGTCAACTCTTCTCCACATGTCCACCCTTTTATAGAACACCATATAAATGGAATCATACAGAGTAGCCTTTTGAGTCTGGCTTCTTTTAGTTAGCATGATGCATTTGGGACTCACCCATGTTGTTGTGTGTTGTTAGTAGTTCATTCCTTTTTGTTTCTGAGTAGTATTCCATTGTCTGGATGTGTGGCACATTCTGTGCTTGGGGAACATTTGGCAGTTTGTTTCTAGATTTTGATAGTTATGAAAAAGCTGCTATAAATATTGGCATATATACTTTTGTGTGAATGTAAGTTTTTATTTCTCTTGGGTAAATACTTATGTGTGGAATTGCTGGATTGTATGGTAAGTTTATGTTTTAATATTTCAGCTCCCTATTGGAATATTGGAACCCAAACCAACCTTTTAAGAGACAGCTGAATTATTTTCTAAGGTGGCTGCCCCATTTTGCCTTTCTACTAACAGTATATAAAAGTTCCTACTGTGATTTTTATTTCTCTATTTTCCTCTCAGCCACTTACTCTCTTATATGAATTTGTAAAATCAGACCCCATCCATCTCCTCAAATTGATTTTATTTTTTTGCCTTCCCTGGTAGTTTAAAAGAGGCTGTTGCCTGTATCAGATCTATTTTAGAATGAAGTGCATTACAGTTCTCTGCATGGTGCAATACATGAGAATATTGGAGTTCTGGTGCATAAAATTGGAGTATTAATTTGCCAATAGTGCACTGACCATTCACGGGAAGTTTTCTTCTTGACCCTTGGTGACCTCAATACAAAAATAAAGGTGCTGATCTAGACAATATGTATCATTTCTATAAAGCTGAATGGATGACTTCTGGATTTTTAGTCTTAGCTGCTTGTAAGATTTTGGGCATCAACCTACCATTATTTTTTATATTTATCAAGCCAAATTCCTAACTTTGGCCTTTACCATTTCAGTGTATGCTGGCCCAACCCTCAACTGTCAGCATCTACTTTTTTTTTTTATGTTATGTTAATCACCATACATTACATCATTAGTTTTTGATGTAGTGTTCCATGATTCATTGTTTGCGTATAACACCCAGTGCTCCATTAAATACGTGCCTCTTTAATACCCATCACCAGGCTAACCCATCCCCCCACCCCCCTCCCCTCTAGAACCCTCAGTTTGGTTCTCAGAGTCCATAGTCTCTCATGGTTCGTCTCCCCCTCCGATTTCCCCCCCTTCATTTTTCCCTTACTACTATCTTCTTCTTTTCTTTTTTTAACATATAATGTATTATTTGTTTCAGAGGTACAGGTCTGTGATTCAACAGTCTTACACAATTCACAGCACTCACCATAGCACGTACCTTCTCCAATGTCTATCACCCAGCCACCCCATCCCTCCCACCCCCCACCATTCTAGCAACCCTCAGTTTGTTTCCTGAGATTAAGAATTCCTCATATCAGTGAGATCATATGATACATGTCTTTCTCTTCTTTTCATTTGAGAAGGTTCTCCTGCCAACAAGGCCACTCTGCTTATGCACATGGCAAGTTGGAGTGCCATGAAATTAACACCACCAGGAACATGCTTCAAACACTGACTGACAGAAGAAATAGATTGAATTGGTGTATAAGCACCCCATCTCCCTCACCTCCTGGTGAGATAATTCTGAGGTTAATAGCTCTACACTGGCTCCCAGAGCTCCCCAGTGCATTTAAGCCCCAGTTTGCCTACAATATAACTTGCTTAAAAGTGCAAACTTTATTGATAGCCTTCCCTTCCCTGTTTGATTTCTCCACTCTCTTGCTGGCCCCTTTAATTCCCAGATCAATTATTTGAAATCAGTCCTTGACTCTGTGTCTACTTTTGGGGTAACCCATATCAAGTCAGGTGTATTCCTGATTTCTCTCAACTTCCTGTTTTGGTTGCCTGCATTCCTGACATCCATATGTTCTATTCTCCATTAACTGAGTCTACTCAACTTATATCTAGTTCTCCCAGTCTTGACATATTGTAAGTATCCCTGCTCTCCTGCTGTCCATGAACATGATTTAGCATTTGCTATGGTGGAAAGCTAATGACAGTGGGAGGTACGTCTTTGTAAAGTTGGATAAGACATGGAAACTTCTCCAACTTTAGTTATGACATATGTAAAATGAGTTTAGTGGGTCCTATCATGAAGATGGTTTTGAACTTTAAAGTTCCTATGGGTGATTAGTGAGCAGTTTAGGTCATCAGCATAAGCTGATTCTCTTGTTTCTCATTGTCTGATCACTTTGAGAACAAGTCTTATGTCTTTCACGGCTGGCCACTTTCCAGGAGCACACATCAAAGAGTCAGTCTGTTTTTATCTATGGTATTTGGTTTCTCATTGACCTGGGAATATGACATGATATAGTTGTGCCATAGTTCCTGTCTTGATAGATTATTTTAATAAAACAAATATTTTTTTTCCACGTTACAGATTAGAAATTTAAGCAAAAACTACAGTGTTTCATAAGTGTGTATTGAGGTTAGGTGAAAGAAGAAGACAGTGATAGGAAAAAAAATGTCTTATTTCTACTTTGAACCTCAAGAGTAATAAAAGAGAGAAGACTCAAAGCAAAACAGAATCTTAGAGTTGGAAATAACACAAAAGGTCACCAAGTAACTATGGTAGTGAAAGCTAATGTTTATTGGATACTGGGGATATGAGAGGCAGTGTTCCAAGTGCTTTATTGATGCTACCTCCACAACAACCTTCTGAAGGGGATTCTATTATCATCATTCCTTACAGATAAGGAAACAAGGTCAGAATAGCTAATTAACTTGTCGAAGGTGACGTTGCCAGTAAGTAGTGAAGCAGGAGTGAAACTCAGGATGTCGGATGCCAGAGTCCACACTTTTAACCTCTGTACCATGTTGCCTTCCCAGACTAGGTAGCCCTGTCATGGAGAATCAATGATTTTCAATGTATTTTGTTTCATGTTTAATAATCTTAGTTCTTTATCTTGAGTGTAAGTCAACTTCTAAGCTGATTTCTTAAACGCTTTGATCCTAGTTCTAACTTTCAGAAAAGATTATTTCTATCTTGACAGCCTTTTGAGGCTTACTCCATCACCCCTGGATTTTCTCTCTTCCAGAATAAATAGGCCCTAAAAATCCCTGCTATAAAGCCCTTGTGTACTATGTATATTCATGATCATAAGAAGGCTGCTGCATATCCATGCTGGTCATTGCTGGAGCTAGTTCTTCACCCAGGCACCAATTTGTATTAGCTTTCTATGATGCCTAGCCTTAGGCTTGTTTTCAAGGAAGAAGAGGTCAAAATGACTGAATGGAAGTAGAAGTTCAATGTTGTACAGTAAAGAATGAAGAGCTCAAGAAACAATGAATACATGGGTAAATACACAATGTATTTTATTTCCTATTTTATATTTTTAAAAAGATCATTACTATTTCAAGAAAAATGAGCATCGTACTCCGGAATTTATAACATATGTGATAACAATCACATAAAGATGGAAGGGAAGTAAAAGGAAAAATTGTATTGTAAGATTCATACATAAGATGTGATTAATTCAAGGTAGATTGTGATAAGTTAAGAATGTATATTATAATTCTTAGGATAATAACTAGTAATCATAACCAAAGAGGTACAGTTAGAAAGATAGAATAGACAGAATACTAAAAAATACTTGACCAATCCAAATAAAGAGGTAGAGTTAACCCAACCATTCCAATAATCACATTAAATGTTAATGGAGTAAACACTCAGATTAAAAGGCAGAGATTGTCAGATTGGGTGAAAAAAAATCAATTCCACATATGTTTTATTTACAATATAAAGACACACAGAGGTTAAAAGTAATGGTGGAAAAAGATATACCCTTAGAGGAACTGAACCACATAAACTGGGACCTCTGCTTCACCTGAAGCAGGAAGTGTAGGGTACCAATAGATGTCCACAGTCTTTTTTTTTTTCCCATTTTTTTATTATGTTATGTTAATCACCATACATTACATCATTAGTTTTTGATGTAGTGTTCCATGATTCATTGTTTGCGTATAATACCCAGGGCGCCATTCAGTACATGCCCTCTTTAATACCCATCACCAGGCTAACACAACCCCCCACCCCTCTCCCCTCTAGAACCCTCAGTATGTTGCTCAGAGTCCATAGTCTCTCATGATTCATCTCCTCCTCCGATTTCCTCCCCTTAATTTTTCCCTTTCTGCTATCTTCTTCTTTTTTTTTTTTTTTTTAACATATAATGTATTATTTGTTTCAGAGGTACAGGTCTGTGATTCAACAGTCTTACATAATTCACAGTGCTAACCATAACACATACCCTCCCCAATGTCTATCACCCAGCCACCCCATCCCTCCCACCCCCCACCACTCTAGCAACCTCAGTTTGTTTCCTGAGATTAAGAATACCTCATATCAGTGAGGTCATATGATACATGTCTTTCTCTGATTGACTTATTTCGTTCAGCATAATACCTTCCAGTTCCATCCACGTCATTGCAAATGGCAAGATTTCATTCCTTTTGATGGCTGCATAATATTCCATTGTATATATACACCACATCTTCTTTATCCACTCATCTGACGATGGACATCTTGGCTCTTTCCATAGTTTGCCTATGGTGGACATTGCTGCTATAAACATGGGGTGCATGTACCCCTTCGAATCCCTACATTTGTATCTTTGGGGTAAATACCCAGTAGTGCAATTGCTGGGTCATAGGGTAGCTCTATTTTCAACTTTTTGAGGAACCTCCATACTGTTTTCCAGAGTGGCTGCACCAGCTTGCATTCTCACCAACAGCGTATGAAGGTTCCCCTTTCTCCGCATCCCTGCCAACATCTGTCGTTTCCTGACTTGTTAATTTTAGCCATTCTGACTGGTGTGAGGTGGTATCTCATTGAGGTTTTGATCTGGATTTCCCTGATGCCAAGCGATGTTGAGCACTTTTTCATGTGTCTGTTGGCCATTTGGATGTCTTCTTTGGAAAAATGTCTGTTCATGTCTTCTGCTCATTTCTTGATTGGATCATTTATTCTTTGGGTGTTGAGTTTAATAAGTTCTTTATAGATTTTGGATACTAGCCTTTTATCTGATATGTCATTTGCAAAGATCTTCTCCCATTCTGTCGGTTGTCTTTTGGTTTTGTTGACTGTTTCTTTTTCTGTGCAAAAGCTTTTTATCCTGATGAAGTCCCAATAGTTCATTTTTGCCCTTGCTTCCCTTGCCTTTGGCGATGTTTCTAGGAAGAAGTTGCTGTGGCTGAGGTCGAAGAGGTTGCTGCCTGTGTTCTCCTTTAGGATTTGGATGGCCTCCTGTCTCATATTTAAGTCTTTTAACCATTTTGAGTCTATTTTTGTGTGTGTTGTAAGGAAATGGTTCAGTTTCATTCTTCTGCATGTGGCTGTCCAATTTTCCCAACATTTGTTGAAGAGACTGTCTTTTTTATCCATTGGACATTCTTTCCTGCTTTGTCGAAGATTAGTTGACCATAGAGTTGAGGGTCCATTTCTGGGCTCTCTCTTCTGTTCCATATGTGTCTGTTTTTGTGCCAGTACCATACTGTCTTGATGATGACAGCTTTGTAGTAGAGCTGGAAGTCCGTAATTGTGATGCCACCAGCTTTGCTTTACTTTTTCAACATTCCTCTGGCTATTCGGGGTCTTTTCTGGTTCCATACAAATTTTAGGATTATTTGTTCCATTTCTTTGAAAAAAGTGGATGGTATTTTGATAGGGATTGCATTAAATGTGTAGATTGCCCTAGGTAGCATTGACATCTTCACGATATTTGTTCTTCCAATCCATGAGCATGGAACGTTTTTCCGTTTCTTTGTGTCTTCCTCAATTTCTTTCGTGAGTATTTTATAGTTTTCTGAGTACAGATTCTTTGCCTCTTTGGTTAGATTTATTCCTAGGTATCTTATGGTTTTGGGTGCAATTTTAAATGGGATCGACTCCTTAATTTCCCTTTCTTCTGTCTTGTTGTTCGTGTATAGGAATGCCACTGATTTCTGTGCATTGATTTTATATCCTGCCACTTTACTGAATTCCTGTATGAGTTCTAGCAGTTTTGGGGTGGAGTCTTTTGGGTTTTCCACATAATGTATCATATCCTCTGCAAAGAGTGACAGTTTGACTTCTTCTTTGCCGATTTGGATGCCTTTGATTTCTTTTTATTGTCTGATTGCTGTGGCTAGGACTTCTAATACTACGTTGAATAGCAGTGGTGATAGTGGACATCCCTGCCGCATTCCTGACCTTAGGGGGAAAGCTCTCAGTTTTTCCCCATTGAGAATGATATTCGCTGTGGGTTTTTCATAGATGGCTTTTATGATATTGAGGTATGTACTCTCTATCCCTATACTCTGAAGAGTTTTGATCAAGAAAGGATGCTGTACTTTGTCAAATGCTTTTTCTGCATCTATTGAGAGGATCATATGGTTCTTGTTCTTTCTTTGATTAATGTATTGTAGCACATTGATTGATTTGTGGATGTTGAACCAACCTTGCAGGCCAGGGATAAATCCCACTTGGTCGTGGTGAATAATCCTTTTAATGTACTATTGGATGCTATTGGGTAGTGTTTTGGTGAGAATTGTTGCATCCGTGTTCATCAAGGATATTGGTCTGTAATTTTCCTTTTTGATGGGGTCTTTGTCTGGTTTTGGGATCAAGGTAGTGCTGGCCTCATAAAATGAGTTTGGAAGTTTTCCTTCCATTTCTATTTTTTGGAACAGTTTCAGAACAATAGGTATTAATTCTTGAAATGTTTGGTAGAATTTCCCTGGGAAGCCATCTGGCCCTGGGCTTTTGTTTGTTGGGAGATTTTTGATGAGTGCTTCAATTTCCTTAGTGGTTATGGGTCTGTTCAGGTTTTCTCTTTCTTCCTGGTTCAGTTTTGATAGTTGATACATGTCTAGGAATGCATCCATTTCTTCCAGATTATCTAATTTGCTGGCATAGAGTTGCTCATAATATGTTCTTATAATTGTTTGTATTTCTTTGGTGTTGGTTGTGATCTCTCCTCTTTCATTCATGATTTTATTGATTTGGGTCATTTCTCTTTTCTTTTTGATAAGTCTGGCCAGGGGCTTATCAATCTTGTTAATTCTTTCAAAGAACCAGCTCCTAGTCTCGTTGATCTGTTCTGCTGTTCTTTTGGTTTCTATTTCATTGATTTCTGCTCTGATCTTTATTATTTCTCTTCTCCTGCTGTGTTTAGGCTTTATTTGCTGTTCTTTCTCCAGCTCCTTTGGGTGTAGGGGTAGGTTGTGTATTTGAGACCTTTCTTGTTTCTTGAGAAAGGCTTGTATTGCTATATACTTTCCTCTTAGGACTGCCTTTGCTGCATCCCAAAGATTTTGAACAGTTGTGTTTTCATTTTCATTGGTTTCCATGAATTTTTAAAATTCTTCTTTAATTTCCTGGTTGACCCATTCATGGATGCTCTTTAGCCTCCATGTATTTGAGTTCTTTCCGACTTTCCTCTTGTGATTGAGTTCTAGTTTCAAAGCATTGCATTCTGAAAATATGCAGGGAATGATCCCAATCTTTTGGTACTGGTTGAGACCTGATTTGTGACCTAGGATGTGTTCTATTCTGGAGAATGTTTCATGGGCACTAGAGAAGAATGTGTATTCTGTTGCTTTGGGATGGAATATTCTGAATATATCTGTGAAGTCCATTTGGTCCAGTGTCATTTAAAGTCTTTATTTCCTTGTTGATCTTTTGCTTAGATGATCTGTCCATTTCAGTGAGGGGGGTGTTAAAGTTCCCTACTATTATTATATTGTTGTTGATGTGTTTCTTTGCTTTTGTTATTAATTGCCTTATATAATTGGCTGCTCCCATGTTAGGGGCATAGATATTTACAATTGTTAGATCTTCTTGTTGGATAGACCTTTTAAGTAGGATAGAGTGTCCTTCCTCATCTCTTATTACAGTCTTTGGTTTAAAATCTAATTTGTCTGACATAAGGATTGCCACCCCAGCTGTCTTTTGGTGTCCGTTAGCATGGTAAATTGTTTTCCACCCCCTCACTTTCAATCTTGGGGTGTCTTTGGGTCTAAAATGAGTCTCTTGCAGACAGCATATCAGTGGATCTTGTTTTTCATCCAATCTGATAGCCTGTGTCTTTTGTTTGGGGCAGTAAGCCCATTTACATTCAGGGTAACTATTGAAAGCTATGACTTTAGTGCCACTCTATTGCCTGTAAGGTGACTGTTACTGTATATTGTCTGTGTTCCTTTCTGGTCCATGTTACTTTTGGGCTCTCTCTTTTCTTAGAGGACCTCTTTCAATTTTTCTTGTAGGGCTGTTTTTGTGTTTGCAAATTCCTTTATTTTTTGTTTGTCCTGGAAGCTTTTTATCTCTCCTTCTACTTTCAATGACAGCCTAGCTGGATATAGTATTCTTGGCTGCATATTTTTCTCATTTAGTGCTCTGAATATATCTTGCCAGTCCTTTCTGGCCTGCCAGGTCTCTGTGGATAGGTCTGTTGCCAATCTAATGTTTCTACCATTGTAGGGTACAGACCTCTTGTCTCGAGCTGCTTTCAGGATTTTCTCTTTGTCTCTGGACTCGTAAGTTTTACTATGAGATGTCAGGGTGTTGACCTATTTTTATTGATTTTGAGAGGGGTTCTCTGTGCCTCCTGGATTTTGATGCCTGTTCCCTCCCCCACATTAGGGAAGTTCTCTACTATAATTTGCTCCAATATACCTTCTGCCCCCCTCTCTCTTTCTTCTTCTTCTGGGATCCCAATTATTGTAATATTGTTTTGTCTTATGGTATCACTTATCTCTCGAATTCTGCCCTCATGATCCAGTAGTTGTTTCTCTCTCTTTTTCTCAGCTTCTTTATTTTCCATCATTTGGTCTTCTATATCACTGATTCTCTCTTCTGCCTTATTTATCCTAGCAGTTAGAGCCTCCAATTTTTAAAATTTTTTTATTGTTATGTTAATCACCATACATTACATCATTAGTTTTTGATGTAGTGTTCCATGATTCATTGTTTGTGCATAACACCCAGTTAGAGCCTCCATTTTTTATTGCACATCATTAATAGCCTTTTTGATTTCAACTTGGTTAGATTTTAGTTCTTTTATTGAAAGGGTTTCTCTAATATCTTCCATGCTTTTTTCAAGCCCAGCTAGTATCTTTAAAATCGTCATTCTGAACTCTAGTTCTGACATCTTCCTAATGTCCGTTTTGATTAGGTCCCTGGCAGTCAGTACTGCCTCTTGTTCTTTTTTTTGAGGTGAGTTTTTCCATCTGTCATTTTGTCCAGAGGACAATAGATGAATGAGAGAACAAAATGCTAACAGGGTAACAACGACCCCAGAAAAATATACACTAAACAAATCAGCAGAGACCTGAAACTGGGGAAAAGAAAAGGAAAGAAAGAAAAAGAAAAAAAAGAAAAGAAAAGAAAAAGATAAAAACAAAACAAAACAAAAAAAACAGAATATGATCAAATATGATCAGCCCGGTGCATAGATCAGTGCCACACACTAGATTTTGAGTGTATTTTGGTCTGTTAGAAGAAAGTGTCTCCCAAAATTTTAAGGAAAGAAAAACTTATATATGTACAATAAAAGGGTAAATACGATGAAGGGATGGAATATTACTGTAAGGATGAAAAATTATAAAAGAAAGGAATTGATAAGAAGTTGGTTGAAAAAAGAAAGAAGAGGGTTAAAAAAAAAAAAAAGGGAGAGAATGTGATCAGGCAGGAGACTAGTACAAAGCCATACCCTAGAGATTTAGGGTATATTTTGGTCTGTTAGAAGAAACTGTATCCCAAAATTTTAAAGAGAGAACAACTTATATATATATATCTATATATATATATCTATATATATATCTATATATATACCAAAAATAAGGTTAACTACTGTGATGGGATAGAATATGACTCTAAAAATTAAAAATAAAGAATTTTTAAAAAAGGGATTGATAAGATGTTGGTTGAAAAAGGGAAAAAGAAAAATTAAAAAAAAAGAAAAAGAAAAAAAGAAAATTAAAAAAATTAACTTTGAAAGACTAAAGAATCATGGGGAAAAAAGCCATGAATTCTATGTGCAGTATTCCCCTAGTGCTGGATTCTGCCGTTCTTGTTGATTGGTGAACTTGGTCTTGGCTGGCTGTTTTGGCTGATCTTCTGGGGGAGGGGCCTGTTGCTGTGGTTCTCAAATATCTTTGCCAGAGGCGGAATTGCCCCGCCCTTGCTGGGGGCTGGGCTAAGTAATCTGCTTGGGTTTGCTCTCGGAAGCTTTTGTTGCCTGCAAGCTTTCTGTACAGCTTTGGAGGATGAGAGTGAAAATGGTGGCCTCCCAGTCTCCACCCCAGAGGAACCGAGAACTCGGGTCCCCACTCCTCAGTGAGCCCCCAGAAAAAAGCAGTCAATCACGCCCATCTCCCTGGTCTCTGGTCGCACTCCGTGCTCACCTGGCCTATGACCGAACATTTCTTTCTCTGGCATATGACCCCATGTGGAGTCTCTAAACCCAGCCGATTCCTGCGGTGCGCTCCTGCACTGCTCCTCCCGTGGGAGGAAGGGGAGTCTCCCTGGATCTGCTGCTTGTTGGGTCCCTGCTGGAAGAGCAGTGGCCCTATTGTGCCACAACAGATCATGGTTTATGGCAACCCCGAGCTGACAGCCCACTACTCGACTCCGTCTCTGCAGCTGTTTTCCCTGCTTCAATACCTGGGAGCTCTGTTGCACTCAGGCACCTCCAGTCTTTCTGTGACCCCAAGGGTCCTGAGACCACACTGTCCCCCCGAGGGTTCCACCCCCCGCTTAGCCACTGGAGTGACATCCCTCAGTGGAGCAGACTTTTAAAAGTTCTGATTTTGTGCTCCGCTGCTCTATCACTTGCCAGTAGCGACTGATGGATGCTCCCTCCCCAGCCGTCTATCTTCCTGAATATCACCTCGGATTCACTTCTCCGCATGTCCTACCTTCCAGAAAGTGGTCGCTTTTCTGTTCAGAGAGTTGTTGCTATTCTTTTCTTCGATCTCCTGTTGAGTTTGTAGGTGTTCAGAATGGTTTGATCCCTCTCTAGCTGAATTCCTGGGACCAGATGAAATTTAGGTCTCCTACTCCTCCACCATCTTTCTCCTCCACCCAGATGTCCACAGTCTTAACAGAGAAGGAAACAACATGAGAAGAATGACTCCTTGGAACAAGGAAATGCCGAACACTGATGGATGCCAAAAACATTTCCTCAAAGATCTAACAAGTTTAGCAAACTATCAAATAATGCTTTTCCATTTCTGCTTTGTAGAAAACTGCTAACAGTAGCCATTTTTAGTGGGGCAAAAATGGTGATTTTTCTGCCACCTCTTCGTGGATGTCTTTTCAGCCTTATCCAGCATCTGGGCTGTGAGCAATAGCAATCACATGACTTGGGTACCAATTTCCTTCACCAATTGGGTTTTGGTGATGGATTTAGCTGACTGCCATATTTTTTCTTGGTTCAGTGTGTCCTCTTTTCCTGCTGGCCCCATGGCAGTGGCTGTTGCCAAATCAAACAATAACAGAATATAAGAAAGAGGAATGAGCTGTTGGTGTATTTATTGCTCCAATTTTGCCAGTGGAATGAAGGGTGTAAAAAGGAAAGAGATGCTGTTGTGGCTTTGTTTGTTATACTTTGCTGTGGGCCCATTATTTGGTAAAAAGTAAGTTTTCTGAGTGGCAAGATCTTTTCTACGCATGTAGCACATAAGCAATGCATGCCTGGCTCTTCCCAAGCTCAGAGAACTGCCAGGGTTCTGTGAATGAAAAGGAAGCCTGGAATATTCCTTCTCTCCCTCTGACCTCCTACTAAGACTTCTGCTTAACATCCTTTCAAAAGGCCCCTCAGCTGGGCAATTACAGGGATATAATTCCATTGACAAAATCCATGTTTTCAGTCCTGCATGTAAAATGAATTTCAGATAAAGTGGAGATTGTCTACAACTGTGATACACAGTTTGGCTGGGCTGGGAAGAAACTTTCTGTGGTGAGTGGTTATTTTTCTGGGAGTTACTTTAATTAACCTGTCTTCTTTAAGCCTGAATACTGGAAAGGCTCTTGAAGGTGACATTTTCCCCAGGCTGTTCAAATGGAATGAAGGTGACAGTTGAGTTTATTCTCAGCATTGTTAATTTGGTTGATGTTGGGGCCTTTCCAAAAAAACCACTAAAGCTATCATAGAAAATTAAGGGTAACACATTTGAGAAGGATTCTGGAACATTTGGCTCTTGTAGTGGCCTGCATAATGTTTGTCAAAAAAAAAAAAAAAAAAGGATGAATTCATTATCTCCAAATAGTGGAAAATATTATAAATGGCAGTAAATGAAGTAAATGGGAGTTTCCACTGTAATGTACTATTCTTTAAGCCAGCCACCCAGAAAGAACACATTTTGGTTTGCTGGGTGGGGAGTCTTAACTAAAATGCAAGAGACTGTTCTTGGGCTCCAAGTGATGTTTTGGAATAAGGCATTCCTTCTGCCGTTTGGATCTTTTGGTTTATTGCCCATCGGGGCTATGCATGTGTTGCAGCTTGTGGAATTGAACCTGAATGGAGCTCTTAACTCTTCAACTTAGATCTGAACTTAGGGTGTTGCTTTCCCGCCTGACTCAGGCTTCAGGAGAAAAGAAAATAAGAAACTAACCTCTCCTTTTGTGAGGAAATGGTCTCTCTTGCTTTTGGATGCCTCTCCTGTTCTGGCTGCCTTTGCCAGCCTGCAGAACAAAAGCCGTGGCTGTGTTTCCTTCTTGTCAGTGGGATGCTTCACTAAGCATGTCTGCTCAGGCCTGGACTATGACACTCCTCGGCAGACCCATCTCCCATCCTGGGGGCTGAACTTGTGAGTTTACAGCTTTCCCACACAGGACCAGAAGGCCACATCCATCACTGCCATCACCATCTCCCTTTCCTGCTATAAAAGATCCATGAAGGAGATCCCCCACCTTCACTGGCTTCTTGATGCCACCTTCACCTAAATGAGTGAGTTACCAACTGGCCCAGACTGGAGGCAAGGTCCATCTGATGGATTCTCTTCTGTTCTTCTGGCTAATAAAGTGGGTCGTCTACAGGATAGCATTTTCTCTATCTCTCCTTAACAATTTTAGTGATTTTTGAGAAATTGTGAAATATATATAGGTCATTATAAGCTCTTGGTACCTGATATTTGCTATGGATTCTAGAAAATGGAATAATTATGTCTATATTTATATAAATTGTAAAATAAAGTCCTCTTTAGGGTTTTATTTTCTACTTTTTATTCTGAATACAAATTATCTTGTATTGAGCAAAAAGCAGCCTTTAAGTTTGGTCTGTGAATTCTTGCTGGTCCATGGAAATTGAGGGGTACTGATGCCAAATTCAACTGTACAAGTATTGTTGAGAACTCACTATGTGTGAATTCCAAAAGAAATACAAGTTGTAGCTTCAGATCTTAATAAGCATAAAATCTACTTGAAAAGACAGAATAAACACATATGGAACACCTATGTATTTCCTCTTGTTTGATGTGTGTGTATGTATTTCCTTTTGTTTGATGTGTGGTATGCACATGTACATACACAACACCCATACATGTACCCATGTACATACATATGCATGCATTCACACACATATATGCACATGCTTGTATACACACAAACATATGCACACATATATACTTCTATATAGATACACACCTATGCATACATATATTTATGCACTTATATACACCTATATACATATACAACCATTCACATATACTTCCACACATATATACACATATACATATTCTCACATGCATGTACCCACTTATACACATGAATACACACTCACACACATGTACACATGTACCTGCATGGATACACTCACACACACACATATACATACTCATACACATATACACACACAAATACACACACATTTTTATTTATTAATTAATTTAATGGCTAGAACTCCTAGATCCACATTAATAGTTGTGTATTCTTATTTCAAAAATTTTTTTGATATAGACGCTTTTAGCGTTTTACCATTAAGAATGGTGCTGACATTTATTTGAAGTATATGTATTTTTTAATCATATCAAGGGTCTTTCTTTTTGTTCTTGATTTACTGTGGGATTTTTTGTTCTGAGAAATTTGAAAAATACCCCAAAGTAAAATGAATAATGACAATATTAATGTACCTCTCATCAGAATTGAGGATTGGAAATGTTTTGTCCCATTTGCTTTGTCCTAATTTAAATGAAAGAAATAAAGCATTATAGGAGATTTGGCATTTTCTTTGTCTTCTGCCTTCAGTTTGTTCCTCATGCCTCAAACCCAGAAGAAAATGTGAACCGAGCACATATCTTTTTCACTCTACTTTAATGCATTTACAAACATATGTATATCTCAATGAATAATATTTAATGTTCTTTTATCATGTTTGGAAATTGGACATAAATGTCACGGTGTGTATTATCTGAAACTGTTTTTTTTCTACTCAGCGTTTTGTGTGGAGTTCTAATTATATGACTGAATAGAGAGAGTTATGTTATTTTAACAATTGTATTCTAGTATATGAATATACCATGTTAGTTATTTAATGATGTAATTCTGAAGGTTTTTTTTTTTCCTATTTTAAAGAGCTTTGCAATGGACATAATTTGACACATTTGTTTGCAAATGTACACAAGAATATTTTTAGAGTATATACCCAGGAGTAGAATTTCTCAGTCACAGCATATAGGTTTTCAATTTTACTAGACAGTGACAAATTCTTCAAAGTGATTTGACTGATTTAAACATCCACCAAGAATATATGAAAGTTATTTCCCTATGTTCTTGTCATCATTTTTTATAGTTTTAATGTTAGCCTATATGAGGATGTGAGGTGGTGTATTGTTCAATTTATGGGTCCTAAGAAGTTTTCTAGAAATGGAAATAAATGTTGTTTCACTTCAATGCCTTTTCTGAATACATTGAGGACCTTTTTTTTAGCCATTTGCATTTTAAATTATATTTACTGACATAATTGAATTTTATGATTCCCATAGGTCATGATTTGTTATTTGTTTAATGCACTGCCAAATTGCATTTATTAATATTTAATTTATGAGTTTTTTTGTATCAATATTCA
Organism: Phoca vitulina; assembly: GCF_004348235.1. Lineage (NCBI taxonomy): Eukaryota > Metazoa > Chordata > Mammalia > Carnivora > Phocidae > Phoca > Phoca vitulina. Next base: position 22,849,808 of record NW_022589725.1, read on the forward strand.
TAATTAAATTTGTTCTATATTTTTTCTTAGACTATTTTTCTCAGATTTTGGTATCAGTTTTAGGTTCTCTTCATAAAAAATTAGGAAAGATCTTTTCTTTAGACTCTGGAACATGTTATATGGTATAGGAAAAAATCTCTTTGTTTTCAAAAATATCTTTTGAAAAATTCACCCTTGGAACCAGCTGATCCTGGTGACTTTTGGGATTTTAGATAGGGTAGGATGGGAGGCGCTTAGGGAAGATATGGAGGTAACTCGTTATAAATGTCCAGAGTTTCTTCCTTGGCTATTCATGTCAGATTTTTCTACCAAGTTGTTTAGACATTGCTAATTTTTGTTCCTAGAAAGTTAACTTATTTTCCCAGGTTTTAAATTAATTCACTTACAGTGAAAGTCAGGTATATTAGTGATCTTCCAGAATGTATAAAAAGCTATTACATCTCAACAATAAAAAGACAACTCAATTAAAAAATGAGCAAAGGATCTGAATAAATATTTCTGCAAGGAATATGTATAAATACCTGATAAACATTTGGAAATATGCTCAAAATCACTAGACATTAGGGAAATACAAATCAAAACCACAAAGAGATACAACTTTACATTCACTAGAATGACTATAATAAAAAAAGACAATAGGGGGCGGAGCAAGATGGCGGAGGAGTAGGAGACCTGGATTTCATCTCCTCTCAGGAATTCAGCTGGATAGGGATCAAACCATTCTGAACACCTACAAACTCAACAGGAGATCGAAGAAAAGAATAGCAACAACTCTCTGAACAGAAAAGCGACCACTTTCTGGAAGGTAGGACGTGCGGAGAAGTGAATCCGAGGCGATATTCGGGAGGATAGACGGCGGGGGAGGGGCCTCCGTCGGCCGCTTCTGGCAAGTGATAGAGCCAGGGAGCACAAAATCGGAACTTTTAGAAGTCTGCTCCGCTGAGGGACGTCACTCTGGTGGCGAAGTGGGGGGTGGAACCCTCGCGGGACAGTATGGTCTCAGGACCCTCGGGGTCACAGAAAGACCGGGGGTGCCTGAATGCGGCAGAGCTCCCAGGTATTGGAGCAGGGAAGCCGGCTGCAGAGACGGAGCCCAGGCGCGGGCTCTCAGCTCGGGGTTGCTATAAACCGTGATCCGCGGCACAGTCGGGCCACTGCTCCTCCAGCAGGGACCCAACAAGCGGCAGATCCGGGGAGACTCACCTTCTTCCCCCGGGAGAAGAGGTGCGGGAGCGCACCGTGGGGATCCGCTGGGTTTGGAGACTCCACCCGGGGTCGGGTGCAAGATAGAAAGGCGCGGTCACAGGCCGGGTGAGCGCGGAGTGTGGCCGGAGACCGGGGAGACGGGAGTAACTGACTGCTTTTCTCTGGGGGCTCACTGAGGAGCAGGACCCCGAGTTCTCGGCTCCTCCAGGGCGGAGACTGGGAGGCCGCCATTTTCACTCTCCGCCTCCAAAGCTGTACGGAAAGCTTGCAGGGAACAAAAGCTCCGGAGAGCAAACCCGAGCAGATTACTTAGCCCAGACTGGCAAGGGCGGGGCAATTTTGCCTCCGGCAAAGACATTTGGGAACCACGGCAACAGGCCCCTCCCCAGAAGATCAGCGAGAACAGCCAGCCAAGACCAAGTTTACTGATCAATGAGAACGGCAGAACTCCAGCGCTTCGGGAATACGGCACATAGAATTCATGGCTTTTTTACCATGATTCTTTAGTCTTTCAAAGTTAATTATTTTTTTTAACTGTCTTTTTTTCTTTTTTCTTTTTTTCTTTTTTTTTGAATTTTTCTTTTTCCCTTTTTCAACCAACATCTTATCAATCCCTTTTTAAAAAAAAAACATTTTTATTTTTCATTTTTAAAGTCATATTCTATCCCTTCATAGTAGTTACCGGTATTTTTGGCATATATATATAAGTTGTTCTCTCTTTAAAATCTTGAGATAGTTTCTTCTAACAGATCAAAATATACTCTAAATCTCTAGTGTATGGTTTTTTTCTATCCCCTGCCTGATTACATTCTCTCCCTTTTTTCTTTCTTTTTTTTTAATCCTCTTCTTTCTTTTTTCAAACAACTTATCAAATCCTTTTATAAAATTTTTTATAATTTCCATCTTTACAGTCATATTCCATCCCTTCATCATATCAACCCTTATTTTTGTACATATATAAGTTTTTCTTTCTTTAAAATTTTGAGAGGGACTTTCTTTTAACAGACCAAAATACACCCAAAATCTAGTGTGTGGCACTGATCTATAAACCAGCCTGATCATATTTGATTACATTCTGTTTTTGTTTTGTTTTGTTTTGTTCTGCTTTTGTTTGTTTTTATCTTTATCTTTTTCTTTTTTCTTTTTTTCTTTCTTTTTCTTTTTTCTCTCTTTCCCTTTCTTTTCCCACTGCTTCAGGTCTTTTCTGATTTGTTTAGAGTATATTTTCTGGGGACGTTGTTACCCTGCTAGCATTTTGTTCTCTCATTAATCTATTCTCCTCTGCACAAAATGACAAGACGGAAAAAATCACCTCAACAAAAAGAACAAGAGGTAGTACCGACTGCCAGGGACCTACTCAATACAGACATTAGTACGATGTCAGATCTAGAGTTCAGAATCATCACTTTAAAGATACTAGCTGGGCTTGAAAAAAGCATGGAAGTTATTAGAGAAACCCTTTCTGGAGAAGTAAAAGAACTAAAATCTAACCAAGTCGAAATCAAAAAGGCTATTAATGAGGTGCAATCAAATATGGGGGCGCTAACTGCTAGGATAAATGAGGCAGAAGAAAGAATCAGTGAGATAGAAGACCAAATGATGGAAAATAAAGAAGCTGAGAAAAAGAGAGATAAACAACTACTGGATCACGAGGGCAGAATTCGAGAGATAAACAATACCATAAGACGAAACAACATTAGAATAATTGGGATCCCAGAAGAAGAAGAAAGAGAGAGAGGGGCAGAAGGTATAATGGAGCAAATTATAGCAGAGAGCTTCCCTAATTTGGGGAAGGAAACAGGCATCAAAATCCAGGAAGCACAGAGAACCCCTCTCAAAATCAATAAAAATAGGTCAACACCCTGACATCTAATAGTAAAACTTACGAGTCTCAGAGACAAAGAGAAAATCCTGAAAGCAGCTCGGGAGAAGAGATCTGTAACCTACAATGGTAGAAACGTTAGATTGGCAACAGACTTATCCACAGAGACCTGGCAGGCCAGAAAGGACTGGCAGGACATATTCAGAGCACTAAATGAGAAAAATATGCAGCCAAGAATACTATATCCAGCTAGGCTGTCATTGAAAATTGAAGGAGAGATGAAAAGCTTCCAGGACAAACAAAAACTAAAGGAATTTGCAAACACGAAACCAGCCCTAAAAGAAATCTTGAAAGGGGTCCTCTAAGCAAAGAGAGAGCCTAAAAGCAACATAGACCAGAAAGGAACACAAACAATATACAGTAACAGTCACTTTACAGGCAATACAATGGCACTGAACTCCTATCTTTCAATAGTTACCCTGAATGTAAATGGGCTAAATGCCCCAATCAAAAGACACAGGCTATCAGATTGGATTAAAAAACAAGACCCATCGATATGCTGTCTGCAAGAGACTCATTTTAGACCCAAAGACACCCCAAGATTGAAAGTGAGGGGGTGGAAAACCATTTACCATGCTAATGGACACCAAAAGAAAGCTGGGGTGGCAATCCTTATATCAGACAAATTCGATTTTAAACCAAAGACTGTAATAAGAGATGAGGAAGGACACTCTATCCTACTTAAAGGGTCTATCCAACAAGAAGATCTAACAATTGTAAATATCTATGCCCCTAACATGGGAGCAGCCAATTATATAAGGCAATTAATAACAAAAGCAAAGAAACACATTGACAACAATATAATAATAGTGGGGGACTTTAACACCCCCCTCACTGAAATGGACAGATCGTCTAAGCAAAAGATCAACAAGGAAATAAAGACTTTAAATGACACACTGGACCAAATGGACTTCACAGACATATTCAGAACATTCCATCCCAAAACAACAGATTACACATTCTTCTCTAGTGCCCATGGAACATTCTCCAGAATAGATCACATCCTGGGTCATAAATCAGGTCTCAACTGGTACCAGAAGATTGGGATCATCCCCTGGATATTTTCAGACCACAATGCTTTGAAATTAGAACTCAATCACAAGAGGAAAGTCGGAAAGAACTTAAATACATGGAGGCTAAAGAGCATCCTACTGAAGAATGAATGGGTCAACCAGGAAATTAAAGAAGAATTTAAAAAATTCATTGAAACCAATGAAAATGAAAACACAACTATTCAAAATCTTTGGGATACAGCAAAGGCAGTCCTAAGAGGAAAGTATATAGCAATACAAGCCTTTCTCAAGAAAAAAGAAAGGTCTCAAGTACACAACCTAACCCTACACCTAAAGGAGCTGGAGAAAGAACAGCAAATAAAGCCTAAACCCAACAGGAGAAGACAAATAATAAAGATCAGAGCGGAAATCAATGAAATAGAAACCAAAAGAACAGTAGAACAGATCAACGAGACTAGGAGCTGGTTCTTTGAAAGAATTAACAAGATTGATAAGCCCCTGGCCAGACTTATCAAAAAGAAAAGAGAAATGACCCAAATCAACAAAATCATGAATGAAAGAGGAGATATCACAACCAACACCAAAGAAATACAAACAATTATAAGAACATATTATGAGCAACTCTATGCCAGCAAATTAGATAACCTGGAAGTAACGGATGCATTCCTAGAGATGTATCAACTACCAAAACTGAACCAGGAGGAAATAGAAAACCTGAACAGACCTATAACCACTAAGGAAATAGAAGCAGTCATCAAAAATCTCCCAAAACACAAAAGCCCAGGGCCAGATGGCTTCCCAGGGGAATTCTACCAAACATTTCAAGAAGAATTAATACCTATCCTTCTGAAACTGCTCCAAAAAATAGAAATGGAAGGAAAACTTCCAAACTCATTTTATGAGGCCACCATTACCTTGATCCCAAAACCAGACAAAGACCCCATCAAAAAGGAGAATTACAGACCAATATCCCTGATGAACATGGATGCAAAAATTCTCACCAAAATACTAGCCAATAGGATCCAACAGTACATTAAAAGGATCATTCACCATGACCAAGTCGGATTTATCCCTGGGCTGCAAGGTTGGTTCCACATCCGCAAATCAATCAACGTGATACAATACATTAACAAAAGAAAAAACAAGAATCACATGATCCTCTCAATAGATGCAGAAAAAGCATTTGACAAAGTACAGCATCCTTTCTTGATCAAAACTCTTCAGAGTATAGGGATAGAGGGTACATACCTCAATATCATAAAAGCCATCTATGAAAAACCCACAGCGAATATCATTCTCAATGGGGAAAAACTGAGAGCTTTCCCCCTAAGGTCAGGAACGTGGCAGGGATGTCCACTATCACCACTGCTATTCAACATAGTATTGGAAGTCCTAGCCACAGCAATCAGACAACAAAAAGAAATCAAAGGCATCCAAATTGGCAAAGAAGAAGTCAAACTCTCACTCTTTGCAGATGATATGATGCTTTATGTGGAAAATCCCAAAGACTCCACCCCAAAACTGCTAGAACTCATACAGGAATTCAGTAAAGTGGCAGGATATAAAATCAATGCACAGACGTCAGTGGCATTCCTATACACCAACAACAAGTCAGAAGAAAGAGAAATTAAGGAGTCGATCCCATTGAAAATTGCACCCAAAACCATAAGATACCTAGGAATAAATCTAACCAAAGAGGCAAAGGATCTGTACTCAGAAAACTATAAAATACTCATGAAAGAAATTGAGGAAGACACAAAGAAATGGAAAAACGTTCCATGCTCATGGATTGGAAGAACAAATATTGTGAAGATGTCAATCCTACCTAGAGCAATCTACACATTCAATGCAATCCCCATCAAAATACCATCCACTTTCTTCAAAGAAATGGAACAAATAATCCTAAAATTTGTATGGAACCAGAAAAGACCCCGCATAGCCAGAGGAATGTTGAAAAAGAAAAGCAAAGCTGGCGCCATCACAATTCTGGACTTCCAGCTCTACTACAAAGCTGTCATCATCAAGACAGTATGGTACTGGCACAAAAACAGACACATAGATCAAAGGAACAGAATAGAGAGCCCAGAAATGGACCCTCAACTCTATGGTCAACTAATCTTTGACAAAGCAGGAAAGAATGTCCAATGGAAAAAAGACAGTCTCTTCAACAAATGGTGCTGGGAAAATTGGACAGCCACATGCATAAGAATGAAACTGGACCATTTCCTTACACCACACACAAAAATAGACTCCAAATGGTTGAAAGACCTCAATGTGAGACAGGAGTCCATCAAAATCCTAGAGGAGAACACAGGCAGCAACCTCTTCGACCTCAGCCACAGCAACTTCTTCCTAGAAACATCACCAAAGGCAAGGGAAGCAAGGGCAAAAATGAACTATTGGGACTTCATCAAGATAAAAAGCTTTTGCAAAGCAAAGGAAACAGTCAACAAAACCAAAAGACAACTGACAGAATGGGAGAAGATATTTGCAAATGACATATCAGATAAAGGGCTAGTATCCAAAATCTATAAAGAACTCATCAAACTCAACACCAAAGGAACAAAGAATCCAATCAAGAAATGGGCAGAAGATATGAACAGACATTTTTCCAAAGAAGACATCCAAACGGCCAACAGACACATGAAAAAGTGTTCAATATCGCTCGGCATCAGGGAAATCCAAATCAAAACCTCAATGAGATTCCACCTCACACCAGTCCGAATGGCTAAAATTAACAAGTCAGGAAATGACAGATGTTGGCGGGGATGCGGAGAAAGGGGAACCCTCCTACACTGTTGGTGGGAATGCAAGCTGGTGCAGCCACTCTGGAAAACAGTATGGAGTTTCCTCAAAAAGTTGAAAATAGAGCTACCATATGATCCAGCAATTGCGCTCCTGGGTATTTACCCCAAAGATACAAAAGTAGGGACCCGAAAGGGTACGTGCACCCCGATGTTTATAGCAGCGATGTCCACAATAGCCAAACTGTGGAAAGAGCCAAGATGTCCATCAACAGATGAATGGATAAAGAAGAAGTGGTATATATATACAATGGAATATTATGCAGCCATCAAAAGGAATGAGATCTTGCCATTTGCAATGACGTGGATGGAACTGGAGGGTATTATGCTGAGCGAAATAAGTCAAACAGAGAAAGACATGTATCATATGGCCTCACTGATATGAGGAATTCTTAATCTCAGGAAACCAACTGAGGGTTGCTGGAGTGGGGGGTGGGGGGGGGGGGATGGGGTGACTGGGTGATGGACACTGGGGATGGTATGTGTTCTGGTAAGCACTGTGAATTGTGCAAGACTGTTGAATCTCAGATCTGTACCTCTGAAACAAATAATGCAATATATGTTAAGAAAGAAAAAAAGAAGAAGAAGAATGTAGCAGGAGGGGAAGAATGAAGGGGAAATCGGAGGGGGAGAAGCACCATGAGAGACGATGGACTCTGAAAAACAAACTGAGGGTTCTAGAGGGGAGGGGGGTGGGAGGATGGGTTAGCCTGGTGATGGGTATTGAGGAGGGCACGTTCTGCATGGAGCACTGGGTGTTATGCACAAACAATGAATCTTGGAACACTATATCTGAAACTAATGATGTAATAAATGGGGATTAACATAACAATAAAAAAATTAAAAAAATAAAAAATAAAAAAAGACAATAGCATATATTGGCTTAGATACAAAAAAGTGGGAACCCTCATACATTGCTGGTGAGAATGTAAAATAATGCAGCTGTTTTGGAAACAGTCTGATAGTTCCTCAAAAAGTTACAAATTGAGTTACCGTTTGACCCAGCAATTCCACACTTAGGTATGTACCCAATAGGATTGAAAACATATGTCTAAACAAAAACTTACATACAAATGTTTACAGCAGTATTATTCATAATAGTAAAAAAATGGAATCAACCCAAATGTCCATCAACAAATGAATGGATAAACAAAATATGATATGTTCATACAATGGAATATTATTTAGCCATAACAAATGGAAGTACTGATTTATGCTACAACATGGATGAACCTGAAAGCTTTATGCTTGGAGAAAGAAGAAAGACACAAAAAGTCACATATTGTATGATTCCATTTATTTCAAATATTCAGAATAGGCAAATTCATAGGGACAGAAAGTAAATTAGTGGCTGCCACAGGCTGAGGGAGGAGGAATTGGGGTGGTACTACTAATGGGTATGGAGTTTCTTCTTGGGGTGATGGAAATGTTCTGGAATTGGATAATGGTGATATTTGTACATTTTTTCCAGAAATAATTGACCTGTATGTGTACACTTTAAAGTGGTGAGTTTTGTGGTATTTAAATTATATGTCAATATCAATATTAGTCAATATATGTCAATATCAATATTAATATCACATAGTGATATTAAGAACATAGAATCTTAGAGTTGGAAGAGATTTTAGAAGTCATAAATTTCAAATGCAATCTTTTTTTTAATTTAAATTCAATTTGATTAACATAGAGTGTATTATTAGTTTCAGAGGTAGAATTTAGTGATTCATCAGTTGCGTTTAACACCCAGTGCTCATTCCATCAAGTGCCCTCCTTAATGCCCATCACCCAGTTACCCCATCCCCCCACCTACCTCCCCTCCAGTAACCCTCAGTTTGTTTCCTGTAGTTACGAGTCTCTTATGGTTTGTCTCCCTCTCTGTTTTTGTCTTATTTTTCCTTCCCTCCCCCATGTTCATCTGTTTTGTTTCTTAAATTCCACATATGAGTGAAATCATGATATTTGTTTTTCTCTGACTGACTTATTTTGTTTAGCATAATACCCTCTAGTTCCATCCATGCCTTTGTAAATGGCAAGATTTCATTCTTTTGATGACTAATATTCCAGTGTGTGTGTGTGTGTGTGTGTGTGTGTGTGTGTGTGTGTGTGTATTGCCACATCTTCTTTATCCATTCATCTGTGGATGGACATCTGGGCTTTTTCCACGTTTTGGCTATTGTGGACATTGCTGCTATAAACGTTGGGGTGCATGTGCCCTTTTGAATCACTATGTTTGTATCCTTTGGATAAATACCCAATAGTGCAATTGTTGGGTCATAGGGTAGTTCTATTTTTAACTTTTTGAGGAACCTCCATACCTTTCTCCAGAATATCTGCACCAGTTTGCATCTAATAAGAATGGTCCCAGACCTTTGTTTGAGGTCTTTACTTCTCTAAACTGGAGCTTAGAACCATCCCAGGGAGATGATTCAGTTTTTGACCAGATTTTTTTTTTTTAATATTTTACTTATTTATTTGACAGAGAGATAGTGAGAGCAGGAACACAAGCAGGGGGAGTGGGAGAGGGAGAAGCAGGCTTCCTGCAGAGCAGGGAGCCCGATGCAGGGCTCGATCCCAGGACCCTGGGATCATGACCTGGGCCAAAGGCAGACGTTTAAGGACTGAGCCACCCAGGTGCCCCAGATTTAATGGCTAGAAAAAGTTCTTTTTTATTGACTTGAAATCTTCCTTAAATGATTTCCCACTAATTCTTGTTCTGGTGTATTGAGCAAAACAGAGGAAATTTCTCTGTCACACACTCTTCCATCACATATTTGAAGACAGACATCATGTCCTTTCTATGTCTTTTTCCCCCAAAAAATGTTAATATGGGGATAGTGGCATTACCAGAGGTTTAATTTTGTGTCTTCACTTTTGTTGTGTTTATTTAATTTCTCTAAAACTACTGCAAACGTCATGTTTGTTATGTAATAGGAAGAAAAATATTGACAAATAGGCCCTCCCAAATTGAGAGTGACTTGATCAGGGAACGGGGCAGTGGGTCTGTTTATTTACTTGTTGCAGGTCTAATTTTGGAAAAATTGTAAGAATTACAAATGTCCACTCAGCCATGCTCCCACTCCCCTCCTTCTTCCAACCCCTTGATTGAAGGCCTTCTCCATGTTCTCTTACAAATCTGTGCTTAGCTGGATTCATTCCCCTGTTGAAGGCACAAGGAGGCAGAAACAAAAGACCTAACCCCTACCCTCAATTAACTCAGAATCTGTGCCTCCAAAAATACCAATTTCCTTTAATAACTTCTAATTTTGCAATAATAGCAAAGAGTAGAAAAGTCTTCTTCTCAAGTATAAACTAGGATGAATAGAAACACAGGTAAAAGAGAGCTTAAAAAAATCCACATGTCCTGGGGTGCCTAGGCAGCTCAGTTGGTTAAGCGTCCAACTCTTGATTTCTGCTCAGGTCATGGTCTCAGTGTTGTGGGATCAAGCACCGTGTAGGGTTCTACACCTAGTGAAGAATCTGCTTGGGATTCTCTCTCTTTCTCTCCCTCTGCTGCTCCTCTCTCTCTAAAATAAATAAATAAATCTTTAAAAAAATCTACATGTCCAATGCAAAGAGTGAGTGAATGTGATTAGAATCAAGGAGAAGAATGCCTGTTTCTTCTCACCTCAAATGTGCTCCTTGAATAAACCTGTCAGACCCAGAACACTGGGTAGATGGGCCCTATGTCTGATCCAGTGTGCCTGAAATTAGTATTCTATCCCTCCCTTCATTGACTTATGATTGATAGAATAGCATGACGGTTAAAAATGCAGACCGTGCAACTGATAGCCTGAGTTCGGATCCCAGGTCCAGGTCTCATTTTCCTCATCTGTGAGTGATTACAACATTATAGGGTTGCTGTAAGGCTTAGAGCTAATACACACATATGTATACACATACAAATATATGTAAATCACACATATATGTATACATACAGAAAGAGATGAGAGAGAGAGAGACGAGACAAGAGAGAGTACTTAAAGTAGCTCCTAGTACATAGTACATACTATATAAATCTATATAAATGTTAGCTACTGCCATTACTATTGTTGTTCCAGGTAGTGTTTAGATCTAAATCTTTTAAATTCAGTGTATACTTTACACTTACAATACATATCAATTTGGATGCTAAATTTTCATTTATAGTTGAAAAATATGCGCAAGAAAAAGAAGATTCACATGCCTAAATTGTTCTGGAATGAGCCTGACTTTCTACAGCTCATTCTTCACTTGCACCTGTTAACTGACCATTGCTTTGGTTCAACTGATGCTCAGAGAGGCTGTTCACTCCCTCCTTAATCCACCCATGGCTCCTGTTGACCTAGATTTGCTGTCTTTATAATTCCTCTTCCAGCTTTCCATAGCAAAGAGGCCACATCGCAAAGCTGAATAGGGCATGATTCAATGAGGCAGCTATAAAACCTCAAAACCTCCCTAATCCATAGGGCAGTTTCTGACTGCTTTGGTTATCCCCAGTCCCTCCTACATAGGGTCTGCTGGAGCCTTATTTTCATGTCTCCACTCCATGGCCTTTTAAGTAGGACTCTGACTTCCCTGTATTCCTTAAGGCTGGCAGCTCCAGGGGAGCACAGCACAATGTCTCTTCTCTGCTTAACTGTGCTATATGTACTTTGTGTTCTCAACCATGCCTGAGGTGAGTCATCCATTCATTCATTTGTTCAATTATTCATTCACTCAGAAAGTCTTTACTAATAACCTACCACATGCTACACTTTGCAGGTGATCAAATAATTTTAATACTATTTTTATTTAACCAAATGTATGCATGTATTTAACAATGTATGCATGTATCAAATCACAAGATACACACTTTAAATATCTTACAGTTGTATTTCAATTACACCTCAATGAAGCTGAACAGATATTAATGAAAATTTGACACTTTTATCACACTAAATCATGAACTAGACAGACATTGGCTCTGCCCTCATGTAGTGAGTAGGGTATCTGGTATTGAAGATGGTATTGACTTCTCAGTGTCAAAGTTAACGCCTAGATTTTTTCCAGTGTAATCTGATGAAAGAAGGAATTTAGGCAGTTCTAGAGGAGAAAGACATTGGGGGTAAAGTAGCAAATAAATTAATTTTAATACTATTTTTATTTAATCAAATACATCCAAAATATCATTTCAGCATGTAGGAAATCCTACCATTTGTGACAATATGGATGGACTTTGAGGGCATTATGCTAAGTGAAATAAGCCAGGCAGACATGATGCCTGGTTGGCTTAGTCAGTTAAGCGGCTACCTTGGGCTCAGGTCATGATCCCAGGGTCCTGGGATTGAGTCCCGCGTTGGGCTCCCTGCTCAGCGGGGAGCCTGCTTCCCCCTCTGCCTGCTCTGCCTACTGCTCCCTCTGCTTGTGCTCTCTCTCTCTCTGAAAAGTAAACAAACAAATAAATAATCTTTTTTAAAAAAAAGAAATAAGCCAGGCAGAGGAAGACAAATATTGCATGATATCACTTATATGTGGAAACTTAAAAAAAAAAAAAAGTCAAACTCAAAAACAAAGTAGAAATGCGACTGCCAGGGACTGGGGGTAGGATGAGGGAAATAGAAGTTGATGAGAGGGTACAAATTTTCAGCTGTAAGATTAATAAGGTCTGAGGGCCTAATGTAAAACATGGTTACTATAGTTGATAGAATTGTACTGTATAGTTGAATTTGCTAAGAGAGGGTCGGCTGGCTCAGTAGGTGGAACATGTGACTTTTGATCTTGGGGTTGTGAATTCAAGTCTCATGTTGGGTATAGAGATTACTTAAATACATATAACTTAAAAAAAAAGAAATTTGCTAAGAGAGTAGAACTTGAATATTCTCACCAAAAAAAGGTAAATATGAAATTGATGGATATCTTAATTAACTAGATGGTGGGAATTTTCTCACAATGTATGCATGTATCAAATCACAAGATACACACTTTAAATATCTTACAGTTGTATTTCAATTACACCTCAATGAAGCTGAACAAATATTAACGAAAATTTGACACTTTTTTCACACTAAATATTCTAAATCAACTATATATTTAACACTGACAGCACATCTCAATTTGGATGCTCAATTTTCATTTGCAGTTGAAAAGTATAGGGCTGAAAACTAGATTCACATTCCTAATTGTTCCAAACATAATTAAAAGTATACCAAAAACTGAAGTGAGTATCATTTTTTTAAAAATCTAAATAAATAAAAATTAAATCAGTAGCTCAGTTGTATTAGCTGCATTTTAGGTACGCAATAGCCATATATAGTTAGTAGCTACTATATGGAACAATACAGTTCTGTAGCTTAAGAGAGGGATCTAAGCTGAAGATTCTTCAGAATACAGATGGAATGTAACACCAAAAGAATAAGTGAGATCACCCAGGAAGAATATGTAGGAGGAGAAGAGATAGATGCTGGGTGATGTCCAAGGGCCTGACGCTCTCCATGCTACTTCTGAGACTTCAGTCATGGCTTATAATTTTTCATTATCTTCAATTTGGGCATAGGATGAAGATTCTAGGCCATGTTTGAAAATTGGCTACTGAGATTGTCATTGAGATGGAGGTATCCTTTTGCGTGAGTTCAAGAGTATATACATGTTTGCTGAGCCCTCCTGATCCCTTGCAGATCTGGGTTAACTTAACTTGGCACAAACTCCATCTGCAAAGGCCAGTGCTCTCCTGAGATTCCTTTAGCTACACCATCTCCTTTAGCCTCCAGGATGGGTGTGGTCTCTGGATCATTTCAAATCATCTGGTCTGGAAACCCAGACCCTACACTGCTTTCTACAAAAACTCCTTTCATACCAAGTATTGTTGAATTCAAGTGCCTTACTGAAGGTTGGTGCCAATGACAAAGTAGACAGTTGTTAATGATTTCTCAGGCTTCCTTCTCCTCCCTAACCCCCCTCCCTCTTTTGCATTACTCTCTTCTCTACTCAGGGACAAACACATTGCTTGGTTTTCCAGTTGGGTAGCTTAAATTTGTTCTTAGTGTCTTTCTCTAAATCCTAAATGTTTTTGTCCTGCTTTTTTATCCAAAACATTCAATAGCATCCTTAAAAAGAATTTAGATGAATCAAATAATCTCCCCTTCATTACAGTTGTTTTCTGAACTGGGTCTTTTTTTCTTCATCTCATCCTGTGTCATGGCTCATCTTTATATTCCCTACAGTGCCTGCTCACAGAAAGTGGTCAGTTTATATTTGTTTAATAACTGCCCTTGTTTCCTACTTCCCATAAAACCTCTCTTTCAGAGGAGAGTTGAACTAATTTCTCCTTTGCCCATTTCATCCAGGCCACAGACAAAACCACAGCTCATTTGGTGGCTGAAGCTTACTGAAAGCTTCCTTTCCTCTTGATGCAGCCAGTTTATTTAATCACATGGCAGTGTTGGCCTGAGGGTAGCAAGGGTTGTTGGAACAGTGACTGCTTGCCACTGGGGGATAAGAAGAGCCTTACCTTCCGGATTTAACATGCTGTGGCCCAGGAAATTGAACTTTCAAGTCTACAGTCTTGCAATGAGTGTGGTCAAGATGGGAGTACTGGCTGCTTTGAGCATCATCAAGAAACAGATAATTTGAGTATTTGGGATGCATACTGAAGACTAAGAAAGAGAATAAAAATTTGTGTATCTTGAAAGGGTAAAAATCAGAGAAATGGCAATGGCCTTTGATGCCAACATATAGGCAAAGCAAAGTGGCAGCTTGAGTTGTCAAAGAATTATTTTCTTCATTTATTCATCCATTCACTCATTCATTCACCAGACAATTCCTGGCTAGCATTTATTGAGTGATTAACATGTATCAGGCACTATTCCAAGCACTTTACTTGCATTGACTCATTTAATCCTCCAACTAACCCTGTTAATCTGGCACTATAAGAAGTTAAATTGCTCAGGCTTGCATAGTTAGTAAAATAGGGGAGTCAGAATTTGACAGGATGTCTGATTCCAGAATCTTTTTGATTTTACCAGTAGTTAGACAGGTGAGCAATACTGGGTTCCTGTTCTCAGGGACTTTACATTCTGGTAGTTGAGATAGCCAATAAACATGTAAGTAAAAATTAAATGGGAAATATTGTTTCAGATAATGAAAAAGGATAGCATAATGAGATTGGGCAGGCATGGCCACTCAGAAAAGATGACATTTGAGCCAACATGCAAATGATGAGAAGCTAGATACATGAAGATCTGGAAAGAGAGTGTTTCAGGTAGAAGAAATAGCTAAAATAGGTTCTTACCATGGGTCTAGTAAAACTGTTGATGCTCTGCTTAGATCCCCTTCCCTGGGCTAAGAGACCATCATCTAGCTGCTGTGAGTGTGGGCTGCTATCTGGTCACAACGGCAATTGCCCTCAGTCAGAAGAGAATGCCTAAGATGATGTCCTCCCTTGAGAGTAGGCCCCACAGCCAATGGCTGATTGGTAGAGTGGTGTAAGATGTTGGCCTCTTGCCTCAAGTGGGGCTATGGGATCATCAGGCTGAGCCTAGGGAGTGTCCAGTGGAGATCCTGTGGACATGTTTGATTGGCTTCCTCCCATTCCACGTTCTGCTTTCCTCACTCTCTTGCAGTTTTGTCCTGAGATCCTTCCCTCAATAAACCATATGCACCAGAATACCCATTACAGGGTATGCTTCTAGGAAACACAACCTAAGATAATGGGGAAGAGTCTGATGTCATGGAAGGACAGCAAGGGAGGCCAGTGTGGCAGAAGCATAGTGAGAAAGGGAGAGAGTGTCAGGGCATGAATGCACAGGGGAGAAGGGGACAGCTGAAGGAAAACTATGCAGCAGGTAAAAAACTTAGATTTCATTTCAAGGGCAATGGGAAGCCTTTGGAAAGTAAGTTAGGTATTTATATGGTCTCCTCAGTTGCAGTGTAGAGAATGAACTGTGGGGTTGGGATGAGGCAGAGGGCCTGGCTGCCATCACTTGTAATATTCCAGCCAAGAAATGATAGTGCCTTGCATTTAAAAGGGTAGTGGTGAAGGATGTGAGTTAGGGTCTGGATTTCAGATATATTCCAGAAGCAGAGTTAGGACTTCCTGTTAAATCTGGTATGGCAGAGTTAAGAAATCTAGGTTTAGCAGTCAGGCAAATGGCTAAGTGTGGTTGGAACAGTACTTGCTTTATCTTAAGCCCTGGAAATTTTGCAATGGGTTATCTATTCTTAATTCCAGTTTCCTCATTGGTGGATGAATCTGAAAGCTGATACATTTTTGAATTGAAATGCTACACAACAGTGGCTAGGGGAAAGTAATGGAATCATTCAATTATGTTTTTCTCCTTGGAAGCTTCCTTTCAATTGTTCCTAACTAAGGGTGTTTGCTCCTTCTTGCTCCTCCTATTTCTTTAACAGTTATGATGTGGTTTTGATCATATACTCCTTTTAAGATGGGGAAAGTAGTTCCATATCTCCCTGCTTTCTTCTGGGCAGACCACTTTGTACATGGCTTACTGCCACAGCAATGGCCTTGATTAAGCAAAGGCCGAGGAGCCACGCAGCACCAGGGAGGGCAGAACTCCATTCCCCGCTTGTTCTCAATTCCAAGCGGATGTGAGTGGGAAAGAAAGTGTGGAGTGACTGTGTGAGAATGATTACCTTTCCCTTCAGAGAGCCTCCTGGAATATGGAATAGATTAGGATACTCGGAAGCTGTGAATGCTACAGATCATACCCAGAGGAGTGGTGAGCATCCCAAGGGCCCAGGCCTCCCTGATTTCAGGGAGAGGCCTGAAATTAGCGGGAGGCCCTGAATGAGGAGTTTAGGCTCCTGGTGGAGGAAGGGAGCTTTTCTTCATTCTCCTTTGTTCAAAAGCAAGCCTGGTTTTGTTTGGGTTTTTTTTTTTGGGTGGGGGGGGGTTGGCTTTTTTCCCTCCTCTAGTGGGAGAGTAAGACACATGCATAGCCAAAAATTTATTAACTCTTCTTAACTTTCCTACCTAGGGGGGAAATCAGTGTCTTCCAGGAGAGTATCATTCATAAAGCTCCTTGGGATTTGGGGATGTCAGAATTAGGAAAGCAGATCCAAGCACTCACACTAAAAAGAAAAGTAAGTCTTGATTACAGAGAGGTACTTAACAGACCCACAAGTAATTGGAGGGACAGAGTCCACATGGGTCTTTTAATTGATGGAAGTAAATCATTTACAGTATGAACAATAAGTGGAAAAGAGGTCACAGCTTTTCCTGATTCACTGTGTCCAAGCCACACGCCCCCATCACTTCCTGCTTCATGCACTGCCATTGTGCCTTGACTTGTAGCCAAAATAAGTACTTAATTTTCAATCTCTAAGTGTGCAAGCAGTATTTGTCTAATTTTTGGTGATGTCTCTGTTATCAGTGTCTTGCACAGTGTAAACTTTAGGAGGACCAAGAGGTAACATTCAGTGCCAGGCACAGAAGTAGGTACAACTTTGCTGCTTTGAGTCAGGATCTGGCCTTGTCCCCCATCTCCCACTCTTGCTGTAGCCAGGTATAATAATCTTTTGTTTCTACCTGCAGGCCTGCTGAGTCTTAGTTGGACACTAGTTCCTGCTCCCAGTAAGAATCATTTAAGAATCATCCTCAGAGTTATGTGAAATGGTTCCTTCTGCCCCATCAATCCTGCTTTAGTTAACCAGAGCTTGAGGAGCCAGTGGGCCATGCTTAGAAGAATGTCAGGCATGTGGTTGGAGGTGTTTAGCTGGTGTGGAGATGTGGCCTGGAATTTAGGAGTGAGTCAGAAGTAAGGGTATACCTTTAGGAAATTCATAGTGAGGATGGAAGCCATTGAGGATCATCATAGGATAAATATAGACAGTGCAATGAGCAGAGAACAGGCCAAGGCTTGTATTTTTGAGAATAATCTCTATTAAGTGATGGACAAAGAATAGTGAAAAAACACAAGGACATGTCAAATGAGCAGTAGGAAAAGTTGGAGGAAAGCCAGCATCACAGAAACTAAGGAACAGACAGTTTCATCTTGAGAGGCAAGAGTGCTGCTGGGAACACAAACAGGATGGGCGGTGAACTGAGGCCTTGGATTTTGTTGGATCTTTGAGAAGATAATTCCAAAAGATAGAAGAAAGGAAGAGCTAAGATGCATGAGACTGAGGAATGGGCCTCCTATTTATTTGGTTCCTTCTAACTTTTATGCTGGATGTTATTCAGACAATATCTTGTTTTATTGAGGGATAAAAAGAGGAAGCAGAGGAGTAGGAGGGAGGATGGTAGAAAATGGTAAGTCTAGAGATTGAGGAGTGGATCCACAGGGGGTGTTTTTTGGTGTTTATGTGTTTATTTCTTTGTGGATGAGAAGATTTGAACATGTGTTGAGGAATTAGACAAATAGCCATTGGAGAAGGAAAACAGACCATAGTCGTGGGAAGGAGGCCCCAGCCTGACAGGGGGCAGGTGAAGGGGTTAACCTGTCCATGTGGCAGGGAAAGTTCCTCCAAGATGGGAGGGAAGGAAGAAAGTTTGGGTGATGATCCAAGGAAAACTTAAGGAGTTTGGGAGGAAACTTGTGGGAGTTCTCATCAGATGTTCTCAATTTTCCCAGGGAAGTAGGTGGAGAGGTCATCTTTGAGAGTGAAGGGGCAGAGGAGGAAATAGACCTGGAGGAGAATGAAGGCAGGGGGGAAGACTGTGGTGGTGAATTCCATGACAGGGAGAACACCGTGGGTGATAAGAAGGGTTGTAGCCAGGCACCAAGACCAGCTACCAAGGTCCACCCTCTCTGCTTATTCTGTTCCAGCCCCCTTTGGCTCTGATGTTGGCAAGGGCCAAGAGAGCCTTTACTTGCTCAGAGTTTTATTGAATTAGGGGAGATAGTAAAGGGGAAAAACCCTGAATTGCTTTTAAATAGCCAGAAAGACTTTATGGAGGAGGAGAAAATTTACAAGGATTTGATCTAAGAACATAGAGAAAGTTGGAGGAATAATAAGGGATCAGATGGCCCTCTCTGGAAACGTATCCCTTAGTTTTTTTGGTTTTGGGGGGAAAGGAGGAAAAGCAATTATTACTCAGTGGATTACCCAAGTTCCTCTTTTTCCTTCATTGTTTCACTGCCAAAAGTTGGTTTGTAACCCATTTAAGCCACATTACCACATCTTACCTCTGATAAATGATGGATTGGGGATTTTTCAGGTTATGTGTGTTTTTCAACCATCAGCATTATGACTGATGGAATATTTTCACAGCAATAAGTATACTTTAATGCTATCTTCAAGCCCGGGGTGAAAGTTTTATTTAAAGTCTTTCAAATACATTCTTATCCATAATCTTGACCTTCAATTTGTAAGAGACTTCCTTATTTTTTTTTCCAGTTTTTGTGGAGAATTTCTCAGTCTGGAAATCCAACGGACATACCTTCTTCAAATTACACACTGAAAATAGTGGTCTCTATAGATATCTGAATGTGGTTCCATGCCTCTTAGTTCATTAACTTGAATCTACTGTAGAGAAATTTCAGGGTGGAGTATTCAAAAATATCTAGTGATGTTTAGTTTGCTGATAACTAAGCTGAAATAATTGGGACTGGTTATATAATTTGCAGGTCCCAGTGCAAGATGAAAATGCAGGGTCTTTGCTAAAAAAATTATTAAGAATTTCAAGATGGCAACAGCAGAGCATTAAACCAAGTACGGGTCCTTCCAATCATGGGACCCTGTGTGACTGCATGAGTCACACGCCCATGATGCCTGTCCTGGAAACAATCCAAGAGTAGTAACACAAGTTACAAAGACCTCACTAACTTTCCCCATCCCTTGCCTCTCACTACTGAGCTTTAGTTTTGGATATTTGGTATAAACCCTGAGCTATGTTCTCCTTTAACTCTCTCCTTTTGTGGAAAAATTAAATGAGGCCAACGTATGACTATTAGGATCTGCTGTTCTGTGACTATCCGGGGACCGAGACAGGCAGCTGGGAATAGGGTAGTGGGTGGACAGAGCTGTGCACAGGTCAACCTGGGAGGCATGTCCTGGTATAGGATCACATATTGGCTCCTAGGCAATTTTAATTTTTTTTGAGATGTGATTTTTTTTTCAGAATTGCCTATGAGGTATTATCCTCTTGCTTCTCTGAAAACAAAAATTTGGCAGCTAAAGCAGACTATTCAAGTTAGGATAGTCTTGCCAGAGAAAAAGAGCCCGCTTTGCCATTGGGCATAAGGTTCCAACTGGGAGTAAGTATGTGTCCAATTTGTGATCTTATTCATAGTAGAAATCCCTTGTACTTCTCTGCTTTCTGATGGAGAGTATTCTAGCCCTGAATATAAAGTTTTGACTTCAGTGACTAACAGCCTGATAAATCTCATCTAACTTAAAATGTTTAGAGTGGGGGGAAGAAATCTCCATCCATGAGGGAGTTTTGTAGCTGCCCTAGGAAATATATCAGGGGTATCCCACCAGAGTGACAATGAGGTGGCAGAGATTTTAGATTCATGGTAGATCATGGGTTAGAAACTCCAAAGCCTGCTAAAAATTAGATGCAAACAACTATGCAAGTTCAGAATCAGTAGGTCAGAAGTCAAAGACAGGAAAGAGAATTGGTGGGGAAGGGCAGCCCAATCCCTGGAGGGTGTAACAGAGAGGTGCTGGAAGGTTTAGGCAAATAGCATCTGGGGAAATGTGGTGGGAACTGGGAAGGCGGGGCATGGATTAGTGCGAAAGGACTAGCCTTGTAAAAGCTTTAATTACCAAGGCAACTTGTTCAACATTTCCTCCTATTGCCTCTAAGATATGTGGAGTCCAGTTGCCAAGCAGAGGTGGTAATTATTGACTGAAATGGGCATGGCGGGAGGCAGAGCAAGAAGAGGTTCTGTAGAAAAGAGCATCATAACTATGTAGTCATCTTATTCTGAAGAGGAAATCTTTGCATTTTCTATTTTGGCCTGTTAAAAAAGACTCTTCAAGGGCAAAGACCATTTATTCTTTTCTTGTCCTTCTAGTCTATAACATATGACAACATTATCATGCCCTCCTTCTCTACCCCTTATTTTATTATGGAGGCATAATTTGGATACAGTAAAATACACAAATTTGAAGACTAAGCTTGGTGAACCTGTATACCCACAACCTAGATCAAGATAGAGAACATTTCTATTCCTCCAGAAATTTCACCTAAACCCCATTCCTTACCAATACCTACCCCTGTCAAAAAAATCAGGGGGGAGAACTTGTTCTGACCTCTATCCCTATTCAGTAGTTTTGACTTTCCTTGAATTTCATATAGATGGAATCAGAGTATGTCCTCTTTTGTGTCTGGCTTATTCTGTTCATCATTATGTCTGGAAATTCATCTGTGTTGTTGTGGGTAGCTGTAGTAGTTCATTCTTTTGCATTGCTGAGTAGTATTCCCTTGTACGAGTACTCCATGATTTATTTGTTCTCCTGCTGATGGGCATTTGGGTTGTTCCCATTTTGGGGGTATATGAATAAAACCACTACAAGCTTTCTTGTATGTCTGTGAGTGCCTGTGTGTGTGTGTGTGTGTGTGCGCACACACACACACACACGTATGTTCTCATGTCTCTTGATGACCTCCTTTTTAAACACTTTTTGGGGGGGGGGATTTAGAATCCAGGGTATGGCTCTCTCTTTATCTTCTTCCTATTTCATGGACTTCTCCTTCTGATGTCATCTGCTGTTCTTTCCTTACTTCCTCAACTTCTAAATGTTGGGCTTTCCCACCCCACCCGTTCAGATCTTGGCCCTCTTCTCTATCTAGACTCACATTCTGGGTAATCTTCAGTCTCATGGCTTTAAGCACCATCTGTATCATTGTGATGTCCAAATTTATATCTTCAACTCAGATCTCTCACTTAAACTCCAAACTGATATATTTAAATGTTTTTTTCAGTATCCCTACTTGGATATTCAATGGGCATCTCAAACTTTATAGGACATAAACTGGCCTTCTGATCTAACCCTGGTATTTCTCATCTCAGTTGTGGCCACTCCATTCTCTCAGGTGCTCAACTTAAAATATGGGAGCAATTATTGACTCTTCTATTTTTCTCCCACCTTACATCCAATTCACTAGAAGATCCTGTGGAAGTTACTCCTCAAATTATATCTCAAATCCAACCATTTTACCACATCCACTCCCATGCCATCTTCCAAGACTGATATTCTGCTTCAGCCTTTGTCTCACTATAGTCTTCACAAAGAAGCCAGGATGATCCTTTTTATTTATTTTTTATTATTTATTTATTTTTAAGATTTTATTTATTTATTTGACAGAGAGAGAGAGAGAGAGAGCACAAGCAGGGGGAGCGGCAGGCAGAGGAAGAGGCAGAAGCAGGCTCCCTGCTGAGCAGAGAGCCTGACGTGGGCTCAATCCCAGGACCCTGGGATCGTAATCTGAGCCGAAGGCAGACGCTTAACCGACTGAGCCACCCAGGCGCCCCAGGATGATCCTTTTTAAAGCATAAGCCAGATCATGTCACTTATCTGTTTGGAATCCTCCAAAGGCATCTCATCTTGGCCATAGTCAAAGTCAAATCTCTTACAATGGTTTATGAAGCCCTACCTGTTTCTGCCGCTCTCTTTTGAGACTTCTCTTCCTACTATTTCCCCCTTGCTTATCTTGTTCCAAGAACATTTGTTTCCTTGCTATTTGTGAACAAGCCAAGCAAATTTTCTCCTTGAGAAATTTGCCCTTCCTCTCTGCTCTCCCTGGAATGGTATTCCTCCAGATACCTGCACAGCTTGCTCCTTTCCTTCCTACCAAGTCTATCAAATATCATTTTATAATGGAGGATTCCTCTGAGCACCTTCTTTAAAGAAGTAATTCCTCCTCATGCCATGCCATATTGGAAGGATATATAATATGTCAACTTGTTTATTTGTTTATATCCTGTCTTTTACAAAGAGTTCCTTAGAAAGAGTTACCTTTTATATGTAAAAACAAGTAGTTTAAAGAAGCATACTTTTCTCTTAAATTAGATTATAATTTGAAGGAGATTACATTTATTTTTATCATTCACAATGCTTAGTCTATCTACATTAATGCTGTTTGATTACTTTGTGGATTTGATTGAATCATAGAAAAAAACTAATAACTATCAAAACAGCTGTGGAAAGTTGGTGAAGTTACTAAAGGGAATGTGGTTTTTACCAGATAAATGTCATATAATCTTGAGCAAATGGGTTTGCTGACCCTTTCTGTATCTCAGTTTCCACACCTGTAAAGTGAGGGTCATAATTTTTCAATATTTAACTCAAAGATAAATTCAGCATGAATCAAAAAGTTAAAGCAGGCTGTCTGGCATTTGGAGTTATAGGCATCTTTTTGGAGAACATTAATTTAGATGTTACATAAAAGCATATATAAACTGTAAGATGTAGTACAAAGTATGATTTTAAAGTATTAAGGTATTGAGTAATTGTAATCCTGGACATCTCTCTCTGTGGATGTCTCTGTTTATACGTGGGTTTCTCTTCAGTCATTCTAATGGTGTCTGTCTGAGCACAATGTGGTTATTACATGAACTCTCCACTTCTCTGGAACCTTCTGTTACATGCCTCTGGTCTTCACAAAGTGATTGTTAACTTCCAGGTGGCCTCCCATTCTGACTCCGGCAATGGGCCAATTTCTTGATTCTATCTCACAATGTAACTTCCAAAGTAAATGTCTATTAAGCCTTTGTGTAAACATTCCAGGCCTGTAGCAAAATCAACTGAACATAAATCACCCAAGGAAAGGGGTGTAGGAGAATGTGTAAGTTTGAAAAATGAAATAATACAGTGCAGTTTCATTGTGGATCTCTGGCCTCAGTTACCTCCACTGTGACTTTCTCTGGTCTACATCACCATTCATCCTCAGAGGTGGTGGTTTTCAGTTACTCCAGTGAACTCTGCCCAAATATAGAGAAAAAAAGTTCTTCATATAAAAAGATGCAAAGATGCTTATTTACAAATGGGCTGAACTGGTGTTCTAAATAAAAACCAGATTCTGCCATCTTCTAGTTACTAACTGTATTTTGTTCATGTTTAGAGGGTTTGGCTGGAAATCAGAGAGTGGTGGTGATAAGTTTGGTTGTTTTGCCTTGGTATTTCTTCCTTCTTTAGAAATGGATTGTGGATGAAAGTTCTTGATTTTACAAATTGATTTTGGATATTTTTTCCTTTGAAAAGAAGGTAATAAGATGAAATGAAAGCCCTGCCTGAAGGAATGAAAGGGGAGTAAAGGGCAGGTATCTGACAAAAGGAACTTGGTTTGAATCCTGCCTTGAGGGGCTCAGGTGTGCATTATGTCTTTCAAGTGTTAGCTTGTCAACTTGACAATAGTTTCTCCAAACTTTACATTTCCTAAAAACGTGACCTAGGAAACATATGTAAATTTACTCCAATGCAGAAAGTAGACATTTTCAAATAGGTTATCAGATTTTCAGAGTAGAACATTTCAGCTTAGAGAATGCTTTCTTTTCCACATACCTAGAAGGGTCTAAAGCAAATGTCGTGATGTTTTAAAATGCCTTTAATTTTACTAATTAAAATATTTTTCAACCTTACTCTTTCTTCTTGTTGGAAACCATTGTAGAAGAAAAGAGCTCACCAAAAGGGATTTTGATGGTATGAAGGGTTGTCATAAAATTTGATAAGCTTTGGAATGAGTTACCAGAAAAGATCACACAGAATCCTTCTCCAGAAGGTGATTCAGGATATTGTCTCCTTCGCTAGGGTTTTTGGTTCTTCCTGAATGTACAAGATGGTCAAAGAACTTGAACACTTGCATTGTATCCCTTAGTCACTGATGTCATTGCCCTCTCATATTCCTTTAGCCACACCATGAGGTCACTTACAGATAGTTTTAGTTTTGTCAGTGTCTTCCTACATCTTTAAACCTGAATGCATCCTGTTCTTCAAGGCTGCTCCTCAGATGCATGGACCTGGTTGGGAGTCTCTGCTGCATGATCACTGCCCCAGAATTGCCTTCAACAATGAAGGATGGAGTTGGTAGATAAATTCCCCTGCTATCTCCTCCCTCATATGGATAATTCTACAGTATGTGTGTGTGTTCTGTGAAATCACATAGAGGGTCCCCAGTGGGATTGCACCAGTTGCCCACAGTGGTAACCTGTTTGTGAACACACCCTTAATTGTTTCCTTTCTTTCCCTGCCTCTGATACTTCATCTCCCATGTAAACTACTTCTACCCAAATATTGTCTCAAGGTCTGTTTCTGAGGAAATCCAAACTAAGACAATATCTGACCGCCTCACTTAAAGAATTGATTTGACTAAGCATGGTATCTGTCAAGCCTTTATTTCTTCAGTTCTAATAGTCTAGTGATGATGTTGATGATGATGATGATGATGATGATGATTTAGCACTCACTATGTACCAGGCATAGTTCCAAATACTTTATATATAAACATTAAAAAAATTTAACTCTGTGAGGTATGTATCATGACTCCCCACATTTTACAGATAAGAAAGTAGAAGCATGGGTAGGGGCAGGTGATTTGCTCAGTCACAAAGCCAGTAAATTTTCCAGCTGGGATTCAAACTCAGGCATCTGCAACTAGCATTCCTAACTACTAAGCCAACCTGCCTACTCCTTTGAGAACCAAATAAAATAATGGACATGAAGTTTGCTTAAAAAAAAAAAAGTTCTATACAAGAAGGATGATTGTAACGAAAACCTTCCTAACCTTATCTTGTTACAACTCCTGCACATTGAGAAGATTTTTATCAAAAGTGAGGCTGACTCCACATTCACTCCAGTCACTGAAAGCCACTTACAAACTAGTTGAACTTGGTCTAAAAGGATATTAGATTCCATTTCCTAATTACTGTTGTTTTTGCAATCATCATGAAGAAGTCTATTGTCAAGATTAAGGAGGTTTCATTGCAGTGGATTGTAAGAGGTACTGGGGCAGCTGATACACTGAGGTGCCATTAAAAAATATATCACCACGGAAGGATAATTTTGCTGCAGGCAAGATTGCTTTGGGTGTGTGTTCCAGATTAGGTGCCAAAAATGCTAAGACTTGGAGAAAGGAGAGGAGAAAGTAGAGCTACTTTCTCTGTATGCTTTGCTGTTTAGAAGGGAGAGAGAAAAACAGCAGGAAATGCTCATCTCTTCTCTTGGGATCTTTCAAGGACCTCCCACCGAAACAAGATGGCTGAACTTTGCTTTGGTAAGGGATGACTTGCTGGAAGTTGAAAAGCCTTGCAGGGGAACACAAGTCCAGTTTTGCACAGCTCCTGAGGAGCTGCTGAGTTCAGTGTGTGGGAGATGGGATAGAGAAGGTCTGGGGACAGGTGTGGCTACAGCCTTATGGATGAAAGCTTCCCTGCTAGGGCAGCTCCAGCCTGAGTAGTTCAGAACCCTGAGCAAAAGCAGTAGCAAAAAGGCATTCTGCTTCTTCTTGACTGTCTTCAAGTAGGCTATTTTTAGAGGAGCATAGAGGTGGCTATGATGGGGCAGGCAAAATAGAAGGGATCTGACCTATATGGGGCCTAGGAAAAACAGTGTAGGTATTGCAAAGGCACAGAGGTGGGGAGAATATTCAGGATCCTGAACATTTCTGTGGCTCTCAAAATATAAGTCAAGGGTACAGTCAATGATAGAGTTGACCTTCGTTCACTTGGTGCTTTAGCGAACTGTCTCTGTGCTTGGCACACTGCCACCTGTCCAAGGCAGATGGGGGAATAAACACCATTAGCACATTGGTAAGTGTTTGTTTTCCTTCAGCATTAGGACTAAGAAAAATAAAGTGGGGAGGGTATCAGGCCCTGGAGTAAGCCTTTAAAAGGTTTCCCCTTTTGATTCTTTTATGATTGTCTATTTATAACAGCAACAATCACAGCAGAGAGAAAAAGACTTCAGTCACCCCTGGGACGCATTTTGTCAAAATTACATTTAAGTACTTTTTATTTATGAGCAAGAAGCATTATCTTTTATTATGTCTTTAAACCAGTGAGGGGAAGTTGTGTATAAACCAAGGTGTTGCTGTGGCCTGTTGTCTTTTTTTGAATCCCTGGAAAGGATCACCAAGAAGGATGCTCCAGATAACGTCATCTGCCAGGCAGTTTGCACGAGAGGAAAGAGGCCTTTCTAAAGTCCATTAAAGATGATTCATTACTATTGGTCATACAAATGTTGCATTTTATTATCTAAATGCATAAATCATACATTGACAGATAGTTGTATATGCCATTCTATTTTAGGCCCTGGGAGGACTAGAGAGGTACAAGATGTGATTATTATTCCCAAGAAAAGTCTAAATTAATTAGGGAGGCAAGACTACCATGTGTGCAATAGTTAGAGACTACACAAAAGCAAGTGATTAAGTAGTCAGTTAAAAAATTATAGGCTACAAGTGCTGTGATTCTCTTAGTTGTGACACAAGAGTTGTCACAGCAGGTGGAAAAGCTTGAGACAAGTCTGGAAGGACTGGTACAATCTGAACAGGATGAGGAGTTGTGGAGAGGTCATTCTGGGTTAGAAGAATGGAATGCACAAAATCAGAGATGGCAATGCACATGTATGTCTGTGTCACCTAAAAGCAGCAGAGCAGTCTGCTAGATGGGAGAGTTTGGGCAAATGAAGGGTGACCAGTAAGATGAGAGAGAACAGTGTCAGGGTGGGGAGATAGGACTTGCATATCCCAAATCATACATTCACCTCTCAACTACAAATCTACACTAGATCATTCTGTTTTGTTCATTTGCTTATTGTGATTTTTTAAAGGATTGGTTTGTATACATAACACTATACTGGGTGACACAATCTTAGTTTGGGTTTCCCCAGAGATAGATCCTGATACAAGAAATCCAGGGTAAATAGTTTTTTTGGGAGGTGATCCTAGAAGGCTCTAATAGGTGTGTAGAAGGTGAGAAAAGGAGGTAGAGGAAGGCAATAAGGTCAGTATATTTACTAATGTGGGCAACTGAAGCTTAACCCCACTGTGGAACTCTGGAACTCAGTGTAGAGTATTTGTCAGAATGGTCCTGACTGAGGGGTAAAGGAGTTAGGGTATTTATCCACCAATTTCCTTCAGTCATTGGTTGAGGGCTGCTTTGAGGGCACTGGCTCCCTCACACTTTCGTTCTAGGAGAAAAGTCCACAAGCAGACGTTACAGGTGTTTGCAATAGGCCATCTTGGTCCTAATATGGCAGTGTTTTTAGACTGGATGTTAGAGTCCCTGTGGCTGCTATAACAAAATATTATAAACTAGGTGGCCTACCAAAAAAAGAATTTATTTCTCACTGTTCTGCAGGCTGAAGGTCTGAGATCAGGACGCGAACATATTTTGGTGAGAGCCCTTTTCCATGTTGCAGACTGCTGGCTTCTCATTGTATCCTCAGTGAAAAGCAGAGGGTGAGAGAATTCTCTGCAGTCCCCTTTATAAGGGCACTAATCCCATTCATGATGGTTCCACCTTCATGACCTTATATCTCCCAGAGGCCCAACCTCCAAATATCATCACATTGGGATTAGGGTTTTAACATATGAATTTTGGGAGATCACAAACATTCCGTCCATTGTACTGTACTACAGATCTCTAATGAAGGACAAGTCACCCTGGGATATTGAAAAAGTCCTCGGCTAGCGGTTGTTTACCTTTTCCCTGTTTCTTTCCATATGGTCTGCTCTTGCAGAGCAAACTTTGGAAGGACAACAGTATAGTTTAGTATATGAATGGAAGCATGAGGGAGAGCTTTAGTTATAATAGGACTCCAACTGGGCTAGTTTACTTCTAGTCCAATAAGTTTCCAACACAGCTGTGAGAGAGATTAATAAATATGATAATGACTCAAATCTGAAGGAGCCAGAGCAGTGATTCTGGGTTGGGCCCTGGGTTTTCAGTGGAGAATATGTGTCAGTGAACTGAGCTCACGTTTCATTTTCATGGAGAAACCAAGATGGCCTTATTAAAATTCAGCAAACAAACAAAATATGCATCCCCCACTGCCATCACACACATCCCTTCCTCTGCCCTCCCTCCATGACACATAGCATTTCCACAGGCTAGATAGGAAATATAAATTCAGTCGGGGGTTTAACTTAGTAATTTATTTTTTTCTCCATCTGCAGCAATATTCTATGCCAGTTGGGTTGTGATCCAGTGGGAGAAAGATCAATTAAAGGGAAACCACAGTAAAGAAAGCATTTAAGAACAACATTCTTTCTTTCTTACTAAATTTTAATTTTTAAAATTTGCTCTGGATTTTGTTCAGTTAATAAATAGAAGAAAAGAAATAAGAAAGGAAAATGAAACAACATTTTGTTTTTCCATATGCCTTTGTGGAATCCTGGATTTAGAAGAAATCTTGAAAGGCCATTCTGATGGTCTTGAGTTTCCATCAATATTTGTTGAGTTGAATTAAAGCTGTATTCAATATGAGGAATAAACAGAAGATATACAAAGAGATTGAAGCTCCCTCAATAATCTGGTATTTGTCTTTTCATTTATCCATCCATCCACCCATCCATCCATCCAACCATCCATCTTCTTCTCACCATCAGGAAGTTCTTTTATGTCAAGTGATATCAGTGCCAATTGCTTTTCAGTAAATGAAGAGGAAAAAGCTTGTATTACAAGAATTAGTGTGAATTAGATTAGTCATATCATCTCTCTCTGATGAGGGTTTATGTCTGGGTGTCTCAGACTAGCTTTTTTCCTCCCAGATAATTTCTATTTCCCCTTTGTAATGTAAGGTCATATTTTTTTTTTAAGAAAAAGATATTTTGACATGGATGAATAATTTTACATATATATACACACATTTGTATATGTCTACACACATTTTCTCACATATATATAAGATATCTCTAAAGATTACTCAAGATATGTTGGTTTTCAGAAGGAAGGGTAATGGGATAGTTGGGACCCAATGGCGGAAGTTCATGAACTTTTTTTTTTTTAATTATGTTATGTTAGTCACCATACAATACATAATTAGTTTTTGATGTGGTGATCCACGATCCATTGTTTTTGTATAACACCCAGTGCTCCATGCAGTACATGCCGTCCTTAATACCCATCACCAGGCTAGCCCATCCCCCCACCTCCCTCCCCTCTAAAACTCTCAGTTTGTTTCTCAGAGTCCATAGCCTCTCATGGTTCATCTCTCCCTCCGATTTCCCGCCCTTCACTTTTCCTTCCTTCTCCTAATGTCCTCCATGCTATTCCTTATGTTACACAAATAAGTGAAACCATATGATAATTGACTTTCTCTGCTTGACTTATTTCACTTAGCATAATCTCCTCCAGTCCCAACCATGTTGACGTAAAAGTTGGGTATTTGTCCTTTTTGATGGCTGAGTAATATTCCATTGTATATATGGACCACATCTTCTTAATCCATTCATCTGTTGAAGGGCATCTAAGCTCTTTCCAAAGTTTGGCTATTGTGGACATTGCTGCTATGAACATTGCGCTGCATATGGCCCTTCTTTTCACTACATCTGTGTCTTTGTGTTAAATACCCAGTAGTGCAATTGCTGGGTCATAGGGTAGCTCTATTTTTAAATTTTTGAGGCACCTCCACACTGTTTTCCAAAGTGGCTGTACCAACTTGCCTTCCCACCAACAGTGTAAGAGGGTTCCCCTTTCTCCACAACCTCTCCAACATTGGTTGTTTCTTTCCCTGTCCATTTTTGCCGTTCTAACTGGCTTAAGGTGGTATCTCAATGTGGTTTTGATTTGAATTTCCCTGATGGCTAATGATGATGAACATTTTTTCATGTTACTGTTAGCCATTTGTATGTCTTCTTCAGAGAAGTGTCTGTTCATATCTTCTGCCCACTTTTTGACTTGATTATTTGTTTTTTGGGTGTTGAGTTTGAGAAGTTCTTTATAGATCTTGGATACCAGCCCTTTATCTGTAGTGTCATTTGCAAATATCTTCTCCCATTCTGTGGGTTGCCTCTTTGTTTTGTTGACTGTTTCCTTTGCTGTGCAGAAGCTTTTTATCTTGATGAAGTCCCAAAAGTTCATTTTTGCTTTTGTTTCACTAGCTTTTGGATATATATATTTTTTTTTATTACTTTTTTTTATTATTATGTTATGTTAATCACCATACATTACATCATTAGGTTTTGATGTAGTGTTCCATTATTCATTGTTTGCGTATAACACCCAGTGCTCCATGCAGAACATAACCTCTTTAATACCCATCACCAGGCTAACCCATCCCCCCACCCCCCTCCCCTCTAGAACCCTCAGTTTATTTCTCAGAGTCCATAGTCTCTCATGTCTCTCTCCTCCCATTTCCCCCCCTTTCTTCTTCCCCCCCCTGCTATTTTTTTTTTTTTTTTTTTTTAACATATAATGTATTATTTGTTTCAGAGGTACAGATCTGTGATTCAACAGTCTTACATAATTCACAGCGCTCACCATAACATATACCCTCCCCAATGTCTATCACCCAGTCACCCCATCCCTCCCAACCCCCACCACTCCAGCAACTCTCAGTTTGTTTCCTGAGATTAAGAATTCCTCATATCAGTGAGGTCATATGATACATGTCTTTCTCTGATTGACTTATTTCGCTCAGCATAATACCCTCCAGTTCCATCCACATTGTTGCAAATGACAAGATTACATTTCTTTTGATGGCTGCATAATATTCCATTGTATATATACACCACATCTTTATCCATTCATCTGTCCATGGACATCTTGGCTCTTTCCATAGTTTGGCTATTGTGAACATTGCTGCTATAAACATCAGGGTGCACGTACCCCTTCAGATCCCTACATTTGTATCTTTGGGGTAAAGACCCAGTAGTGCAGTTGCTGGATCATATGGTAGCTCTATTTTCAACTTTTTGAGGAACCTCCACACTATTGTCCAGAGTGGCTGCACCAGCTTACATTCCCACCAACAGTGTACCAGGGTTCCCCTTTCTCCACATCCCCGCCACCATCTGTCATTTCCTGACTTGTTAATTTAGCCATTCTGACTGGTGTGAGGTGGTATCTCATTGAGGTTTTGATTTGGATTTCCCTGATGCCGAGCAATGTTGAGCACTTTTTCATGTGTCTGTTGGCCATTTGGATGTCTTCTTTGCAGAAATGTCTGTTCATGTCTTCTGCCCATTTCTTGATTGGATCATTTGTTTTTTGGTGTTGAGTTTAATAAGTATTTTATAGATTTTAGATACTAGCCCTTTATCTGATATGTCATTTGCAAAGATCTTCTCCCATTCTGTCGGTTGTCTTTTGGTATTGGTGACTGATTCTTTTGCTGTGCAAAAGCTTTTTATCCTGATAAAGTCCCAATAGTTCATTTTGGCCCTTGCTTCCCTTGCCTTTGGCGATGTTGCTAGGAAGAAGTGACTGTGGCTGAGGTCGAAGACGTTGCAGCCTACGTTCTCCTTTAGGATTTTGATGGACTCTTGTCTCACATTGAGGTCTTTCAACCATTTGGAGTCTATTTTTGTGTGTGGTGTAAGGAAATGGTCCAGTTTCATTCTTCTGCATGTGGCTGTCCAATTTTCCCAACACCATTTGTTGAAGAGACTGTCTTTTTTCCATTGGACATTCTTTTCTGCTTTGTCAAAGATTAGTTGACCATAGAGTTGAGGGTCCATTCTGGGCTCTCTATTCTGTTCCATTGATCTATGTGTCTGTTTTTTGCCAGTACCATACTGTCTTGATAATTACAGCTTTGTAATAGAGCTTGAGGTCCGGAATTGTGATGCCACCAGCTTTACTTTTCTTTTGCAACATTCCTCTGGCTATTTGGGGTCTTTTCTGGTTCCATACAAATTTTAGGATTATTTGTTCCATTTCTTTGAAAAAAGTGGATGGTATTTTGATAGGGCTTGCATTGAATGTGTAGATTGCTCTAGGTAGCATTGACATCTTCACAATATTTGTTCTTCCAAACCATGAGCATGGAATGTTTTTCCATCTCTTTCTGTCTTCTTCAATTTCTTTCATGAGTATTCTATAGTTTTCTGAGTACAGATCCTTTGCCTCTTTGGTTAGATTTATTCCTAGGAATCTTATGGTTCTGGGTGTAATTGTAAATGGGATTGACTCCTTAATTTCTCTTTCTTCTGTCTTGTTGTTGGTGTATAGGAATGTCACTGATTTCTGTGCATTGATTTTTATGTCCTGCCACTTTACTGAATTCCTATATGAGTTCTAGCAGTTTTGGGGTGGAGTCTTTTGGGTTTTCCACATAAAGTATCATATCATCTGCAAAGAGTGAGAGTTTGACTTCTTCTTTGCCGATTTGGATGCCTTTTATTTCCTTTTGTTGTCTGATTGCTGTGGGTAGGACTTCTAATACTATGTTGAATAGCAGTGGTGATAGTGGACATCCCTTCCGCATTCCTGACCTTAGGGGGAAAGCTGTTTTTCCCCATTGAGAATGATATTTGCTGTGGGTTTTTCATAGATGGCTTTTATGATATTGAGGTATGTACCCTCGATCCCTATCCTCTGAAGAGTTTTGATCAAGAAAGGATGCTGTACTTTGTCAAATGCTTTTTCTGCATTTATTGAGAGGATCATATGGTTCTTGTTCTTTCTTTGATTAATGTATTGTATCACATTGATTGATTTGCGGATGTTGAACCAACCTTGCAGCCCAGGGATAAATCCCACTTGGTCGTGGTGAATAATCCTTTTAATGTACTGTTGGATCCTATTGACTAGTGTTTTGGTGAGAATTGTTGCATCCGTGTTCATCAAGCATATTGGTCTGTAATTCTCCTTTTTGATGGGGTCTTTGTCTGGTTTGGGGATCAAGGTAATGGTGGCCTCATAAAACCAGTTTGGAAGTTTTCCTTCCATTTCTATTTTTTGGAACAGTTTCAGAACAATAGGTATTAATTCTTGAAATGTTTGGTAGAATTCCCCTGGGAAGCCATCTGGCCCTGGGCTTTTGTTTGTTGGGAGATTTTTGATGACCACTTCAAATTCCTTAGTGGTTATAGGTCTGTTCAGGTATTCTCTTTCTTCCTAGTTCAGTTTTGGTAGTTGATACATGTCTAGGAATGCATCCATTTCTTCCAGATTATCTAATTTGCTGGCATAGAGTTGCTCATAATATGTTCTTATAATTGTTTGTATTTCTTAGGTGTTGGTTGTGACCTCTCCTCTTTCATTCATGATTTTGTTGATTTGGGTCATTTCTCTTTTCTTTTTGATAAGTCTGGCCAGGGGTTTATCAATCTTGTTAATTCTTTCAAAGAACCAGCTCCTAGTGTCGTTGATCTGTTCTACTGTTCTTTTGGTTTCTATTTCATTGATTTCTGCTCTGATCTTTATTATTTGTCTTCTCCTGTTGGGTTTAGGCTTTATTTGCTGTTCTTTCTCCAGCTCCTTTAGGTGTAGGGTTAGGTTGTGCATTTGAGACCTTTCTTGTTTCTTGAGAAAGGCTTGTATTGCTATATACTTTCCTCTTAGGACTGCCTTTGCTGCATCCCAAAGATTTTGAACAGTTGTGTTTTCATTTTCATTGGTTTCCATGAATTTTTAAAATTCTTCTTTAATTTCCTGGTTGACCCATTCATTCTTTAGTAGGATGCTCTTTAACCTCCATGTATTTGAGTTCTTTCTGACTTTCCTCTTGTGATTGAGTTCTAGTTTCAAAGCAGTGCGTTCTGAACATATGCAGGGAATGATCCCAATCTTTTGGTACTGG
This sequence comes from Phoca vitulina, assembly GCF_004348235.1. Taxonomy (NCBI): domain Eukaryota; kingdom Metazoa; phylum Chordata; class Mammalia; order Carnivora; family Phocidae; genus Phoca; species Phoca vitulina. The sequence continues at coordinate 22,884,322 of NW_022589725.1, forward strand.
TTGACACCTGATTTGTGACCTAGGATGTGATCTATTCCAGAGAATATTCCATGGGCACTAGAGAAGAATGTGTATTCCATTTCTTTGGGATGGAATGTTCTGAATATATCTGTGAAGTCCATTTGGTCCAGTGTGTCATTTAAAGTCTTTATTTCCTTGTTGATCTTTTGCTTAGA
>NW_022589725.1:22884507-22909115 GCF_004348235.1 Phoca vitulina
TTGGGTCTAAAATGAGTCTCTTGCAGACAGCATATCGATGGGTCTTGTTTATTTATCCCATCTGATAGCCTGTGTCCTTTGATTGGAGCATTTAGCCCATTTGCATTCAAGGTAACTATTGAAAGCTATGAATTTAGTGCCACTCTATTGCCTATAAGGTGACTGTTACTGTATATTGTCTGTGTTCCTTTCTGGTCTATGTTACTTTTAGGCTCTCTCTTTGCTTTGAGGACCCCTTTCAATATTTCTTGTAGGGCTGGTTTTGTGTTTGCAAATTCCTTTAGTTTTTGTTTGTCCTGGAAGCTTTTTATCTCTCCTATTTTCAATGACAGCCTAGCTGGATATAGTATTCTTGGCTGCATATTTTTCTCATTTAGTGCTCTGAATATATCCTGCCAGTCCTTTCTGGCCTGCCAGGTCTCTGTGGATAGGTCTGTTGCCAATCTAATGTTTCTACCATTGTAGGGTACAGACCTCTTGTCTCGAGCTGCTTTCAGGATTTTCTTTTTGTCTCTGAGACTCATAAGTTTTACTATTAGATGTCAGGGTGTTGACCTATTTTTATTGATTTTGAGAAGGGTTCTCTGTGCCTCCTGGATTTTGATGCCTGTTTCCTTCCCCAAATTAGGGACGTTCTCTGATATAATTTGGCCCAATATACCTTCTGCCCCTCTCTCTCTTTCTTCTTCTTTTGGGATCCCAACTATTGCAATATTGTTTCATCTTATGGTATCACTTATCTCTCGAATTCTGCCCTCATGATCCAGTAGTTGTTTATCTCTCCATTTTTGATTGCACCTCATTAATAGCCTTTTTGATTTCGACTTTGTTAGATTTTAGTTCTTTTATTTCTCCAGAAAGGGTTTCTCTAATAACTTCTATGCTTTTTTCAAGCCCAGCTAGTATCTTTGAATCATCATTCTGAACTCTAGTTCCAACATCTTACTAATGTCCATATTGATTAGGCCCCTGGCAGTCGGTACTGCCTCTTGTTCTTTTTTTTCAGGTGATTTTTTTCATCTTGTCATTTTGTCCAGAGGAGAATAGATGAAGGAGAGAACAAAATGCTAACAGGGTAACAATGTCCCCAGAAAATATACACTAAACAAATCAGAAAAGACCTGAAACTGGGGGAAAAGAAAGGGAAAGAAAGGAAAAAGAAAAAAAAAAAAGAAAAAGATGAAAACAAACAAAGACAAAACAAAACAGAATATGATCAAATATGATCAGTATGTTGCATAGATAAGTGCTACACACTAGATTTTGGGCATATTTTGGTCTGTTAGAAGTGCCTCCCAAAATTTTAAAGAAAGAAAAACTTATATATGTACAAAAATAAGGGTTAATATGATGAAGGGATGGAATATGAACGTAAAGATGAAAATTATGAAACATTTTATAAATGTAATTGATAAGATAAGTTGGTTGAAAAAAGAAAGAAGAGGATTTAAAAAGGGGGGGGGTAGAGAATGTGATCATGTAGGAAACTAGAACAAAGCCATACACTAGAGATTTAGGGTATATTTTGATCTGTTAGAAGAAACTGTATCCCCTAATTTTAAAGTGAGAATAACTTATATACATATATATATATATATATATATATATATATATATATATATACCAAAAACAAGGTTAACTACTATGAAGGGATAGAATATGACTCTAAAAATTAAAAATAAAAAAGATTTTTTAAAAAATGCATTGATAAATGTTGGTTGAAAAAGGGAAAAAGAAAAATTAAAAAAAAAAGAAAAAGTTAAAAAAAAATTAACTTAGAAAGACTAAAGAATCATGGGGAAAAAAGCCATGAATTCTAAGTGCAGTATTCCCCTAGCATTGGAGTTCTGCCATTCTCATTGATCGGTAAACTTGGTCTTGGCTGGCTGTTCTTGCTGATCTTCTGGGGGAAGGGCCTGTTGCAGTGGTTTTCACATGTCTTTTCCCATGCCGGGTCGGGGCTAAGTCATCTGCTTGGGTTTGCTCTCAGGAGCTTTTGTTCCCTGCAAGCTTTCTGTACAGCTTTGGAGGACGAGAATGAAAATGGCGGCCTCCCAATCTCTGACCTGGAGGAGCAGAGAACTGGGGGCCCCACTCCTCAGTGCGCCCCCAGAGAAAAGCAATCACTCCCGTCTCCCCGGTCTCCGGCCGCACTCCGTGTTCACCCAGCCTGTGACCAAGCATTTCTATCTCTAGCACACGACCCCGTGTGGAGCCTCCAAACCCAGCAGATCCCTGCAATGCGCTCCCTTGCCACTCCTGCTGAGGGAGGAAGGGGAGTATCCCCAGATCTGCTGCTTTTTGGGTCCCTGCTGGAAGAGCAGTGGCCTGACTGTGCTGCGGATCACAGTTTATGGCAACCCCGAGCTGACAGCCCATTCTTGGGCTCTGTCTCTGCAGCCGGCTTCCCCGCTCTGATACCTGGGAGCTCTGCCGCACTCAGGCGCTCCCAGTCTTCCTGTGACCCCGAGGGTCCTGAGACCACACTGTCCTGTGAGGGTTCCACCCCCCGCTTAGCCACTGAAGCGACGTCCCTCAGCAAAGCCAACTTCTAAAAGTTCCAATTTTGTGCTCCGCTGCTCTATCACTTGCTGGTAGCGACTGACGGAGGCCCCCTCCCCCGCCATCTATCCTCCCGAATATCGCCTCGGATTCACTTCTCCGCATGTCCTACCTTCCAGAAAGTGGTCGCTTTTCTGTTCAGAGAATTGTTGGTGTTCTTTTCTTCGATCTCCTGTTGAGTTTGTAGGTGTTTAGAATGGTTTGATTCCTATCCAGCTGAATTCCTGGGACCAGACGAAATCCAGGTCTCCTACTCCTCTGCCATCTTGCTCCTCCCTCTGGGCCCTTAGAGATGTATCTTGAAAGAAGTTGCTGTGGCTGATGTCATAGAGGTTACTGCCTATGTTCTCCTCTAGGATTTTGATGGATTCCTGTCTCACATTGAGGTCTTTCATCCATTTTGAGTTTATCTTTGTGTATGGTGTTAGAGAATGGTCGAGTTTCATTCTTCTGCATGTGGTTGTCCAATTTTCTCAGCATCTTGCTTGGGTTGTGGTCAATAATTTGGACTCTATACATTCCCTCAACCACCCATGAACAGAATGACTAGGAGGAGGAAGCCCCAAAATAAGAGAGACTCAGAAATTATGACTTATGCTGCAGATTTACAAATGGATGCAGATATAACCAAGATGTCGGAGATGGAATTCAGGCTAGCAATTGTGAAGACAATAGCTAGAGTGAAGAAATCAATTAATGGCAACATAGAGTCTCTAAGGGCAGAAATGAAAGCTGAATTGGCAGAACTTAAAAATGCTATCAATGAGATCCAATCTAATCTAGATAATCTAACAGCTAGGGTAAATGAGGCAGAAGAACAAATTAGTGACCTGGAAGACAATTTAATAGACAAAAAGGGAAAAGAGGAGGCCAGGGGAAAACAACTCAGAATCCATGAAAATAGAATCAGAGAAATAAGTGACACCATGAATGGTTCCAATATCAGAATTATTGGAATCCCAGAGGGGGTGGAGAGAGACAGAGGAATATAAGATATATTTGAACAAATCGTACCTGAGAACTTCCTGGGGAATGAAACAAACATTTGTGTCCTAGAGGACAGAGAGGACCTGGGGAATGAAACAAACATTTGTGCATGGAGAATGAAACAAACGTTCGTGTCCTAGAGGCAGAGAGGACCCCTCCTAAGAAGGAAAACAGGCCAACACCCGGCATGTAATAGTAAAACACGCAAATCTTAGAACCAAGGTAACCATCTTAGGGGCAGTTAGGGGGAAGAGATTCCTTACGTACAGAGGGAGGAACATCAGAATAACATCAGACCTATCCACAGAGACCTGGCAAGCCAGAAAGGCCTGGCAAGACATATTCAGGGTACTAAATGAGAAGAACATGCAGCCAAGAATACTTTATCTGGCAAGGCTGTCATTTAGAATGGATGAAGAGATGTAGAGCTTCCAAGACCAGCAGAAACTGAAAGAATATGTGACCACTAAGCCGGCCCTGCAAGAAATATTAAGGGGGGGTTCTATAAAAGGAGAAAGACCCCAAGAATGATATACAACAGAAATTTACAGGGACAATGTATAAAAACAAGGTCTTCACAGGCAACATGATGACAATTAATTCATATCTTTCAATAATCACTCTCAACGTGAACGGCCTAAATGCTCCCATAAAACGGCAAAGGGTTGTAGATTGGATAAAAAGACAGGACCCATCCATATGCTGTCTACAAGAGACTCATTTTGAAATTCTTAATATTTTGTTTACTTCTCTAATATCCTTCTTGGACTGTAGACCCTTTGAGAACAGTAACTGTGTCTATATTGGTGACTGTCCCAGTGCCAGCACCTGGAGCTAGGTAGAATGAAGCATCCAACTCCCCATGGGTTGAATGGTAAGGCTGTGTGGGGTAGATGGCATGTGGTATGGACAAAAGGCTTCTGTAGCAAAGATGCACTGCCCTCAGAGCACACGCAGTGTTCTCAGACAGTAGGAATCATAATTCTATAATCTTTGAATCCTCCAATAAATCCAGCCTTTTATTGTCACCATTATCACAATTGAAGACCAAGGATGCAATGGGAGAAAAACCAGCAATCAGTAAACAAAAATTAACTGAGTATTTTGCCATTTCATGTGTAGTTTCTGGCATTATATATTCAGATATGCAGCATAGTTTATAATAGAAAAAAATCAGAAATAGTTCAAGTGTCTGTTGACAGGTGCATAGTTGGGAAAATGTTGGAATACCATACAGATATTTTGATGAAGAAGGAGACAATTATAAATTGACTTGAAAAGATGACCAAGAGATATAAAGTGAAGAAAGCATGTTACAAAATAATATGTGTAATATGATTCTGCTTTTTTAAAAGTTATGCATAAGACAAAGGAAAAACAATGGGGAATATGTGCCATATTGTTGGCAGTGGTTGTTTCTGGGGGGCCTGTGAGAAAAGAGAATTTCATCTTTTATGTTGCATATTTATATGTTAGAATACTATTAATGTTCATAAATTTCTTATTTATGAAATTAAGAAGAATAAGTGAATCTACATTTGTATATAGCTCTGTGTATAAATGTCTGAGTTTCTGACATGAGAATCTTATAAGAAGTATATATAACTGACATACAGAGCTCATGAAAGGGTAAATGATGGGCAACTAAGGTCTGGAATCTGAAAAAGAAGGGTGCCAGTCAAGATTCATAAAATCTGACCCTTGGAAACTAGAAGAGTATATTCATTTGATATTGGTGCCCCAAAGGGAAACCATACAGAGCTGAAGATAGGGGAAGAGAAGGAAGGTTTTCAGAATATGAGATCCCTAAAGTTAAGTTTCAATTATGTGAATTTTAATAATGTTAAAATAATAATCCAAGGACTAAAGTGGCTCGGGAATGGGGCTGAGGAGCCATGTCCATATACCACCCCCTATAAACACCTGCTGTCTTTGTTATTATGTCCTGCTCTTGTTTTCTTAATTTTTCTTGATGCAGCTGAGACAACAAGACAGGGTGGTCCAGGGCTGGGAGTGGAGACACCTGGATTCTAGTTCTTCCTTTCCTCTGGACATGCCCTGGAACTTTGGGTTGTTGACAACCTTTCTCATTTCCTCAGTTTCCTATTCCCAGCAAGGTACTGTTCCTGCTTGACCAAGTTCTCATGGTCTCAGATGAAGGTGTATATATCATGAGATTTGGATTTTTCTTAGACAAATGGTTTCTATAAAAGTGTGTGTGTGTGTGTATCTATTTAATCTCAAATTCTCTCTTTTTCTGGCATTCTATCTAGAACTTTCTAGTGTATTCCCCCCCCCCCCTTTGCATCTTTACTCTGATGGTCATCATGCATCATCAAGGCTGGAGGAGGATATAGAAACTATCTGGTTCAAGTCCATCAGTTTCCAAATGACTTGATCTACGTAGATCTTCTCCAACTTTAAGGTACATAGGAACTACCTGAGGATCTTGTTAAAATGCAAGTCCTATTTTCATAGGTGAGGGGTGAGCCTGAGATTCTGCATTTCTAACAAGCTCTTAGGAGATGCCAATGCTGTTGTTTCACTTTCTGCATTGCACAGTGTACTTGGGGGACCAAGGGTGCAGGATACAGAGCTTCTCAGAGGCAGAGGCTGATCTTGGCCTGATTTCCCTCCCTCATTGTCCAGTACTCTTTCCTAGAGAGGGTATAATTATTAATTCAATTGGTGTAAGACCTGAAGCTGTCACCTGTATGAAAAGTTTTGTGTCAGAATCACTTGGGGGAACTTTTAAATTTTAGGGTATTTAGGCCTCTCTCTAAGAATCCCCATTTGATTTATACAGGCCAAGATCTGGGAATTAGTATTTTTTTTTAAAGATTTTATTTATTTATTTGAGAGAGAGAATGAGAGACAGAGAGCATGAGAGGGAGGAGAGTCAGAGGGAGAAGCAGACTCCCCGCCGAGCAGGGAGCCTGATGTGGGACTCGATCCTGGGACTCCAGGATCATGACCTGAGCCGAAGGCAGTCGCTTAACCAACTGAGCCACCCAGGTGCCCCTGGGAATTAGTATTTTAATAAGGTTCCCCAAATATTTGGATTTATTTAGCTCATGACCAACTTTTGGAAACCATTGTCTAAGTCATTTAAGAATGTTAAATTCTATCTGGTATGATCTGAGTTTTAAACTTTTTTAAGTTGTTATTTTGTTAATGCACATTAATTCCCTGTATATTTCTTATCACTCCCTTAACCACTGAGGAGATCAATATACTGAAGAAAAATCATGTGCATTTATGACTTCAACCTTCAGTAGACAAACACATACAACCTGAACCTGGGGGTGAGCCATTAGCGGCAATGTATTTTGGACTTCAAAGACACTTGGAAAACCTTTCCTAGAAATGCATTTATTACCATCTTCTTTCTCTCTGCATTTGGATGATCAAATCCTAAATATCATCTTTGAAGAGAGCCTAGGTTTTATACCCTAACAATATATATTCCAAAGATTTCCAAATGTTAACTCATATTACTTCCAGGTAGATTTTCTCCTTTTTTAATCATTTTTATTTATATATTATTGCCTCTTGTGACAACCAAACAACTGTGGGATTTGCTCTCTCACCATCACTATACCCACTGCAGCCTGGCTGGCAAAATCATTCAAAAGTAGCCATCTGTTGGATGGACCGTGTTAGCCAGGGAAGTTGTACATCTATCTGGGGAGGGGTACCCAAATTTTGGGTTTTCTCAAAATCTTCTATGGCTCTATACTATTGTTTTCCCTGCAATGCTCACAATATGGATCCATTAATCTAATCTTCCCATAAGCACGACTCAGAGCATGCCTTTCTGAAGCTTCCCAGAAGGAGTAGTACTTTGTCCTAGCACCTGACCTCCAGCAACAAGAGACTCTTTCATATTTTATCAGCAATTAATGGCAATCACTGTTGCTCTATGACCTGACAAAGGCCTTCATCTCTATGGTTCAGTCATTGTTTCCTGCTCTTTGGTGGGGGTCAGTGATCACCTTCATTCTCCACTGTTCACAGAGGTATTAGCCCAGATGAATTTTCCAGCCTGCAACTGGGTGAGGTGGTGGCTGAATCACGTGGGTTAAGTTTTGACATTTAATAAGACATGAGTTATCTTTGAACAATGTACCCTGCCTCTAGCCTATTGCAGGCAACTGAGAACATGCTTTGCCTGCATAATGACATCTCAGTAATGGAAAGAAAAGATGATTATTCAGGGGCATTGGCATCTAGGGGAAAATTTGTAAAGTGCCTGTTGTCACTTTTATTCTACCTCATTGAGGTCTCATGATAGGCCAGATGATGGGTGGATGATGATATGGAAAGTAAAAGATGGGGCACCAGGGTGATAGGTGGTGGCCTTATTCTTTTTAGCTAATGATGGATTATCCATTATATCTGTCATATAAAATTATTTGGTGGCACTCAAAGTATAAATAAAAATATTCAAAACTCAGATGAAACAAGTTTGGATGGTTAAGTCACCTCTAATAACTGTCTTAAGAAAATGGAACTGTCAACACGTTTGAGAAACGAATTTATTGTTCTGGCAAGAAATAGAGACAATGATCCCAGATTCCCAGTATTCTCAGAGTCTGCTTGAGCATTTTGTATACTATTCTCTCTATATATAGTTCTTATTTATTTTATGCAAGTTCATCTTGTTTCCCAAATAGACCCCGTATTTCTCAAAGGTAAAGAGCAGGTCTTTCTGTTTTGATTCTTTTCTCTGTTGTTTACACACAGCATGGAACATAGTTCCCAGCAAATAATAGAAACTGGGTAAATACTTGCTATTGTTAACAATAGCTGCATTTAGGAGCCTCGACTATGTGCTAGTTGTTAATCTGAATGCTTTACATATTAGCCCATTTAATTCTCACCACAACCTGTGAGATGGATATGTTATGTCTCTTTTGAGACTGTGGGAAGGATATTAAAACTTGCATAATAACAAGGGCCCAAATCAAAATTTGAACTTGTTTTTGGGTCCTCTTCTCTACACCGTGTTATAGATTGCTGTATTGTTGATAAGCCTTGTTATGGATCTGAAATGCTTCTTCTTTTTGTTTTTTTTAAGATTTTATTTATTTATTTGAGAGACATAGAGAGAACATAAGTGGAGAGAGGGAGAAGCAGACTCCCTGCTGGGCAGGGAGCCCTGATGCGGGTCTCAATCCCAGGACCCTGAGATCATGACCTGAGCCTAAGGCAGATGCTTGATTGACTGAGCCACACAAGTGCCCCTGAAATGTTTCCTAATAAAGTGGACCCTGACCATCTAGTACTAGCCTCAAACCCTTCTTGACTCAGTAGGTAGATGATGTTATATTGAAAAACATGTAAATTGAGGTCTGGTGTGAGCAAAGAGAGTTTGCATTCTGCTGTGATGTTCTTGAATTATTTTTTCATTCCTCTTGGGTTTTGAATTTGGTGTGAGCCCATGTGTTTGTCTTTGGATTAGCCAGGATAAAACCCAATGGCTGATTGAAACCCTGCTATACTTGCCTTTCTCAAAAACAGCCTTCTTTCAACAGAAGTTGAAAGAAACAAGTACTGGGAGAAAGGCCCAGGGGATAGGGGTCTGCTTACCCTGTGAGTTTAACATAATGATGGAAATCAGTCACTGCTCAACTATATTTTATCTTAGTGTGAATTAGGTTAAAGGAACCACTGTATCAAGATCTACTTCCATCAGCTGGAAAATTCTTGTAATTTACTGATTTTATTAGAACTGCCTAAGGCCTAATATTACTTTTCAGCATAGAACTTCTGGCAGCTTCCATTAACCAACTGGAATTGGTATTGGGATAAAACTATCTGCAATCCCTGACTTAGAGTGCTTCCCCTCCCTCCCCCCATCACACCCCAGTATATCTTTCTTTTCTATTTGTAAAACAAAGCACTAGGGGAAAATGTGCTTCCATTCTGGTTGAGGCCTTGGGGATGATCTTTAGTTATTGGGCTGGTCTCTTACCAAACCCAACTGGAAACCCAGAAACAAAAAGCCTTCTATCCAGTTGCTTCTTCTTTCAACCAGTAAGTGATATAGTGGGTAGGGAGAGGGGAGATAGATTTAGCTTTTTCCTGCTATTATTTAGAATGAGATCCCAAAGACTTTTGGTGGGATTAGATGGTCATTTATTTTACTTGAGTAAATTGAAAATTCTATATGCCACCGTAAAACCCAGTGGCATCTTTCCTGAATTTTCTGTAAGCCAACAAAGTGAACACAAATGTCTTCACAAGTAGACTAAATATATGAGGGAAACATATGTTTTGGGGAAAACATACCAGTTAAATGATCTGGAATATTCTAGGATATTTGTGGTATACTGATTGTAAGAAGCTTTCCAATTTTCTATCACTTATATGTCCATGCCATTGACAGTGTGATCTTATAGTTCATCCCATCTGGAATGGAATCCCTTTCTCCTTTCCTAGAATCTGGGCCAGCCCTGTGACTTGCTTTAGCCAATAGAATTGAGTAGAAGGGATGGTGTGCCTATTCTGAGCCTAGGCCTCAAACTTCAAACATTTAAAAACACACCCCTGAACTACTGGCAAGTAAATGATACTGTTTCTAGTTTATATATATTTTTCCTGTTGATAAACCTTATCAAAATATGAAAAACACTCTGAAGAAAATTAAGAGTCCTGGATCTGTGTGACTTTGAGCAAGTCACCAGCTTTTTCTGGGCCTCAGTTTTTTCATCTCTAAATCAGGGAAGTTTGCCTCTCCAGCATGACTCCTAGCTCCAACCATGCATGACTCTTTTGGTGGCAACATAGTATAGTTAGGAACATAGATCTACAGCCAGATTACACACTCTGAAATCTGGCCTGATGCTTTCTAGCTATGTGCCCTTAGGCATATTACTAATTCTGTCTGTGCCTCAGTTTCCTTATCTGAAAATGGGGCTGCCTCATGGTGTGATTCTGAGGATTACATGATATAATCCATGTAAACTGCTGAGAACAGTGCCTGGCACACAGAAAGTGCTTAACAAATGTTAGCTATTATTTCATTTGGCAGAGAGTCCTGTCTTATGCAACTGCACTTTCATGGGATTTAAATGATGAAAGTTCAAATGGTGAACATCAACCCAGTAGATAAAACTGCCACGTTTTGGAAATTCATACTCACACAAAGAGTCTTAACTGTCCTCAGGCTCTCCATCATTCAAAAGGTTTTTCCCTCACCTAGTTGGGTGTGGTATCTTATATAAATAAAATTTTACCACTTTAGCTCTGAGCTTTTTTCCCCTCTCTTTTGCTGCTACCCTATGGCAACAAGTAGGAGAGAGTTTAATGCAGAATTAAGAGGATGCGATGCTAATTCCAGCTCTACCACTCATTCACTTCTTTAATTACTCTGTCCCTCCATTTTCTCATATGTAATATGTGGGTAATAAAAGTGCCCACCTCATAGGAATACTGTGTAAACATGCTACCTTTAGAAAAGTGCCTAGCACATGGTAGGCTCATAGTAAATACTATGGATTGGTATACATTATTATATTCTGCTCCACTGGGATTGTTTAAAGTAAGCATTATGAGTCCAAACATTGTCCAGAGGAATATCTTTTGAGATGAATTAGGATGGTAAGTATAGGGATGCTGTTGCTGACCCACCCAGATCTCGTTTGCCAGGCTGGTGTTCCCATATCCCAAGTGCTATGAGCATTGGCTGTTAATGGCTTACAGCTGTCTCTTTCTCTGGAGAATCGCCCTTGGCCAAATGGGAGTTGCCTAGCCTGGAATTGCCTGGGAAGTTAAGCAACTCTTTTGCCCCTGGGTGTGGCCCATAGCCAATGACTGACTGATGCAGGGGCACTAAAGGACCCTTTGCCTCAAAAAGGGCAGGGGGCAACTCTGTGGAGCAATCCATGCTGCAGAGCTCCCAGTGGGATCAGACTAAGGATAGACTCCAGCTGAGACCACACCCTAACTCTGCCTGTCCTGCTTCCCTTACTCTCTCCTTTCTCAATAAATTACTTCCATGTGAATCTCCATCTTGGGCTCTATTTCTAGACCTCAACTTAAGATAGGAAGGAAGGCAAAACTGAACTATGAGCAATTACAGAGATTCTGATACATTACAACTAGACTTTCTGGTAGGGCAAACATCACAGATGGGCGGAATTTTTTTTCTCCAAGTCTTTGTTCAGGAGAAGACCCTAGAGGGACTGAATAAAAGTGGGAATACCAACAGGACCTCAGGTAATGGCATCTACGAACTAGCAATAATGGGGTCTGCATTATTGAGGTCTGTGCATAGATTTTGATGACCCATATGAATCTACAGATAGATTTTAATAAACCATGTTACTATTATAATGATTAATACCAATTAGACCTAGAGTCATTTGGGACCCAAGATAACCTTCATCCTCCTCATCCATGCTGACTTCTTTTGACTATGTGGAAATCCACTTTTGTGTTATGACAGTTACCTTTTTTCCATATTTACCAGAGAAGATTATCTGAAGGTCTTTGGGTATGAATTAAGATGGTAAGTATGAAGCTGCCCACTTATGAAGTATTGGCCAGACTGGAGAATAGAGCAGATTCCCCATGATAGGATGATGGTAATTTGAAAGAGATGAGATAAAAATCACCTGCAGATTTAGGCTTGGGTTTACATATGCTGAAGAGCCAGCTATCCACTTGAATTCAAAGTCCTACTCCATCCTGATGTTTCAACAGAGGAATGAAATACAGAATCTTCCCAGAATTATCTTCTTTTATGTCCCAAAGAAGGGGACAAGGGATTACCTCTCACCTTCCAGTCATCCATCCATCTATCCATCCCTCCCTCCCTCCATCCATCCATCCATCCACCCATTCATCCATTCTTTCTATTTTCTTTTACTCCAATCTATATATGACATAAGCATGTCTCTGTAAACTCAATTCAACAAACTAATATTTACTAAATGAGTTACTGTGCCCCTTTCCCAAAGGATCTTATGAAATTTGTTCACTGCTTCCCATAGTCATGCAAGTCTATCTACAGAATGGAACCTGGTGCAGAATTGAATCTGGTGCAAGTTCTAGAATATCAACTAAAGATGATGTTATGTAAATTATAGTACTAGTTTCATACTGAAAGTGGGCACAGATAATTTAAAGGGGTATATAAGTAGCACCTGAACTTTAAAGACAAACATGAGATTTCAAAGACAAAAGTTGCAATGATGGTGGATTATAATGTGTTTATTGCTCAGATCTCTGGTGTACTACAATGTTGTTTTATGCTAAAAGAACAACTTTGGTGGAAGTATCTGAGAAACACTTCTAGGTATGACTTGTACTAGTTCAGAAGATACTATAAGAAAGATTTCAAAATAACTGTGCAATAGGAGGAAGGAAAAATGGGAAAACTTCTAATGCCATTTTCATCCCTAGACTGGAAATGCCAGTAATTTTCCAAATATAGATGACTACCTGGCTAAAAGTACCATTTCCCACATTCTCTGAAAAAATGAAGATTTTACCTCAGTGAGACACAGTTTTGATTTGGTATATCTCATGGGGGATAGGCCTGGCTGATCGTACTGGTGGTAGATAAGATATATGCCTACTTAAAGATTGCTTCTCAAAAGTGACAAAGTATGGGCCCAGTAAAGGAATGGTGGCCCTAATGACTCTTTGGCCAGGAAATAAGAAATTATGTCATTTCATGAGTGAATTGGTGACTGTTCAGTCTTGAGGACTAAGCAGGCCTGACCTGGCCTGAGAGAAGACTTCCTTCCCTTGGGTTCTAAATCACTATAATGTTGCTACCACTCTGGAACTGGCAACATGTGACCTGAGTTAGACTCGGGAATTATTCCAGTTCTGTGGAGGAGGCCATATTTCTTCATGTAAAAAAGCAGTGGTGCTTTTGTCCTGCAGGTGTGGGAGCCCTTGAGGCTGAGCAATGCTCTGTATAGATTGTGCTTCTTCAGAAAAACAAGTGGAAAAACCACACTCTGGGCCAACATTGTTATTTTTGTTCTGGGCAGGGTGAATTTTATTCTGACATCTTGGCTTTCCAGGAAAGAGCCCTATAGCAAACTTAGGGAGGTGAAATTTGGAGTTGGTTTCGGAACACATCAGCAAATTTTCATAGGTGGCAAGATACAAAACTTAGATAAGAGTCCAAGAAATATGCAAAGAGAGACCATCTCGTATAAAATCTTGAAAACTGTGTAAGGATATCATCTCCAAAGAGAGATCTTGAGAAGAGAACATGCCCTAAAGGATATAACAGGATTTGACTGGAAAATTTCTGTCTCCTCTCAGTTTATGGTTCTGCTCTTTGAGAGGTTATGTTTAGGTTTCTACATGCTACCTCTTTTTATCTTAGGGAATCTTGGGTGGGCAGAGTCTGCTCTTACAGGGCCTGAGGCAAGATGGAGTGGGGTGCACCCTGGGTCTTTGGATCATGATTTCACATCATGCTCCCTTCCCACCCTTTCCCACAAAGCATGTAATTGAGTGGGTGACTCAGCCAGAGAAGCCCAATAAATATTTGCTGATGAACATAATGGAGAGGACACTGATGGCAGCAAGGTGTTTGTACCCCACCCTGTTGCCTCTCAGAGGTGGCACCAATGTGATCCTGATCCTGTGCCTATGGAAGATTTCATGGCACTCTCTGTGCCTAGAGGCCCTGCTCATGCTCCATCTTGCACCATGCTGCCTACCTGACTTCCCCGCGTAGCTTCTGCCTTCCAGAGCTCCTCATTTCCAAGAAAAGGAATCATCCTTTCTCCTAATAAGCATGCAGACAGAGGAAGGAATTAACAAGACAACTAGAAACCACCCAGCAAGAGGTGGGAGAAAAGAGGAAAGGAAATATTTATCCAAACAATATAGTGTCAGTTCTGGAACTTTCCACTAATCCATATGCGGATTTGTATCAGCACTCATGTCTTACAATCCTAGACAAAAGCCAGACAAAAATGCTTGGACTTCATAAATCCAGGAGAGAGGTATGTTTATCAAGGTCTCTCGTTGTTTGAAAACTCAACATCTGTCAAAGACTTGTAGGCCTTTGCCCCCCACACTTTGGGCAGGTGCTTATGGTCTTATGACACTGGTGAGTAGATTTTAAAGAAACATTCAGTGGGAAAACCCAAATTCATCCCTCTTCACTGCCACTGCCTTTTCTTCCAGTCAGGCCTCCTCACCTCTCACTTGGACTGTTGTAGAGCTTCCAGATGGGTCCCCTTATCTTCTATTAGATACACACTTGCCTCAGTCCTCCATATGGTAAGTTAGTGCTGTCTAAAGCCTGGATCTTAAAAACTAATTAAAATTTGGCAAACTTCTTAGGGGTCTTTAAATTCTAGATCTTTTGTTCTATCCAGCCTACTTTTTTTTTTTTTTTGTCACTATTCTCCCTCAGGTGACCTTGTCTTATATTTTTAAATATAAATATTTTTATGGAAATATAAATGCAAAAAAATGTATGCTACTTGATGAATTCTTATAAAACTTGCGTGCCCATGAAATTGGCAACCAGATTATGAGACAGAATACAATCAGCACCCTAAAATCCCCTCAAGGTCCTTCCTAGTCACCATCTGCCAGGGATAACCACTGTCTTGACTTCTAATCCCATAGATGAGTTTTTCCATTTACGGAATTTTACATAGATGGAATCTTAGAATATGTATTTTACAGTGTCAGTAACATGTTTGTTTAATCCATATTGTGCATGTGGTTGTAGTTGTTCGTGTTCATCACTATATAATATTCCATTGAAGGGATTATTTATTTACCCATTTTCCTCTTGATGGACATTTGAGTTGCTTACAACTTTTGGCAATTATGAATTGTATGATTATGAAAAGTTTTCCTAAACAAGACCCAAAATGTGCTAAGCATAAAGGGAAAAGTTGATAAATTGGTTATGTTAAGATCCCCTGTCTTTCAAAAGACATCATTGAGAGAGAAAAGGAAACCCAAGGATCTGAAAATATTTGCAATATATATGCTTGGCAGAAAGACTCATATCTTGAATATATAAAGAGCTACTATTTATTAATAAGGAAAAGCCAAATCACCCAATAGTAATATAGGAAGAAGACTTGAATAATCACTTCACAAAAGAGCATACCCAAATGATCAGTGGCCCTAAAAACGTGAAGGAGGTGTGCAGGCATTACCTTTTAGCTTTACTAATCTACACCTTTCCCGTTAGACCACACACTTCCTATTTCAATGTATTTGCACATGTTCCTCTGGCTAAGTGGGATGCCTTTACCTCCTTTTCCACCTCCTTTTCTTTTAAGGACCAGATAGACAACATCAGTTCCATCCCAACATTCCCCTGATTCCACTAGGCAGAAATAATCCTTACTTCTTTGGGATCCCAAAATTTGATATTGTGGAAGTGAGGTGTTTAACTCTTGTTCCCAGTGCATAGCATTGCACTTGGTGCATAATAGATGATCGATACATGCCTTTTGGGATAAATGTCTAACTTTCCCCTCAAACGTCCAGATAAGATCTAAAACCAGTGAGGTATATGTGGTAACAAAGCCGTCCTGTGTTGAACATGGGAGTGTTTATTAGCCAATACAAAGGTTACTTCATGGGGAAAAATGCTGGCCTATTTCCCAAGTCATAGCTCATCTTTAATGAATAGTATCATCATAAGCCTGTGGACAAAGACCTAGTGCTCTATAGATTGAATTGCATGTTAAGATACATGTTAATAAGTAGGTCTGAGAAACAGCATTGCCTTCTGCAAAGGTAACTGAAGTGAATGGTTGGAGTCCTGCCATAGGTCAATAGCATTTATTATAGTATACATAAAGGAGATCAATAGTAGTATTAACCTGAATTTAAAATCAAAGAGCTACATTGTATACTGGGGAGAGGGAAGAGAGAGGTTTTGTTTTGTTTTATTTTTGGGGTGTTTTTCCCTCTTTCTTTGTTGATTCAGGCAACATTTCTGACCATACCAACTTTCTTTTGTCATCTTCATTTCCTGGAACCTCTCTTTCTCACCTGCTCATGCTTTTATAGGGTTTTAACTTCCTTAATCCTTCTGGGTTTAATGCTTCCAACTACCTTATTTCCAGCCTCACTGGAATTTTTAAAGCAAAGTTTTGTTAGCCAGATGATAAGAAAACTTTGCTTTGCTTTTCTCTTTTTTTCCCCTCCTTTTCCTTTTTCTTCTTTTTTTTCAGGGAAAGACCTATCCTTTATGGAACTTTGTATCTCAGGCTAGATAAGCTTAGTGCCTTATACATCATGGGTTCTCAAGAAATATTTATTGAATCAATGGCTTGGCAATTTCTTACTAAGGTGGGGATGGTTGTTCACCCTCTAAACTTCCCAGAGACATTGGCATTTTTTTAATGATAATGTTCATTAACTGAAATGAATTTCTACCTTAGGAATTTCAGGTAATAAAAATAGATGAAAGAGTTTAGGAAAGTGGATGGAGAAAGAGACTGTGAGGCAGAGAAGGTAACTTTTTCTTAGAATTTGATCCTCGGTCCCTAGGTTGATTCTTTAGACACAGTGTTATCCCTTTCTTTTACTTTGGGAATTCATTTTCTAATTCAACAATACCCACCTTTTTAGAGTATGAGAATCCCTCTTTAACATTAAAAAAATTTTACACACCCAAGAGTATTGAAATTAATAAAAAATAAAGTAACCAAGTATTACCCTTAATTATAAAATAAATTTTAGTATCACAAAATCCATCTCCATCCATAAATACATATATATTTGTATGAGGTGTGTCATTAATGTAGTCTACAAATGAAGTTTGGTATACAAATGAATACATGGGTCCTTGCCAATAACTGCAAGGACTCTTGGACCACTATTGGAAGAACCACACCTTCTCTCTCCCCACTGGCCTTCAGAGCACACAGTGGCAATTGTTTATAAACACTAATTTAATGTTAACTGGACACTGCCTACAATTATCAGTGGATAGTTGCTGATTTCATGAACTTTTAATTATGTCTTATTTTAGGTTGGGTTCCCTAGAAGTAGAGCATGAGACAGGGATTTAGGGAAAAGTTATCTGTTGAGGGAGAAAAGGAGTGAGAGAAGCAGGATAGGAAATGGAAGAAGGATAGCAAAAACAAGATTTCAGATAAAGTTTAGCTTCATTCTGATCCTGCAAGGAGCTCTGGAGTGTGAATGATACCACACAACTTTGTTTTACCTGAGAGCTGGGCTTCTGTCCTCCATGCACTAATCAGTCATTGTCTATGGGATGCCTCAAGGTGATTGTAAACTTTCTATAGATGAGGTGCTCCAGTTGTCCAAGGGTAGTCCTCCAGAGAATGTGCAGGCATTAGTCCTTAGCAGCATGGACCACACAGCAGCCGGGGATGAATAGAACTGGTAAAGAGATTTGGATAGGCACTAATAGCAATTATTACATGGCTCATGAATTAATTAATTCATCCATTTAACAAATATTTATTGAGTGTTTACTCTTGGCAAGTTCCTGTCCTCGTTGCTGAGGACAGAGTAGTAAACAAGCCAGATATGGTCCTTCCTTTCATGAAGCCTACAGTTTGTGGGGAGATAGAAATAAACTAGTAGATAAATGTAGCAGCACAATAACTTCTAGGAGTGATAATTTACTAAGAGAGAAAATAAACAGTTTAATAGATTGTGAGATGACTGGGACAAGGGGTGGGCACTTGAACACAGATCAGAATGGTGAGAAGGAATAAGCTGTACAGGATGTGAGGGTCTAATGTCTAGGCAGAGGGAATGGCCATTGTCAAGGCGCCAAGACGGGCAGAAGCTCAGTGTATTTTAAGAACAGAATGAAGGCTTTGGGACCTGTGGTGGAGTTGGGGGAATTGTAAGAAAAGGATGGAGAGGTGAGAGTAATGGATGGGGGAAGCGAGCCTTGTAAGGAGTTTGGTGATTCTGGATTCCAGTTGTAGAAATGAGTTCCTTGGCCTGTGTTAAGATGGTAAAAATGACAATTTGTCAGACTTTGACTTAGATTTGTCTTGACATTGTTTATTAGAAGAGGGATTTGCTATGTAGATTTGTGGAATAAATAAAGAAAAATTTAGGATTAAGGGACAGCTCACTGTTTTCAAACTCTAGGAGCATAGCAGGCATTGAATCCAGACATCTTATATGGTAATTATGAGAAAATTTTCTCTCCTTGTTAAAACATTCCCAAGATTTTAAAAGATATATGGTTGGACTCAACTTTCCTTTGTCCTTGGCAGTGTGACAAAGCATTTTTAGAAAAGAATGTTAAGTTGGACTTGACCTTGGCTATATGCAGGGAAGGTTATCAAGGTCATTTTTTTGGTTGGTTTGTACTGTAATTGCTATTAAAATGCATCAAGAAGTAAGTAGAGACCATCTCTTTTTTGCTCAATATTCTGCTTCATGTTGGGATCATGAGTCTTAAGTGCAGGCCTATTTCCCATTTGCCAAATAATGATGCATTTTCCTTGATCTTCTCATAGCCCACTGGAGAAGGTACTATGGTTAGAAAATGCCACTAGATTGTGATCATGGAAAATGCTTCCTGGACTTTATATCTGAGAAGAGATAATGGTTATAGGGCACTTACCTCCATCAAAGCTGAGGAATGGATCCTAATAAAATTATATAAAAGAGGCCCAGGAAAACAATGTTTTCTATCTGATTTATCAGGTTATTTTTGAAGACCAATGTGAAGGAACAACTCTCTAAACTAGAACAAATTTAACATTTCAAATCAGGATGAACTGAAATATCAGTAGCATTTTCATTCATTTATAAAATGGATTTTTCGGATGGTTTTGATTTAACATAAATTTGAAATCTTTTTGTCATGCTCTTCTCTATACCAACCCCTGTTCCCACCTCCTTCATGTGTGAAACCCATGTTTAATTCAGGGAGAACTTAATCCATATGTTTCTGATTCATTTGCACAGTATTCTTAGTAAGAGCTAGTTGATGTCTAAAGAGTCTTCTGGGAATTTTTATAAATCTTTTAAAATTTTTCTTCAGGCCAGAAAATCATATTCCAACTCAAATTGCCCTTCCAAATCAGAAATACTCTGGGCCTATTGGAAACCTTACTTTGAGGAGACCTTAAACTCAGGCAAAACACAATTCCAGTTGAGAGCTGTGCAACAAGATTCACTTGACCAGCCCATGAGAGACAGGAGAGGCAAAGAAGAAGAGACACAAAAAGAATCTGAATAGTATAGGGAGTCTTGGACCTGCCATGTTTTTCCATTTCTAGGAGCAACCAATGAAGTCCTACAACTTATAAAGTCAGATTCAATTTATGACGCACATCTGGAGCCAGATAATTTCCGATTGGCTTTGCACAACATCTTCTAGATGAATTCTAGAACAGTTTGCAGATTTGTAAATATAAAAAGCCTTCATTTGTGAGCACACTTAGCAGTTGCTTAGCAATTCAGTGGCTGGGTTTCATTTTTTCTAAAGCATGATGAAGTCTAAAAATGGTGAATTGTTGACTATGGAGTTAAACAAGTTCTGCCAGGAATATAAAAATTGTGAGCTTGTTAGGGACAAGTGAACAACTGTTGGACAGTATGTACAAAAGTAGAAGAATCATTTCCTTTGTCCCATTTACTTTAGCTGTGCTATGACCCACTTTTTTACCACCCTTTAAAGGCACCTGATATATCTGGGGAAAAAAAAATATCCATAAACCACATTTTTTTTTGACCAAGTACTTGGCAATGCATGCAGACTCATCAGAAAAGGGTCATTTTACTGCTAAGAGCTTGGATTCATCATAGCTCAAGTGTCAGTTTTCTACTGGGCCAGAAATGTGATTTTACACTATCATAATCCCAAATTTGGCTCCTGTGCCAAAGTGAGTTGCTATTCAATCCTCCTAGAAAGTTTTCTACCCCACCAGACAGCAATAAAGTAACTTGGAAAGCCAGAATGGTGATAAACCTCTCCATCTCAGTAAATGCCACTACCACGTTTTTAATTTCTCAAAGAAAACAAACAAACAAACAAAAAACCCAGAAATAACCCTCAATTCTTCTCTTTTTGTGGCTACCAAATGCCATATATCAAGTTCTATAGACTCTTGCTTTTCAACTGTGGTCTTTGGATCAGCAAGATTAGTATCACCTGAAAGTTTGTTAGAAATATAGAATCTCAGGCCCCACCCTAGACCTGCAGAATGAGAATCTGCTCTTCAGCAAGCTCTCCAGTGATTCAGGTGCATAGTCAAGCTTGAGAAACACTGCTAGACCACACCTCCATAAAGTACATCTTCATTCACTGCTTATCTCTTGCTTGGATTACTACAATTCTTTCCCAGCTTCTGCCCTTTTCCTCCAGTCTATTCTCAATTCAGTCACCAGAGTGGTCTTAAAAAAAAAAAAAGTAATCAAACCAATCCATTCTACTCTTTAAAATCCAACACTTCCCACTGCACATGAAATAAAATATGAATTCCTTGCAGTTTATTAATGTCCTATATGAAGCGGCCTCTGCAGCTCCATAATCCCCCTCTCAACCATTCTTTCCTGGTCACACTTCCTCCAGCCACACTGGTCTTTCTATCCCACACAGCCAACACCAGCTTTCCCTCCACCTGGAGTGTTCTACAGAGCTTCTCATCATTCAGGACTCAGCACAAATGTCACCTTGCATTGAACTCTTGGCTACTGAATTTATATCCATCTCCCAGTCACTTTCTACCATATCACTGTTTTATTTTGTATTGTTTTCTGAACCATCTGAAACTGTCTTGCTTATTTATTTATGGGTTTATTGATTGTTATCCAGAATGGGCCCTTTTCCTGTCTTATTCCAGCTAAATCCTCAACACCTAGAATGGTAACTGGAACAGAGGAGATGCTTAATATATATTTTTTTGAATGAATTAATGAGTAAACTTATATCTATTCAATCTGGACAAAAGCCAGTGTCTTGTTATGTATGTTTCTTTCTCTTTCCCTTCCTCCTTTTCTTTGACAGATATTTGTTAAGCATTTAACTTCTTCCAGGTACAAGGGTACTAAAGAGAATGGGGAACAGCTTCCCTATGGAGGATAGAAGGAAGTGGACGAGACAGATATTTACCAAGATCACATTTATGCCATCCTGTGGAGCATATAAGGGTTCCCTAACTTAGTTCAGGGGGACTTCTGTGAGCTGAGGGCTGAAGAATGAGCACGCTAACCAGGAGAGGAGAGTGAGGGGAATAGATGAGGGAGAGTATTTTGTGCAGAAAGAGTTCCGTATCCACAGGCAGCAGGGCCTGGTGAAGGAACAGAAAGAGGAGCAGTAGGATGGGGATCCAGAGAATGAATAGGGTACTGTTGGTGGTGGGACTAGCAAGGCAGGGAGCAGTCAGACCAGTAGGACCGTGTGGATAGTTCTGGTTTGCCTGGGAGTGTTCTGGTTTACATCTGCCACCTGGTGTAATTATTCGTAAAATTTTTAGTTACTCTTTTTTTTTTTTTTTAGTTTCAGGGGTGGAATTTAGTGATTCTTCAGTTGCATATAATACCCAGTGCCCATTACATCAAGTGCCCTCCTTAATGTCCATCACCCAGTTACCCCATCCACCACACCTTCCCTCCAGCAACCCTCAGTTTGTTTCCTATAGTTAAGAGTTATAGGCCATATCATAGGCTTTATCTTTCAAAACTCACCACAAAGCCTTGTGCTGAACAATGAGGACTCTGGACCCATCACACAGAAGTGTTGGAGGAAGTAGTTTGTTGTTATTTGTGTTGTGCATCCTTAGTCAAATTGCTAAACTTCTCTAAACTTTGGCTTCCTTATTAGTGAAATGAGGATTTAGTAATTGTAGTATTCAACTCATAGGCTTTTAATAAGGATTAAATGAGTTAATACACATCAATCTTGTAGAATAGTGTCTGGTACACATAGTAGTAGGTAGGTACCCACTGTTAGCTATATAATTCTTATTATTAATATTTTCAATGTATGGATAATAAATGGGAACCTGTGAATGATACTAGAAGGGGATGACATGGTCAGAATTGTGCTTTTCAAAGATCATTTGACTTTCATGTGGAATAATATTTGGGGGGGAGGGATTAAAAGGGGAAATAGATATAGAGTTCTTCTAAAATGACTGAAACAGAATAAATGTTTAGTAAATGAAGTAAGGCTCATCATCATCATTGTCATCTACTAAGAATGTTAGGTCCGGGAATAACATAGTTCTTAAATATTTCCTACCAATTTCCATTTGATAGTGTTGGGGGACAAAGCAGCTATTTGGAATTTGGGAGTCAACTGATTATTATCTTGGAATCAGTGGAAGAAATAGCCAAGATTGGAGTTGGAAGGACCAACCAGTCTACTCGTAGTTTCCAAAAAGTAACGCCATTAGAGCCTTTGGATTGCACAAAGGATTTCCATATGGATGTCCTAGTTGGTATTCAATGATTTCCAGAGCAAAAAAAAAAAAAAAATCAGCAACAGCAAGAAGGAGTTGGAAGGTTTTAGCCAATTCCTCCCAGTGGGCCTTGACTTAAACTTTCCAGGCCTGGAATATCTCCTCCACAGCTCCCTGACACTCCTGTTACCCCAAGAGTAAGAGGAAGCCACATGAGTGAAAAGGGGCCCCTTTCTCTTGGGGATAGTGTGGGACACACCTCACAGTCACTTGTCACTTTGAAATTCGCCTCTCCCAGGAGTGTGGAGAAGGATTACAGAAACCTGGCAGATAATTAACATTTCCCGGTGTGAACGGAAGGGATTTGTCACACAATGACTTGAACATCATGACTTTCTCACTAAACTGGGGGGGAGGGAGGGAAGTAGGGACGGATTTACAGGAAAATTCCATTTAAGGAGGGCTAAGGAACAGGAGCAATGTAGTAAATTGTTAACCATTTGGTTAACCAGGACTCATCATATTACCACCTCTGGATTTCTCAGTTTAAAGACTTAGACTATACAGAGGTGATTTTATCATACTAAGTTCCTTGACCTTTTCCAAGCCCTCTGGAGCCTTTGGGAAGCCATTATAATTGACTAGATTAGATGAGGGGAAATTTAGCTTTTCAAATTCTTTGGTGGTTTGGTTTTAAATAAAAAAGATCTATCATATTGAATTAAATACCAGTGATGAAAATCTTATAGAACACTAGCAGATAGGACCTGAGAAAACAATGTAACCACCTTTGGATTTAAGGCAATCATTTAGTCTCCAATTCACCAATGAAAAGATTCTATTTATTTGCAACTGACAGAGCACTTAGAGCTAAAAGTGCTTCTATATTTCAAATGTCCAAGAATTAATGAAGAGGTTTGAAGCCATGCTGATTGTCATGAAGATAGTTTAAGGAGATGAATCTTAGGATTGCTTAGGAGAGATGGAGAGGAGGTGAGGAAAGGAAAAACTAGGACAGATATTCCAGGCATGGGGGACAGGTGGAACAAGGCAGGAATAGATGCACAATCTTTCTGGTACAACAGGGAGAGGTACTAGTAATGAAGATGAGGATAATGTTAATATTTATTAAGTCATTACTTGTGTGTCACCATCTCATTTTATTCTTCTTAACAACATTATTAGGGAATTTATGTTATTCTCATTTCATAGATGAAAAACTGAAGATTAGATAATTTAAGTATCAGGCCAGACTGCAAGGAACTTAAGTGCCAAGCTAAGCAGTTCATGACTGTGTCTTTTATGATAGACAATTTTATTAACTTCAGTGGAATACAATATATTCTGAGATTTTGGAGGAGTAATACTGAGTTTTAAGTTCTTGCCTTACAGGCATTTTTTTATGTGGCAGAAATAAAATTAATATAAAAGTATTTTGTTAGGAAGCTATAGTCTAATTCATAAGTAGACAAGTTTTTGAAGAATGTGATATGTGAGGTAGGAATAGAAACCCCTATCTGAAAATATCTCTCTGATGGCTTGGGATAAGTATATGAAGTTCTACAAGTGAAGATATGTTTCTTGGAGCACAGGAATATTTTGGAATTTTCTGGAATCTTGGTTCTTTCCTTCTCACCTTTTCTTTCTTTCTTTCTTTCTTTCTTTCTTTCTTTCTTTCTTTCTTTCTTTCTTTCT
>NW_022589725.1:22909125-22909274 GCF_004348235.1 Phoca vitulina
TCTTTCTTTCTTTCTTTCTTTCTTTCTTTCTTTCTTTCTTTCTTTCTCTTTCTTTCTTTCTTTCTCTCTCTCTCTCTTTCTTTCTCTTTCTTTCTTTCTTTCTTTCTTTCTTTCTTTCTTTCTTTCTTTCTTTCTTTCTTTCTTTCTTT
>NW_022589725.1:22909284-22953616 GCF_004348235.1 Phoca vitulina
TTTCTTTCTTTCTTTCTTTCTTTCTTTCTTTCTTTCTTTCTTTCTTTTTCTTTCTTTCTTTCTTTCTCAAACACTAATGAGCTCCTGCTTAGTATGTGTTATTTTGCTTCAGGTTGAGGATACAAAAAGAAAAAGTATATCCCTTTGGAAGATAACTTAAGAGTCTGGTGAGAAAACAGGACAACCAGTCTTTGCCACACAACCCATCAAAGGCAGAGCATGGAGGAAAAACGCCTTGGAGGAGGCTGAGACTATCAGAAAAGATTGGGTAGAAGGGTAAATAATCTAGCAGAAGTCTAAGGATAGATTATATAGGGAACAAGCATTTCCAGGAAATGACAAGGACCTTTTCAAAGGTCTGATGGCATGAAATGAAGACATTGTGAGGTTGGAGAATGGTGAGCTGTTTACTGTTTTTTTTTTTTTTGGTTGTTGTTGTTTTTAAAGATTTTACTTATTTATTTATTAGAGAGAGAGAACATGCAAGAGGAGGGGCAGAGGGGGAGGGAGAGAGAGAATCTCAAGCAGACTCCGTGCTGAGCACAGAGCCTGTCACAGGGCTCGATCTCATGACCCCGAGATCATGACCTGAGCCAAAATCAGGAGTCGGATGCTCAACATCCTGAGCCACCCAGGGACCCATGTTCACCATTTTTAGGACATGAATTGGGATGGGCAGAGGATTGATAGGGGAAGGGTTTGTGTGGGTCAGTAGACGGCCATATTTTTCCTACAAAAGAGTTTAGGTTTTATCCTGCAATTGATGGGTAACTCCAGTGATCGGTATTCTTTCAGCTAAAACTAACTGCAGGGTAATTGACAGGCAACCAGGAAGTCCAGGATTGTACTGACTTCAGGCACAACTATATTCAGTTGTTTCTCAACTCTGGTTCTTGTGGGTCAGCCTCATTCTTAGGCAAATATGGCACCCAAAGTTCTAGGCTTACATCTAGCAGCCCTTGCAAAAAGAGGGTAATGTTTTCATTATATTTCTATTAAAAGTCATGGGGAGAATTCTCAGTGGCTTTACTTGGATCATGTTCCTTTGTTTGAACCAGCCACTGGAGACAAGAGGATGTCAACTTTGATTGACTGGTCATATTGTCATCTCTGGACCTGGGGAGTGGGACCCACCTAAATCTCATGGCTATTTCCCCAAAAAGTTGCTGGACAAACCACAAATATTTCCAAGAGTAAAGACTTTGGAAAATTTTGATTAAAGATGTATCATGATTAGTTTGGTGCTGGAAACCTCTTGTTTTATCATAAAAATACACACCATTTTGCCCTAACATAAAGAAAAAATTTTCTATTTTTTTGCCAACAGGAAAAAAAAAAAAGTCCTAGTCAAACCATGGCCTCTCAAATATTAAGTGAAATTAATTGTTTTGGAAGATGTTCCATGTTTATACAATGGCTATATACACCTACTATAGCAGATACTATAGGTGGCCCACCCAGATCTTTTCACTGGGCTGATCAGCAGGTATTGTTGGCTCCTTGTCCAACAAGCTGGACCAATGACATGGTGCCATTCACTCTCTAGAATTTCCTAAGTGATCAGGCTCAGGCTAGACTTCTGAAAGCATGCCTTTGCCTAACTCATCCCCTTATCCCATCTTGCTCCCATTGCTTCCTCACAGATTTCTCCTGAGAGCCCTCCCTCTATATGTGTCACACAGGAACCCCCATCTGAGGTTCTGCTTTCTGGGAACTGACCTTCGACACCTATGGACACATTTCTGTGTAGCTCAAGGGCAAGGACCCATTCTCACCTAAGATCTTTGAAGAGATTATTGAGTGCCCATTGCTTTCTAGGAGTGGTAGCTGAAGTAAAGGATGGGAAGAAAACATAGATAAACTCTGTGTTACCTCTCTGCTCTGCTTGGACCAGGCCAGTCTGTTTTCTCTGAAGTCCTAAGGGCTTGCTTGAAATTCTGTTTCTTATTCTTTGCTGAACAAATATCTATTGCTATCTGCATTTCAGAATTTTCTTGGGAAAATCAAGGTCTTTGATTTGCAGCTTTCATAATCCATGTAACCCCACCCTCCTGGAGCCTTGGGATACAAAGGAGAACACACCTCTGTTCTAATCTCACAGTGTTCTTGGGGTGCCTGGGTGGCTCAGTCAGTTAAGCATCTGCCTTTGGCTCAGGTCATGATCCCAGGGTCCTGGGATTGAGCCCTGTATCAGGCTCCCTGCTCAGTGGGGAGCCTGCTTCGCTCTCTCCCTCTGCTGCTCCTCCTGTTTGTGTTTTATCTCTCCCTCTGTCAAATAAATAAGTAAAATCTTAAAAACAAATAATCTCACAGTGTTCTTCTTAAATGAAAAAAAAAATTCTGACAATCTTAATATGATACATGTGGTTACATTTAGCTCAACCTGGGGCCAGGCATGTAGATCCCAGTGATAAAGAGATTCAATTTCTTTTTGCTTCTAAATATGTTTTTATTACAGAGATTAATTGAGTGAAATCATTTGTCTGGATTTGCAAGTGATGGGGATTTTTGTAATGGTTGCTCTTGGATTCTATGTAAATGACACATTTTAAATCTGAGAGCAACAGCACAGGTTATTACAGAAAGTATTAAATGGTAAATATAGCAAGACCTGCTGATTTCCTAAAAGCTGATGAGTTAGAAACATATGTTTACTTTCAATCACTAACTATTTGGAGTCTTCTGATTTGGTCTGAGAATTCTTCTACTTCTGGACGAGGCACCACTTAGAGAAAGTTCACTGAGGACAGGATGTTGGTTTTACATCTGACCTTTGGGAACCTCAGCAAAGTCTCATGGTTCAGTGCCCAGTTTCTTTATCAAAATACTTAGTGAAAAGAATATTTATTCTGTTTTAATTTCCACTGCAGAGAAGGTGTCAGGAGCCAGAAGTTATTGGCTAAGCTTCCAATATATCTATCACAGACATATTTGTTAAGTCCAAAAAACCTGAAAAGACCTGCATCTTACCCTGGTAGCAGACCTCAATTGTGAGGAATGGTATGGATCATGGGAGAAATTCCTTAGGTCTTACATAACAATGAGATTGTTATATCAACAGGTCTGCTAATAAAGGCTTCACTTTATTTCTGGGCTCCACCTAATTTTGTTCATCTGCCATTTGTGGTCCCACCCTCAAGCAATTTTCCTAGTGCCCTACTCCCTGTGGTACCACATTTTTTTTCTCTTTGACAATAATTTTTTCTTATTGAAACTTTATTTTCCTCCACCCAACCCAAAGATGAATTTTCTGTGTACCTAGAATTTTATGCTCATTCCCATCTGGGACAGCTATATTCCCATATCACCTCTGTGCTTTTTCTCTTGGAAGCTGACTTTTTATTACATTTTTTTCTCTTCCTTCTTCAATATTTAACTTGCCAGATAAGCTTTCAGGAAGCAGAAAAAAAACCCACTGAACCAAATATGCATTAACTCCCTTTGACAGGTAGCCTGAAGGCTACTAGACACTTTTCCAGAACAAATTTCTATGTTTGATTCTGCAGTGTTTTCCTAGATGTAGCATGGATGATTCAGTTGCGCTTCTTAAGCAAATTAGAGGACATGCAATAATATCAAAGATTGTCAGGTAAATGATGTGATTTTATGACAATGGCCCAAAAATAATTTTGAAAGTTTTTGGAAGACAAATTACAGAAAGAAAATCATTGCAATGAAAAATGCAGCTTAGCAAAATGGAATTATCCTCCAAATGTTGTCATGACAAGTTTAAAAATAAAAATAGAGTGTACAGGGCACCTGAGTGCTCAGTTGGTTAAGCGGCTGCCTTCTGCTTGGGTCATGATCGGGTCCTGGGATCGAGCCCCACATCGGGCTCCCTGCTCAACGAGGAGCCTGCTTCTCCCTCTTCCTCTGCCTGCCGCTCCCCCTGCCTGTGCTCTCTCTCTATCTCTCTGTCAAATAAATAAATAAATAAATAAATAAATAAATAAATAAATAAAATCTTAAAAAAAATAGAGTGTACATAGTGGACAATAAAGTGATAGCATCTGAGAACAAAATCAGTTAACAAAACTTTCCCAGAAATGAAATACAAAAGAAGAGAAATTGGGCATAGTTTAAGAGATAAAAGTAGCCATAGAATTGAAAACGTATATGCAGATAGATTTGTATTTTTAATAGATCTGATCATATTTAATAGAGTGTACATAGATCAGAACTTGGAAATTTCTGTCAGTCACTCACACACAGGTTTGTACACATTGCTTTCACTTTGGTATGTTGCCCCAGGAATTTCATCATGACTTCAAGAAAGTGATATTCAGTTCTTTTTTTTCCATGACAATGCCAACCAAAGAAGCATTTTCAGTCCTTGCTCCATAGTGATCTATGAAATCAGTTATTTTCAGATTTTAGAGGTACCTGATTTCTTAGGATTTCTTTTGACCTTGAGGTTCTGTTTGTCATTGAAATAGGCCTCCCCTCTGCATATGTTGAAAAGCTGCTGAGTTCATCCTTAGACGATGAAGTCATTGTTGACTGCTGTCATGGACATCTTTGTGAGCTCATGCTGAGCGCTAAGTCCAGCTTAAATGAATTGCAACATATCATCTAGGAATATGATTATGGAATTATATGACCACAGATACTCCCAAGGTAGTGAACACATTTATTGAGTGGTGTTAGAGGACCAAAGCCAAAGAAACATTTTGGAAATGTAGACAGAAGTTGAGAAAGAGAGAAATTTGGCTCAGATATCCCAGGAAGATGGAGGAGACCTTGAAAAGTGAAAAGAGCTATAAAAATTCACTGCCACCAAGCTGAACCTAGGGATAACTCATTCAGCAAATACTTATATTTTGTTTTTTTTTCTATTTCCCTGTTTATCCTCACTTTCCACATCCTTCAAGGTAGAGATGTGTCCATTTGGCTTGAAAACATGTCATATTACATCTTAAACTATTTCCTTTGTAAAGAATATTTTTAAAAAATGTTTTATAACAATTTCCAAATGGAGAACAATGAATACTTCACTATAATTGCCTTCAGAGATTCATAATGGATTTTCTCTCTCTCCCTTAAAATTAAATCCTGTAATGTCATCTTCATGTGCTTCATATATGTCTTAGGAAGATCATTAAATTCAAGGGGTTGACAATAAGCAACGTGTAATTGGCATCCTAAGATGCTCACTACAAAATGGAAATACTGCCACCTGAATTATTTTAAACATTATCTTTTTAGGAAGGAAAAACTAACATATAGGGCATCAAGTTCACAAGTATGCTAATTGTGATTTAGACTATTCTTTTTGCTTCCTTCTCTAGTGGATTTGCTGACCAGTTTATGCCTATTGTAAGTCTTGATTAATTTTTAAAGAACAAGTAATTACTCATCACTAAAATGAGTAGTATGAGGTTGATGGGTAATTAAGCTTAGGGAAGATTTCTACTCCTGTTGCTAAGATGCTTGTTGTGTCTGAAGACCTGAAGATGTAAATGGCTTTGTCATATAAATTAGATTTCTGTGTTCTTATGGTCAAAGTGTCCACATTAAGAACCTGCAATAGCCCAACTTTGATATTTGCCCTTTGTCTTTTTAGGATCTGAAAAGGAAGGGACTTTTTGGTGGAAAGATTATTTGGAGATGTCATTTGGGTATATGAATGAGCTAATTGGATAAGTTAGGGTCAGATGGTATCTAAAATTTCACTTTTACCTAAAAGTTGGCATTTATGGAGCAAGTGAGTTTTGAGGTGCTTTAATTGTCTGAAGAACTAATTTGTTTGCTAATAAAAATCTAAGAAAAAATATTTTTCCAAGTGTAGATAGATGATGTAAATTTTTACAATTTTCATTGATTATTTCAATTACGATTTAAAAAAAATAATAGCAGTGATAACACCAGTAACAGCAGCAGTAGGAGGGTGATCATAAATTTTATTGTATAAACCAGGACATTTTTGAAAGTGAAAGCAAGGTACTATTAATGATTAAGGACAGAGCAGCCAGCTTAAATCAGAACATATAATTATACTAAGTAATGACACTAAGTAAGAATGGTAGATGTAGTAAATATGCTCAATTCAATAATCCAAGTGGTCCAGTCCAATCAGGATAGTAGTTACACACACACACACACACACACACACACACACACACACACGAGTCCAGCATTCAAAAAGAAATTTAGAAATAATTAAATCTTTTACTTGCATTTCTTGAGTACCATAAACATAAGAACATAACATAAGAACATAACTTCAAATCTCCCTTTACCTTTTTTTTTTTTAAATATTCACACTGGTTTTTATTGTACAGGTATATTATGAATGTTTAGTCTTTATGTTTTTTATATCCAAAATATGAAATATTGATATTTATAATGAAATTACTAAAGAACAAATATTTCACATTGCTTCCTTACTTCTGTATTTAAGGCTTAAACTTTTCATATGCACCCCAATGTTCATAGCAGCAATGTCCGCAATAGCCAAACTGTGGAAAGAGCCAAGATGCCCTTCAACAGATGAATGGATAAAGAAGATGTGGTCCATATATACAATGGAATATTACTCAGCCATCAGAAAGGATGAATACCCAACTTTTACATCAACATGGATGGGACCGGAGGAGATTATGCTAAGTGAAATAAATCAACCAGAGAAAGTCAATTATCATATGGTTTCACTTATTGGTGGAACATAAGGAATAGCATGGAGGACATTAGGAGAAGGAAGGGAAAAATGAAGGGGGAGAAATCGGAGGGAGAGATGAACCATGAGAGACTATGGACTCTGAAAAACAAACTGAGGGTTCTAGAGGGGAGGGGGGTGGGAGGATGGGTTAGCCCAGTGATGGGTATTAAGGAGAGCACATACTGCATGGAGCACTGGTGTTATACGAAAATAATGAATCATGGAACACTACATCAAAAACTAATGATGTATTGTATGGTGACTAACATAACATAATAAAATAAAATTTTAAAAAATTTAGAAAGAGAAAAAAAAGAATATCTGGAAGGTAAGGTGGGGAGAGAAATAGAAATAAAATACAAGATTTTTACAGGCAAAAACAAATAAATAAACCACAAAAAAATTAAATAAGTAAATAAATAAATAAATAAATAACCTAGTTGAGGGGTATATCTGGTTAGGGCATGGGAACTCATGGGTAACCTTTGGGCCCTGTGAGCCTAAGACATTAAGATATTAAAGATATTAAGACAAACATATGAAAAACCCCTTTACCTTTCAACAAATTTCCTCACATACCACACCAGTGCCTTTCTATTATTTAAAACTCCTGAAATTGTGTTTGCCTGCATCCTCCCTTTAACCCTCCCTCTTTGCTCTAGTCTGGGAAGTCTGGACCTTTCTGGAGGACTAGGGGAGAGGAAACAACTAAACTGGCAAAGCATAGTCCTTTTTAGCAAGCAAGGAGTGGGCAAAGCTGCTAATATTCACCTATTAATAGTCTTGGTCCTGTGTCAATAGCCTATATTAATAGAGAAATCTCTATTAGAGATATCTTATATTAATAGAGAATCTCCACTCCTGGTGCTATGATAGAATTAGAAACCTCATCTAAATTTCACCCTTGCTATAGATGCTCTTGCCGTTCCCGTTTTACAGAAAGAACTGAGGTTTACCAAAAGTAGGTAAGTTGCTCCAGTGGTGGAGACAGGAATTCAGCTTGGCAGTTTGACTCAAGATCTGATGCTCCTAGCCAGTAAATGCAAGGCAGGCTTCAACCTGTTCTCATTGAGATTGCCTAAAGGTAGTAAAAACTCTCACAAGTTATAGTAAAAAACTCGCTATAACAAAACATGTCCAGTTTAAGCACACGATAGTGTTAACAAGGATTCTTTCCCACTTTAAAAATCACTGTAGCACGAATGGAATATCTAAAGCTCGCTGATAAATGAACCCAATGTGAAAATGAATGCATATGAACACAGGTTATTTGGAACACTTATGCAAAAGTGAGCAGAACACACAGTGAGAATGGCCTATTTTTCATCTAGTTGGAAGGAGCTGTCATTGACTGAACTTAGATGCTATTGCCAGAAAGACATTAAACCATTCTTAATGCTCAGACCATTTTTTTATGACTGCCTGAAGGATATCAGATGAGCTGTCCATTGTAAATCAATAATAATTTGCTTTAGATTAATGAGGAACTAAAACTGTTTCTAATAAATGTCTAAATGTTTAGCATATTTTGAAAACCAATCATTTTCTGAGAATTAGATTTCTTCTTTGTCCTTAAAAAAGAGCTGGAGGTGGAAGAGGAAGAAAAGGTAGCCAAATATTTTGGAAACAGAGAAATGTGAAAACAGTAAATGAGAGAATATGCATTCCAGGGCTTTGTTTTGTAATCTCAGCTGTTCAGAGGCGTGCTCTGTGGTCCAAAGTGCTCAAATTTACAGCAAATAAGATGCCACAGAACCTTCCATGCAGGTTCGTTGACAAAGTTCATTGGCTATTTAATGGCTAGTCAGAGACTTCAGTATCAACTGAGTAACTAGAATATATTGGAAATAGGTGCATTCTTGTCCAAATCATGGTCTCTGTGACCTGGCAATGCTCTACAGTGATTGGGTAACTGGAGAGTGTCTTGGAATGTGGATGGATGGGTCTCACTTTCTGTATAGTCTTTTTTTTTTTTTTTTTTCGGTATTTAGAATGTATCATGGGAAAAGAAAAATGTAGGCTCATCTCATCTGTTGATTTGATACTTTTATAAGTTTATTTTTCCTGAGGACTTTCTTATGAAATTGGAAGGGGAAAAGAAATCCGCTGGGGAGGTGGGAAGCAGAGAAATATTTTTTCCTTAAACATATCTGAGTGATTCAAATGTAATGCCAAAATCTGAAGAGTAATCTAGTAGTTGGTAAACAGCTAAACTTGCTATTCATCAGACAAAGGAAGGCAAATGATTACTTGTAGAATCCCTGCCCCACAATCCCAGGCTTATTTTGTGGAAGGAATGGAAATAGTACAGAATATTGTGGTGGAACAGTAGTATTTTCTGAACTCGGTGTCTGGTCTCTGTTAGAGTTTCTCTAGCAAGGTGCAGCAAACGTAAGGATCTCAATTTTTGGGTTTTCTGATGCATGGGCCACATTTTTAATTATCTTTTATTCAACAATAAATAAAAGTTGGTGTGTCTTTTATTGGTCACATTTCGGAATGGAGTCATTCACTAAGGAGCAGAAAGGGTTTAATCTCAGTGATTAAGTGATTCTGTATAAAACCAGCTATGAGTCTGTGGCAAAGATTTGCCCATATCTGTGCTCTCACTTAATCTTTGGGACACAGGTGGACTATATTTCCTTTATAGCTTGATGTGGTCATATGTCTGAGCTCTGTCCAATGGAATATGAGAACAGTGATATGTGCTACTTCAGGCCTAGCTCACAAAACCCTCTTATGAACCATTTCTTTTCTTTTTTTTCTCATGTTCTGGCTGGATGGCAGGAATCCCTAGGACTTAGAGGGGGTAGAACCACAATACAGAAGAAGCGTGAGTCCCTGAATGAGCACATGGAAAGACTACCCCACCAGAAAAATCCATCATGAGCCAGTGACAAGCATGAGAATAAAATGTTATTGTGTCAAGTGATTGTTTTTTTACCATAGCTAGCCTTACTTACTTTGGTGATACTGAGTTGATTTTTGTCATGACTAAGGTGATGGCTTTGTATGATGATAATGGTCCTCCTTTCTAGGTTAGGTTGTTTAGATTCTGGTCCTGGCATTTGCCTGATAGTAGATGCATGATTCTGGGCAGATAACTAACCTTCCTCTCTGGCCTCAGTTTTTCAGCAGCAAAATGAAGAGTTTGGACCCAAGCCTATATGATAAGTTATAGATTTTTTGGTTGACAAAAACTCTGACAAACTTAAAAGAACTTATAAGGATACAGGAACTTATAAGGCTCACAGTATCAAAGATGATGTTAGAGAGCCAAGCTGGGGGAGGGAAAGAATCAGAGGAGATCTAATGACCTAGGCATCAAGAGGTAGTTAAAAATATTGTCATGGATCCTCTCTGGGATTTATCATAGGTCTTTTGCATCTTTGTGTATTGGTTCGGTTTTGCTGGGTAACAAGCTACTTCAAAATTTTGTGGCTTAAAACAACATTTGTGCAGCTCATGATTTTGTAAGTTGACAGTTTGAGCTGGTTTCAGCTGAACATTTATGCAGTTGTAGAGCAGACCCAGCTGATCTTAGCCTGGCTTACTTATTCATCTTCCATTAGCTGCTATGTTGATTGAGAGCTGGTCCTTTCAAGATGGCTCAACTGGGATGACTTGTTTCTACTCCATGTGGTCTCTCATCCTCCAGCAGGCTAGCAAGAATTTGTTCATGTGACAGGTGAGCAGGGATCCAAGAATGGTGTAGAAGTATGCACGGTCTCTTGAGGCCCATGCTCAGAACTTTAACAATGTCACTTCTGCCACATTCTGTTGGCCAAAGCAAGTCACAAAGCCAGCCCAGATTTAAGGGATAGGGGAATAGACTTCAGATCCTGATTAGAGGAGCTGCAAAAGTCATATTGCAAAGTGGTATGGATATGGGGATAATAGTGGGAAATGATTGTGACCATTTCTGCAATTCATCAAACCTTGCTTGGATCAAATCTACTCCTTGGGTAGGAAAGGACTGGCCAATTTCACACTCCTCCTAAGAGTGAACACAATGTGGGAGAAGTTAGTTCCCAAAGTGAAATTAGAGCAAAGGGAAAATGACCTGAATTTGACAGACCTGCTTTTGAACCCATCACCATGAGCTAAATTTGTGATCTCAGCAAAGCAGAGAATTTCTCAGAAACTACTTTCTCACCTGCAAGGTGGGTTAGTTATACTTAAAGGATTGTTGTAAGAATTAGAGATTATAAAAGTAAGGCATGGGTACCATGTTTATATATAGTAAGCACCCAGTAACTTCTCTAGTTTTCGTCTTGAGTTGGCAGGGGAATGAAATGTAGATTTGCATATTTAGGTTCTTCAGAAAATGATACAAGAGGACTTTTTATACTACAGCTCAACCTACTGTTGCTTTTACCACAGCATTCAAAAGCATTAATTATTATAAAGGTCTGTCTTCACCATTCTCAGGAATTAAGTTTGCTCCAGGGCTGTTTTCAGCTGTTAAGTATTGGGGTGGCCACATTTTATTCTTCAGCTCCATCTTTTCTTATTGGTTGAGTGGTGGAGGTGTGTCTTAGTCTGTTCTGGCTGCTATACCATAGACTTAGGTGGCTTGGACAGTGAACATTTATTTCTCATCATTGTGGAGGACGGGAGATTCTTGATCGAAACACCTGCAGCTTCAATCTGGTGAGGGCCCACTTCCTGGTTTATAGAGAGCTGTCTTCTTGCTGTACCACCACATGGTGGAAGGAGTGAAGAAGCTCTCTGGGCACTAATCCCAGTCATAAGGCCTCCATCCTCATGACCTAATCATCTATCAGAAGCCCCACCTCCAAATGCCATCACGTTGGCAATTGGATTTCAACATATAGATTTGGGAGGACTCAAATATTCAGTCTATAGAAGGGTGCTATTCTGATTGACTGGTGCCTGTGCTCTAGCATTGTTAAATATCATGAATACCCCCAGGCTATATCTAAGGAACATGCCACAGCCTTAATAGGATTCTCTTCTGGAAAATATTGTGGACTTACAGAGCCTGAAATGCCATTTGACAAATGTGTATTGAATGAATATTTGAGTGAGTAGATAGGTAAATGAATGATTTGGTGAAATCTCCTAGTTACCTGGTAACAGCTTTAAAAATAAGAAATATCTTAATTAGATGCAGACTGTGATTTAACCCTGAAAGCTGCTAGAAGAGATATTTTAGGGATAGAATTGCAGTTGTAAACTACAACAAAATTGCATGCTTGCTTTGTATCATTTTCTTGAAACTATTTCTCTCTTCAGTCTAAACTATCTCTTGAATTAAATAATACCAGGTCTTGCTATCTGGGGTATAATTTTTAATTTCATTAATTTGTCCTAAAACTAACTGTTCTGAGCTTTTGGGATTGTGTGCAGGGAGTGTACCTCCTGGTTTTTTAAACTACTATTTGGCGAACAGGTGTTTAGAGGTTTTGCCCACCTTAGAATCCTAAACTGGAAGTGGAATATAGATAGGGATTAAGATGATATGACGGTACTCATGGCCACCCTATACCCTCATGCTTCATGAATGTTGAAAGTGCATTCTGTCTCATTTTTCCAAACTAGAGTGCTGCGGTAGATTTTAACCTATCTGTGTGTCCTTTCCTCTTCACTTGGAATTTAGCTCTGGAAGATGGCAGGGAATGGTCAGCAAAGCCCCTTCTCAGGCTGGAGCAATGATGTTTTATCAAGACACAGTGGATTCTGTTTGATAAGCAGATCCCATTTGGAGCACCTGATACATTACTTATCTTCAAGGAGAAAGCTCCATAGAATTTATAACTGTCAAGGGGCACAAAATTAGGGCAACTACATGTACTGAATGCCCTAGTTTGTCTGGAACATTCCTGGTTTATACATGTTCTGTCATCCGTCCAGGTTAGCATTTGTTCCTGATGTTTTTCTTTAAGTGGAGAATTATTGTCAATATTTGTATTAAAATAATCTAGAGTAGACTTGGAAGACCTCCACATTATACTTTCACTTCTCCCATGCATTCACCTAGTGGTGTGTGAAATGTATGTGGGGTAAAGAGGGTTCTCATTTCAACAAGTGGTCAAATCAGAAAAGGAACAGATATGACCCATTTTTCTTTTCCTAACTCTTTCCAGATTCATCAAAATCAACATCTCCCTTTCCAGGGTAGCATATTGTCCCTTAACTAGTTTAAATTGGGTTGATAGATGTAAAGTGAACTCCTCCTACCCACCTAAGGCAGACAGTGCCATGTGATACTCAAATCTCTGGACACCCAGGAAGACTACAATTTTCAGTATCCTTTGAAATAGATGGCAACATATAACTGAATTCTAGCCAATAGAATAGAGGCAGAAGTGATATATGCCATATCCAGGACTAGCCCCTAAAATATCTTGCATGATCCCTTCCTTGTCAACTGGATAGATAGGAATAATCCAGCTGAGGACTTGGAGGCTCTAAAAGGTGGTGGAGCCCATTGACAGGTGGACCCAGGCATCTCAATGACTGCAGGTAGACCCTTCCTGTGGAGTTGCATTGAACTGTGAGATGAACAGTAATAATCATTTTGCATTAAGCCACTATAATGTGGGGGTTGTTTGTTATAACTGCAGGACTGCTTACTTTCATTAATGTTCCATCCAACTTTTTCCTAGGAAAATTCACTTCAGAATTAGTTTCTATGGGTGATTGGCTTTCTTGTTCAAATCCTATGTGATGTGGTAACACCTTGGTTTACAAGATTTCCTAGGACTAAAGAATGTGCTTATGATTGAGCCAATTGATTATAGAAATAATCTGTTTCTTTAAAATACATAGATGAGTAGGTATACATTTGTCCTTTGGGCTACTTTTGTATTATGTCTTTATAATAAAACTATTAGATAAGCAAGTAATAGTAACATTTACTATATATTGATCTGTAAAGCATATATTGATATGCAAAACACTGTGCTAAGTACATGTATAAAAACAATCCTTATGGCAACCCTTTAAGGTACATGATTTATTAGCCCCATTTTACAGATGGGGACACTGAGGCTTAAAGAACTTTGCTAACTTACTGAAGGTCACATATATGGGAATGGCAGAGTGGGGATTTGCAGGCAGGTGTACTTGACTCCAAAAACCTGAGCTCTGGATCATTATATCAGCCAGAGTGGAGACCTCTTAACTCTTGCCATGATTCATAATTCATGATTCATGACGATGATGATGATTGACATTTCCACACACTCACTACTTGTCACACCCTGTATTCTGTGCTTTACGTGGGATAGTTTATTAAATCTTCACAACCATCATAGGAGACAGATATTATTACTGTTTATTGTGTGTATATCTAGTGTACCTAGTAGCTGCAGTAGCACACGAATAGAAATCAATCTCTCTTCTTACAGAAAAGAAAACTGCAGCTTAGACTATCATTAGCTATAGCACCTCAGGGGGCATTCTTTCCAAGAAAGTACCTTGGTCACTTCAAGTCTTTCTGCTGCAGTTTGTACAGGTTGCAACCCTTCTCTTCAAAGCAAAAAATGGGAAGAGAGGGGGGAAATGTAGGATGGAACCCTGTGACCCTCTAAGTTAGAGAAGCCCCTAAATGAAAAAGGGATGAGGAAATGAGGAAATATACATTTTCTAAGTTGGATGTTTCTATTACTTTAAGAAAGAGGGGTTTGTACACCTGACCCCCAATATTACCACCATACACACACACACACACACACACACACACACACACACACACACCTTGGCATTGCTTTTATAAATCAACAGGGAACACAAATTCATGAAATTGGCTTCATGAGACTGGTCGCAGTGAGTCTTCGCATTAACTCTGAGCCAGGAGGGAAAATACAGCAGACACAGAATCTAGAGATTGTAACTACATAGTCTGGCTCTGCGTTCTCTACCACCAAAAATGATGGGAAAAAAAAAAAAAGGAAAAGAAAAAGAAGTAGAAAAACAAAACCCGAGACAGAAGGTAGGAGGAGACACTGGGGCAGCTCCAGCTTTCAGCAAGCCGGCTCTGTTCCACTTCCTTTTGATTGTCCAGGAAAGCTAAGAAAAGTAAAAACAGGGCTGTGAGTGCGTGAAAGCAGCCCCGTGGAAACGTTATGTTAAACAATCGGCCTGTGGGTCAATTGTGAAGGGCGTTAATGTGCGAGACCCCGATAAAGAGATTTGCACGAATGGCCACAAAGCATTTCATATTTAAATACGGGTCCAAGTTTGTTCTGCGCAACAGTATAAATATAACTAAGGTGGGGTGGAGAATGAGATTTGGAAATCAGCCGATTTTAAGGAAGCCAACACAAACACTCCATCAAATGCAGTGTTTCACACAGGATTTTGTGCTCATTACTAGTTGTTGGCATTAGCTCATAAAAACAGAAAAGGCCATGAAACATAGTGGTTGAGCTATTGTATGCCCTGGTGGTAATAAAGTATACTGTTTATCTGAAAACAGGCCTCTTGTCATGTACATTGCCTTTCCTGGAAGGTGACAGTCTTATTTTGTTTCACGGTGGTGGGGAGAGCCTGGAGAAGTGTACAGCATTTCAGGAGGGCTTTCATTCCTTCTCAGTGATTATTTCTTCGTGGGATAGGTCAGAGGGCGAAAGTCCCTAACCTTGAATGCTTTTTAAATTAGGCTTTTAATATAAAGGAATATATTTTAGCCTCTTTAACAAATTCATACTGCATGAAAGGGTATTTTACAATAGACTAAGCAGGCCATATAAAATTAAGTAAAGCTGGATCTGGTGCCTAAAAATATTTGGCAGAAATCCCTGGAAAGCCACATTTGAACACTTTTAATATATATTATGAGGCAGAAAAGAATAATTATCTTCTATTGAAGTTCCCAAGTGAGAGAAATATATTTGTAGAACCCTTTCAAAGAAAACTGTCTGTATTGCAAAACTGTGTTTGGGATAATGTCCTCCCTGCTTTGGCTTATGGCTTGTGGCTTGTTTCTCAGAGAAGAAGCCGGCACAACCCAGACATTACTCCACTATTTCATTTGACTGCTACCTTGAGCAAGGTGTTTTTGCCAAGGGCCTTGAAATACTTGGCTAAAAAGTTTCCAGAACAAAGACTTTTGAACTCCATGCATGGATACCATCATGGAGGATTTGGGAACAAAAACCACCTGAGTGACTGAGGCTCTCTATTTCTAACCTGCACTCTTGATATGAAATAAATTGCCTATCTCCTTTCTCTCCTTCTTTCTCCAGAGAGTGTCATCTTTCATTGGAGGCTCTCATGTGTCCAAAGCATTGCAATTCTGAGGCCACCCTCTGTTTTAGTGTAGGTTCCCTCAAACACAGACCCTCAGATAAGAATTTTGGTGTAAGTAGGTTATTTGGGAGTGGATCCCAGGAAGCACACTGAGGGAGTGGGGAAAGAGAGAATGAAAAAGGAGAGAGCGCCAACAAAGTGTTGTGAAAGAACAGAACATCTCTATAGGGCTCAATCCTGCTGGGGACCCCCTGCGTCACTGTGTAAAACACAACTAAAAATTATCCCTTGGGGGATGAGGCAGTGCAGGCATGTATCTGTTCCCTAACTCTGGTTCCTCCTGTGTCGAGGATTGCTCCTGAATTGTTACCCTCCACCTGAGACTTTCCAGCCTGCCTAGGTTGATGTACCTTTGGTCGGAGAATGACCTTGGGCAGAGAAAGACAAGGGAAACTGGGTCCATCTATGTGAGAACTCTTTTTAGGCTCCCTTGGGGATAAGTCAAATGGATTTTGGTGGGAACCTGGAAACCTTGGCTATAGCCACCAAATCTACCAGATAATGCAAGTTTCTTGCAAAGTAAAAACTCTTAGTTTTGTTAGGTGCCCCATTCTGTTTTTAATTTTTCCTTAATGTAAATCTTCCTAGTCTTTTGTAGTAAATGGATAACTATAGCCTTTAATGTCTTTAATTGCTGAAAAAGTAATAATTATAGAACTTATTTATTGAGTGCCCACCCTGTGTCAAATACATTCATTAACTTATTTAATTTAGTCCTTACCTTATGGCATACATAAAAATTAACTCAACCTGGGTTCTAGACCTGAACATAAAAACTGAAAATATAAAACTAAAAATAAAAGTTAAAAATGTAAAACTTCTAGAAGAAGATATGGGAGAAATCTTCATTACCTGGGGATAGGTAAAGATTTCTTAGCTATGACTCAAAAGCATTAATTTTAAAAGGAAAAAAAAATAGATGTATGTGATCAAATTTCAACCCTCTGCTCCTCAAATGGTATTGTTAAGAAAATGTATGGGTACGTTCTAAGAGAAAGTATTTTCCATATATATCTGATGAACTTTTATGTAAAATATATAAATAACTCTTACAATTCAATGATAAGAAGACAGTCCAATACACAAATAAGCAAAAGACTTGAATAGAGACTTCAAAATAGAACTTGTAAAAATGGCCATTGTTATTGAATAAATGTTTGTGTCCCTCCAGAATTCATATGTTGAAGCTCTAATGCCCAATGTGATAGTATTTGGAAATAAGGGTTTGGGGAGGTAATAGGATTAGTGAGATCATGAGGGTAGGATCCTCATTTGACAAGAACAGCACCCTTATAAGAAGAGACACCAGATCCCTCTTTCTCTCTCTCCCTCTCCCTTTCTCTTCCCTTCCCTCCTAACCCCTTACTCCTACCCTGCGTAAGGAAGCAAAGATGGCTGTCTGCAAGCCAGGAAGAATGCCTCACTATGCTGGCACACTGATTTCAGTCCAGCTTCCAGAACTGTGAGAAAATAAATTTCTGTGAGCCATCCAGTCTATGGTTTTGTTATGTTAGCCCAAGCTGATTAATATAGCCACAAAGCCCATGAAAAGATGTTCAACATTATTGGTCATGAGGGAAATGCAAATTAAAAACACAGTGAGGCACCACTATCCACCCACCACAATGATGAATTTTAAAAATCAACAATACCAAGTGTTGACAAGGATATAGAGCAATTGGGTATCTCACACATTGTTGGTATGAGTGTAAAATTTTATAACCATTTAGGAAAATAGTTTAACAGTTTCTTATAAAGTTAAACATCTACTCTGTGAACCTGCAATTTGTCTCCTGGATATTTCCCCAAGAGAAATAAAAACTTATGTCTACAAAAATGGTTTGTACATGTTTATGGAAGCTTTATTCATAATAGTCAAGCACTGGGAATAAGCCAGAAGAATGGATAAAGAAATTTTGGCTTACCTTTGTGAATACAATAAAAAAAGAATGAACTTCTGATACAGGCAACAACATGGATGAATACTGAGCAAAAGAAGCCAGACAGACAATGATACATACTATAGACTCCATTTAATTGAGTTTCTAGACTAGACACAATTAATTTACAGTGGTAGAAATCACATCAATGTTTGCCTGGGGCCAGAAATGGACTGAATGCAAAGGGCCATGAAGGAACTTTCTGAGGTGATGGAAATGTTTTATAGCTCGATTATTTGGGGGGGGGTTGTTATACAGGTGCACACATTTATCAAAATTCATTGATTCCACTCCATTGGTCCGTGTTTCTGAATCCAAACTTAAAATATACGTATTTTATTGTATATAAGTTATACCTCAATAAGGTTGAGTAAACAATAACAACAATGGAAGACTGAATCACAGGTGTTTGTTATATTGTTCCTTGTATTTTTCTGTATTTTTCAAAAGAATGTTTTTTCTCTCAAAAGCTGTCTGAATGGAGAATTCCTGGTCTACAGCCATGCACATCTCTTATCACTCATATTCTACCTCTCTTCCTATTGCTTTAAGGGATTACAACCTTAATTAAG
Source organism: Phoca vitulina (assembly GCF_004348235.1). Lineage (NCBI taxonomy): Eukaryota > Metazoa > Chordata > Mammalia > Carnivora > Phocidae > Phoca > Phoca vitulina. Next base: position 22,927,734 of record NW_022589725.1, read on the forward strand.
GGAAGTTAATACACAACTCATTCTTCACAAAGAATTTTGGACAACTCTTTAAATCATTCATTGCCCTTGAATTTGGATGTATCAGAGTTCTTTATCATTAGGGACTCATTCTTTTTTGCTTATGTGGTGATTTTTGATTTGCAGAGTTCATGGATTTATATAGTTGTAGGTTGTCTCAGAAGTTTTCCTGAAATTCATGTAAAAATGCAGGATATTTGTGTGTGTGTGTGTGTGTGTGTGTATGTGCGTGCACGTGTGCCTTTTGCAATAATTTTTTCCCCCTTTTCTTTGGGAAAGGATATCTGAAATGTTTAATTAGGTCCTGGCATGAATTCTCACTAATGCCACACCCAAGGGGAAACGTGGCTGGGGTTGACAATTTCCTCATCCAGCTAAAATTAAAAGACTCAAGTTTTCTTTCATCAAACATGGGCGCTCCCTCCTTTTACATTCATTATTTTCAGACTCCCAGCTAAACTCTTTTTGTTTCTTGGTACAAGAGTTCTCAATACCCAGTGAGAAGGTCAAAAATTTCTAATTTGTTAATGAAAGCTAGAAAACCTCAGTCATCTCATTCATTTTGGGGTAGCTGGTGGTAAGAATAGGGACCTTAGCTGTCCTGTTTACTGCGCTATCCCTAACACCTAGAACCATGTTTAATAAACATGAATTTTACAATGAGGAAATAGATGCTCAGGAAGATTGAAATGAGTTGTTTAAAGTCACACAGTCAGTGATCCAGCAATTCCATTTCTGGATATATATCCAAAAGAATTGAAAACAGGATCTTGAAGAAATATTTGTGTAGTCAAGTTTATAGTAGCATTATTCAAAATAGCCAAAAGTGTCCATCAACCCAAATGTCCATCAACAGATGAATGGGTAAACAAAATGTAGTATATACACACAATACAATATTATTCAGCCTTAAAAAGGAAGGAAATTTTCACACAGGCTACAACATGGTTGAAACTTAAAGACATCATGCTAAGTGAAATAAGCCAGTCATAAAAGATCAAATACTGCATTATCATACTTAGATATCTGGAGTTGTCAAACTCAGACAAACAAAAACTGGAATGGTGGTTGCCAGGGGCTGGAGGGAGGGAAGAATGAGGAGTTGTCATTTAATGGGTGTAGAGTTTTAGTTTTGCATGATGAAAAGAGTTCTGAAGATGGATGGTGATGATGGTTACGCAACAATGTGAACATAATTACTACTATTGAACTGTACACTTAAAGTGGCTAAGATGGTAAATTTTGTTATGTACGTTTTGCCACAATTTAAAAAAGAGTCACACGGCTAGCACACAACAGATTGATAGAACCTAAACCCTGGTCTCATTTCTTCCAAGTTCAGAATGCTTTACTTTATAGCCATCTGCCATTTTGGATATTGTTAGGCAGGTTTCTTCATAGCTATCTCAATATAGAGGAAAAACACAAATTTGATCACTTAATATCTTGACTTCAGAGATGGTGGGATAGCCCTGCCACTCACAAAAAGGAGCTCCTTAATTTGCTTGATGTTGTTGCCTGCAATTTCACTATTTTAGTGATTCTCAGTCTTGGCAATACATTGGAATCACCAAGGGAGATTTTTAAAATAATGATGCCTGGGTTCCACACTCCAAGTATTCTGATATAATCAGACTCTGAGATATGGCCTGGACATCAGGATTCTTAAAATCTCCAGGTCTGAATGCAGCCAAGATTGAGGATGACTATTCCATTATCAGATATGATATACGGATAGAACAGGGTATCCCTGGGTGGCAGAACTCCGAACGGTTCTCAGATCCCAAGTACCTGAGTTCTAGGCTCTAGGCTTAGGCATTTTGTACTCAGAGCTAGAGGAAAGTTTATGAGATACTTTCCCGACCTTTTGAGGGAGAGGAGGAGGTAACATCACATGTGTTTAAAGCAGGGCCCCTGGAGTTTTCCTGCCAGGATTAGAATCGTTGCTGCAACATCCACTAGCTGTGCAACTTCAGCCTAATTGCTTAACCTCTCTGAATTCCCAAATGGGCATGATGTGATTCCTCACTCACAGAAGTGAGGAAGGGGTGAGATAATTCCTCTAAAACACAATATCCAGCAAAACCTGAAAGCTTAGTTTTATTACTGATTATGAAGAACTTGTACACTTGGTATCTGGTATTCTTTTTAATTTTTTTCTCATTTTATGATGAGACAAGTTTCTTTAACATAACATATAGATCTTCTCCTTGTGGCATATAACATCCTAGATTTCTGAAGTTTGAGGGAGGAAGGAAAGGAGGGAAGGAGGGAGGAAAGGAGAGAAGAGAAGATAATGGTGAGGGGAAGCACGTGTATGTGTGCGTGCATGTATGTGCATGTGTGCACGTGTGTGTGTGTGTGTGTGAAAATGGAGAAAATAGAGCAAAAAAAAGAATGATTAGACTACCAAAAGGCATTTATTAAAATATTAGAATTGGGGAAAATTTCTCAACTTCTTGAACTTGACACCAGATGGAAACAGAAGCTTCAAGAAGAGACCAGAGAGCAAAGATTTAAAGCATCCTCAGAAGGGAGAGGGCTGCCACCGAGGGATGACAAGAACTTTGGCAGAAGAGATGGAGAGAAGCAGAAAGAATGAGCCTTGGTATCAGCCAGGAGGAAAGACTTCAGAGGAAGACTGTGAAGGCCAACACTTCAGCTATTTATTTTTTTTATGCTGCTACATGAAAAGCATGTTTGGATTTACATTCAGAATCATTTCTGTAGAAGAAAAAGCCCGTGTTTGAACTGTGCATAGGAGTACAAAAAATGGGGGCTGCCTTGTGGTGAATCCCAATTCACTACCACATCTTCATCTAGACTTGAGGGCAGCCTGAACTCCTGAAGTACTAACCATTAGGTGTTGAGCTCTACTCTGGAGAGCTTGCAAGTCTGTTTACCATACTCCCGCCTCCCCCCCCCCCCCCCAGCCCAAAGTCATACCTCCTGCAGTGGGGAGGAAAGACTGCATTGACCCAGCTGCAGAGGGCTTGGGGAGGGAGGCACCTGCCCAGAGGAATGAGCTCAGATCCTCTCGTCATGGCGTAGCTGGAGGCCTGGCAGGCATCCGTGAAGGTCATCCTGGATGGATTTCATCCTGCAGAGGGTGTGTTGTCCATGCACCTCAGGGTGGGTGCTGGGAATGTTCATAGCTCATTCCCAATTGTGTTCATCCCATTTGCTGACTAATTCTTTTGAGACTTAGTCAGAGGGTTTGGCTGTTCCTTTCTGTGCACAGAACTGGGCCTCCATTCTCCCTGGTTGGGAGAGTTAGCCCTTTTCTCCATCATCTGGCAAGTTTACAAATCTCTGCTGTCAGATTGGTGACCCTTTTGCCAAGCCTTCTACTCCCTCAAAGTTCCTCTGTGTCCTTGCTGGAATAGTGTGCAGTACATGGAGACTTCTAGGCATTCCTTCATTCTCTCTTCTCTCTGTTCAGCATGCTACCCCACACGAGGTAAGATAGACAGTTTGGGCCCCTTCATTATCACTTTCCACCCACCCATCAACTTGGTGACTCCCAATGGGATTATCTCAGAGAAAAGAAAATCTCCAAGGAGTTCCCACAAGCCAAGGGCTGGGCCCCCTCCCTGGTGCCATTGGGTCGGCTAGCCTACATTTTTTGATGTTGTATTTTTTTTTTTTTAATATGACAGTTCAGGCTTGAAAACCAGTACATTTGGAAATATAAACTAGATGAAAACAAGCTATAATGAAAGTGAAAAAAAAAAAAGTATCAGTTTACTGCCGATTGAAAATCAGGACCAGATGAGACTGTGGGGCTCTGGGCATTTAATTCACTGGAGGAGGTCACCACTTGGTGAAAACCAGGCCCAGCCTGCGCTGGCTTCCCCCAGCAATATTGTGTTTATTTGTTTGTGCCTTTCCCTAGTTTGTGAGGGAGATAATGAGCCAGTTTGTTTGAAGTTCTTTCGGCCATTCTATATCTTGGTGTGTTTCATTTCATTTTATTTGGAGAGAGGGGTAGGAAAAGGGCCTCATTGGCCAACCTGAGAATTCAGTTGATTTCCTAAAATGTGCTGAAGTCCAGAAGAGGAAGAAGAGGTGTCAGTAGGCAGTGAAAGGAGGAAGGTGGAGGTGTGGCTGCTCCACCCAGGACTGTGAAATATGGACCCCGTATAGTCACTCCATAGGGTGGAGAAAAGCAAAAATGGAGTAGGACCACAGAACAGTGCTACTCCCAATGTGGTCTATGAACCAGCTGCATCAGCATCACCCTGGAGCTTATTAGAAATACAAATTCTCCATTGTCACATCAGACCTTCTGGATTGGAATGTCTGTGATTCGTTTGCCCAGAGGTTGCACACTGGGAAGCCAAAGACCACTTTTAATCAATAGACCTGTTACTTTTGAACTATAGAGTAAGTGTTGGCCTGCAATGTATTTTTAAAATTAAATATGTGGCCAAAATGCATAAATTCAGACATTAAAAAAATCTAAATTTCTGGCTTATCATGACAACGCCAAAGGTCTGGTATCACTGAGCTCATACTCCTGTGTGGCACAGTCTGTTGGAACAGAGTAGGGCCTGTCCTCTTTGGTTTGTGTGCACTTCCAATGTTCTACTTTCTTTTCAGCCTGAGGTCAAATGCCTTCTGTGGTTTAACATTGCTTTAAGGTCTTCAGTGAGTAGTTCAGGAAGAGGTATGTGACCCAGCCCATTGGCCAACAAAACACGAGGGAAAATCTGCTGGAGGACTTCTAGGAAAAGTTTTTCTTTTCTTTTTTTTCCTTTTCTCTGTCTCTCAGGGGATTTCCCTTTTTCCTTTTGATGGTGTCATGTGTGGATGTGACATATGTACCCATATTGGTTCCATCCTGCAAATGAAGCCAGACTGGCAGAGTAGAAGCATGAAGAGAACCTGAGCTCCTGGGGGCCTTGTTGAACTGTTGAATCCACTCACCCTGGACCCTGACCACACATCTGCTCTTCCTGTTTGAGATTATGATGCAGTTCCTTATTGTTTAAGCCATTTTGCTACTTGCAATCAAAAACATCCTAATTGAATTAGGGGAAAAATAATTTTTCAGCAGAAAAAGCTATGTGCTTCTTACATATGCCATCTTTATTGATTCTATTATCCACCTGGCCTGGACCTTAACTTCCTCCATTGGACACCAGCATAATAAGTCCTGCTGCCTTTCCTGGGTTGGAGTGTGGTTTACGTGTGATCCTTGTATGTGGAAGGGCCTCATGCCTTAATGTAAAAGGACGTAGTAGAGCATAGAGTGTGCTTAAGACAGTAGGCTCTGGTTCTAATGTTGTTACATTGATGATCTTAGCAAATACCTTAACTTTGCTGAGCCTCAGTGTTCTCTTCTATGAAGTACTATCCTAACTTAAACTGGGGGGGGGGTCATAGTGCAAATTAAATGAGAAGATTATAATATTCTGACTCCATTTTTTTGATGTTTGGTTGCAGACAGCTTTTGAGCTTCACCACTCCCTCTTTTCCTTGTGCCACACATCTGGGAACACTGAGAAGAAAACCCAGTGCTCCTTCATTTGGAGCTGATGGGAAAGTTAAACCACATAAGCCCCTGTCTGCATATAGGAACTCTTGCCCTGCTGTACCTCCAACACAAACCAGTTTCAGACCAGCTTAGGGGACCTGCCTTACTTTCCCCCAAAAGGCTTATGATTAAGTATTAAATCTTTTCATACCCTCTTGCTGTGTGTGTGTGGCATCATCATTCTCGATCTCTGAACCAAATTTTGCATGGTTCCTGTTCCTATGGAGTAGCCACAACCATGATGTATGTAGAGCAGCTTTCATATTTTAAGTGCTCAGAAAATGTTAACCCTGCACACCCATGCAATATATCATCATTATGCTCATCATCATCTTTTAAGGGTATTTTCAAAGCACATGAATATAGAGAAAATAGTTGAGTGAATCCTTTGTGCTCATCGCCCAGCTCTAACCACCACTATCTTTCTAACACTCTTGCTTCTTTTCTTTAACATCAGGACAAAACCACTATCATCGAACAAAACTAACAATAATTCTTTAATATCATCAAATGCATAGTATGTGTTGTTTTCCTCAGTTGACCAAAAGATGTGTTTTACCATGTTTTCTAATCAGAATCCAAGTGAAGTCCACATAGCACTTAATACCACTGGATATTTTTTCTACTAGTTAATTTGCTTATTGTTTTTGAATTAATCATCTTCATCCACTCTTTAAAACCCATTAAAATGGAAGCTACTTGAATACATGGACTCAGTTTTGTACACCAGAGTCCACTCAGCACCTAGTTTAGCACACATCCTAGATTTTCCAGTATCTTCTGGAAGAACAAATGAATAAATGAAAAGACAAGTGTGGAAATTGCTCTGTCCACACATCAACTTGCATATATTGACAACCTCCTTTATGGGGTCCATAGTCCATAGGGCTCATGACTTGATTTTCCTTTCCTCTTGCTCCAGAAAAGGAAAAGAAAAAGAATGGAAACTGAGCTAAAAGTCATGCAATTACCCTGAGGGAGTCTTCAAAAGACTATACTAAATAGTAACATGTTCAGACAAGATTGATGATAAATACACAGAGATGACCTTTTTAAAAGGGGAATTAGCTTTATTCAGAGGAATTTGCCCAGTAAAAGGAGATGTAATTTAGGAAGGAATTAAAAATGGATTTATTTCTTTAATCCTTTATTTTATCAGCATCTGTCATAAGAATTCCAGATTCTCTTGAAACGGACCTCAATTTCATTGACATAGAATTATATTACAGGAATATTTTTCCCAATTGCCACAAACTGTACAGGAGTTACAATTCAATCTTTAAATGAATATTTGCTCTGAAACTGAAGGTAGCTGTAACACCAATCTGTTGGGACGTGAAGAAATGTCCATAAGATCTTAGATCATGTACTCTGGCTTCATTCCAGAAATGATATACTTGCATTTTACTTTTGTAAAATCAAGAAGAAAATCTCACAGAATTCCTCTCATGAAACTGGGTGGCTCTTGCAATCTCCTTCTTTTAGGGTCATGCAGAATTGGTGCAAATGATCTAAAAGATGCAAATTTGGTCTAAAGGACAAATGGGACCCTTCAGATCTTATGGTTGCCTTGGGAGCCAGAATTTGACCTGTAGTATTAAAGAAGCTTGGAGAAAGAAGGGTGAAAAGACAAAAGATAATTTATTTATTTGGGACTCAAGACAAAATGGGAAAAAATCCATTTCTCCCTCTCAGTTAGTAAAGAGATATTGAAATACTAATGACTTTTTTAATATAGCATTAAAATGTCTATGCACAAATACATACATTCAAGATGATAAGTAGCTCTGGGAATTTCTGTACTTTTCCCCATTATTTTACACAGATTATGCATGTGGCCCCTGAAAGAAAAATATAAAAGAGGGTCAGGAATACCGAAGTTGCCAAGATCACAGAGACTCCTATTTTAGATGATCTGAAATATTTTAATGATCACACACACAGATCTGAGAGATCTAGAGGCACACAGCTGTGGCTTTAGAACCCCAGCGATATTTACCATCTGTCTGTTAGCACCATGAATCTTGGCTGAGAGAGCTGTTTTGCAGATCTGAGATTTCTCGTCTTTCTTCCAGGCACCCTGGGCTGGGCTTTCCAGAGGATTAATGGAACCTACGAGAAATAACTTTTTTCCCCCTCCTAAACTTGGGACAAAATGAGGGAAAGTTATTAACTTGAAGTCAGTTGTGGAGCCTTTCATACGCTTTTGTTTGTAACTCTGTGGTAGAGACATTAGTCACTCACCTTCCATGAGGGGCGTCATTTAAAGTAGATGCTCAAGGAATTTCACGTCCAAATAGGGTCATTGCTGAATTTGGTGGGGGAAAAAGAAACTCTATATTTTTGCTGGCTAATAAGGCATTTCTAGATGCTCATTAAGCTGTTAAAAAATGTGAAATGATGACTCACTGTGAACCCCTCCCAACCCCCCTCCCTGCTCCAATTTGCCTGTGGGTTGAAGGAATGTATACTGACTTGAGTTAAAGAAGAAACTTGTGGTTTCCATTATAGTCTGTAAACATCGATTGCTGAAAGCCTCAAGCGAGCTATCATCTCTTGCCACACACATGCTTTATATACAGTTCGTCTTAGAAAACAGATTGGGAGAGTACCGTGTTTACATCTCCAGAGTAACCCAACGAATGGGGGGCTGGTCTGCCTGGGGGTCTCCAGACCGTCACTATTCATAGCTAAGTGGAGGTCTCCTCTGATATCTTCTAAGCCAAAGCATCAGGAGAGAAGCCAAGGCCAACTGTCCTTCAAGAAATTTCTTCCTGGTGCCTGTAGTGGCCCTTTGCTACCCCATCATCCACAAAAGTGTTTTTGTTGTTGTTGTTGTCGTTGTTTCTGTATTTGTCTTTATCTTTTCATGGACAGAAAAAAAAATGCTCTTTTCTCTTCAATTCCAAGGCCATTGCGATACTGTCATTTTGGATCCAAGATTAACTTAATTATGTGGGGGTGGGGTCAGGGTGTGAGCCATCCAGGGAACAATTCTGGTGGTGTGTAATGGGTTTAAAGAACACCTCAGAGAGAGATTGCAGAGGGTATCCGGAGCTTTGCTTGGCATCCTGACCAAAGCTGATAAGAAGAGTTTAACAGGGGCCAGTTTCTTCTGGAAGAAGGAATCATGGGTGTGGTATGGGTAGGAAAAGTACAGGATATAATATCAGAGAATTTGAATTCGCCTCTGGCTTTAGCATTTAGTGGCTTTGTGACCTAAGGCCTTGCTTCTTAAACTGTAACTTGAGTATATGCCTGGGGGTTTTCTTAAAATGCAGATTCAGGTGTGGGTGGGGCCTGAGACTGCCTCCCCGACAAGCTCACGTGGATGCCTCTGTGGATGCCTCTGAGGCTCCTCTTGTCTCTGCTGTGAGTAGCAGGGAATCCAGCAAGTCTTAGAACTAATGTCTTAGTTGGCTTCATCATAAAACAGGGTTTAGAATGATGCCAACCTTCCAGGATTATTATCAGACTCATCACTGGTAGCAGCACTGGGAAGGCAAGGATAACATGTTGGCTTTGGGGTCCTGGAATGTTAGTGATGGAAAAAATCTGAGGAAGGGCCTACTTTTAACACCCCATGTTACAGATGGCAAAATGGAGGCACATGTAAGATATTCACTTTTCTTGGGCTCAGTAAGTCACTATACCAGCGTTTTCTCTTCATGTCTAAATGGAGGTCCAGTGGATAGAGGTGTCTGATTTGTATTTAGAGTGGGTGTGGCTTACATCTCTGACATCATCTGACTGGCCTATGATTTGATATAAAATGAGTCATTGTTGCAAATATTTCATTTCTCACTTCTCCCTCTTCCTCTTGTTATTATTATTATTTTTAATAAACTTAAGGAGGTCCCATTACAGGCCATGCTAATATCTCTTATTTCAAGCAGAATGGAGGAAGGAGTCTGATTTCATTCACGTTGAGACAAAAGGGTTTGCTTTTCCCTGATGTCCAAAGATGTCCAACCTCTCACCCCTCCTAATTCCTTGCTCTAACTCACCCTCTCCTCAGCTCTTAAGAATGCTAGGCAGGCCTAGTTGTCATCTTTAATCAAGTAGCATGATGTAAACACCATAAAATTATACCTTTCTGTTCTTTCTGCACTGCAGTGGTGGGGAAGTCACTAATGATGTAATGAAAAGGCTAATTAAAAACTAATAAATCTCATTGTCTTTGAGTTTGGCAAGTGGCTAACAAGAAAGGCTTGATTCCATAGCTTGCTTACTAATAACTCAATGGTCCTTATTAGGAAATAAATCTCATTGTTTGCTTCTCTTTACTGAGACTGGTAACACAAAGTTGTTGAAAGACCCTCCACCTGGCTTGGCTTTGAAGAGGGCAATGCTTACTAGGTTTCCAGCTTTTAGAGTGTTATGTTTGCCATTGCTCCTGTTGTCAGCTGTCTGACCAGTGGTCTGTTAATATGATGTTAATGATGTTGGAGTTTTCACCCCAGGCATGTTTGTAGGACTCAGCACAGAGAGACTGTTTATTCTCTAACCTAAGGCTACATTGCTCATGTTGCCCTACTTCCTCCAAATATGAGGAGGACCAGGAGATAGCAGAAGCCTGGCTCCATGAACTCAGTATATCTGCTAAGCAGAGGGAAGGCTCAAATTCTGGGAAAAGTGGGTCAGTGACCTTATCCTAGTTTACAAAGGATAGTCCACAAGCAATAAGTGAAGGGAAGCAGGGAAGCAGTGTGTTCTTCAAGAAGCACAAGGAAAGAGGTTGCAGAAGGAGACCTATGGGTTTAGGGCAAATCATAGGACTGAATGAGGGAGATAGATGGGGGTAGCAGGACTTCAAACCAGGATGTGAATGGTATTACCTTCACTTCCTGATTCCTGCTTCAAGAAGGCAATTACTGAATTTCCCTGGACTGCAAACTTGTCTGAACAACATACAAATTTTAAAGTATCATCCCTCTCTGCTGGAGTCTGAGGACTTCTAGACTCTGAATGTGCTATGCACATGACTGCTGGTGAGTGATCAAAATTGGGTGAGTATGTAAGTCTGACCGTAGACGCCCCATTGCTTTGTGGTAACAGTGGTTAGCAACCAGTAAGATGGATGCGGTAGATTGCAAAAATGACTCCAATTCTTTACCCTTCCTGTTTATTTCCCCACCCCTTGAATCTGGGCTGGCCTTATGAATTGTTTTGACCAATCATTTGCAGTGAAAGTAATAGTGATACTTTCTTTCTTTCTTTCTTTCTTTCTTTCTTTCTTTCTTTCTTTCTTTCTTTCTTTCTTCTTTCTTCTTTTTCTTTTCTTTTTTTTTAAGTAGGCTCCACACCCAGGATGGAGCCCAACATGGGGCTTGAACTCATGACCCCGAGATCAACACCCGAGCGGAAATCAAGAGTCAGATGCTCAACTGACTGAGCCACCCAGGTGCCCCAAAAGTAATAGTGATATTTCTAAGCCAAGGACTCAAGAAGCCTTGCACATTTCCACTTGTTCTCTGGATTTCTGTGACTATCAGGTGAACAACAAATCTTAGCTTGCCTGCTGGAGGGTAAAACATGGAGGACAGCCATTCCAGAAAAGGCCATTATAGACCAATGTGGTCTATGGTCATAGACCATAATTCCCAATGATCTACCAGGTAATAGGGCAGAAGTATGAATGAGCCCAGCCAAAATCAGCCCTGCCCAGAGCACAGGGAGCCATATATTTGTGAACTAAAGAAATGCTTAGAGTTTTTTTTTTTTCATTATTAGTGAAAAATATCAAACATAAGAGAAGTTTACTTTTTAGTGAAGAGCCATATACCCACCACCTAGTATTTTGCTATATTTGTTTTATCACCTATCCATCCATCTACCCATTCCTCTATTCATCCATCAGTCCATATCCTTTTTTCATAATGATTGCTGTTTGTAGCCACTAAATTTTGAGATGGTTTGTTATGTAGGCATTATTTGTGGTAGTAGGTAACTGATACAGTGGACATTATATAAAAGGAAGACTTAATTAGAAGAGTAAGCAGGGGATCTCAGAAAAAGTGGCTGATTTGGAGTTCTTCCCATGTCATATTTTCTTACTGAATGGGACTGATGAGATCCACTCTTCTAGGAAGATGTGTATTGACTGGAAATTGTGAAATGGCTCAGAGTCCATCAGCAAGCAGGGAACCATGGTCAGACTATATCACTTTCCTATATTTTGTGTCTCCCTGGCAGTTAGAAATGTTCAGAACTTCCTAACCGAAGAGTGGATATTTAGAAAGCAGCTTGCCATGGGGATGAGGACAAGGAATGTCCCTTATATATGCACATATTTCCATGTTTTCCAAGTGCTTTTCACACAGACATATGTTCATTTTGATATTAACCTCAGGGGAAAGCATCTTGCAGATTTGGAAATCAAAGCTTAGAGAGGCTTTTGATTTGCCCAGTGTCACTCAGCTTAAGGGTGACCTAAGACTCAAACCTAGGCCTTTACATTGTAAGTTTCAATGACCTTTCTACCACAGCTCGACTATTTTTTTGTTATTAAAAAAATCAGAAGGATGGCAGGTGACATTAGGAATGAGAAAGATAGGAAAAGAGGAAAGAGGCATTGGGAATACATGATTGATTTATTCTGAACTGGATCCTATCAGAAATACTTACCATACTTCCAAATATCTGGTGCTATGGTAGGCATACAGCATAGCACCAAGTCAGGCAAGATTGCCCCTCCCTGAGAAACTTGAAAGTTGACATGATAGACACAAAGCAAATGCTTCTGATATTGACATCCTAGACCCATGTCCCACCTCTGAGTTCAGCGTACATGTGGGAGATGTTCCACAAACTAGACTCAACTCCAGCTGTCAGCATCTCACTTCAAGAGTGTGTTTCATGGCTTTCTCTGCTCTGCCCAGAGCCTTTTGCCAAGCTCTGGGAGCTTGAGCTTGTTTGGCTTATAAGTGCCACTCTGAAGAGCTGGGGAATCAATATCCCTAGAGTAACATTCAACTGGTGGGGTCAGGATCTGGTGGGTAAATGCTCCAGCTTCCCTCCTTGTAGTTGGACCATTCCAGGAGATACATCCTTGTCTCAGGCTCTGCTGCTTTTTCCCAAGCTTAGATAAAAAGATAAAACATGCTTACAGAAAAAATAATAAATAATGTAGTGATATAATACTAGAAAGCAGTATGACATACACACACACACACATATATATACATATATATATAGAGAGAGAGAGACAGAGACAGAGATAGAGCTAGAGAAACAGAGACAGAGACAGAAAGAGGCAGACAGACAGAAGATAGATAATATAGGAAACAAAAAGAAATCACTGAACACTGGAATCACTGGAGTCAAGGCTTGAAGTAAGAGTATGATTTCAATACATTGTTAAATGGAATCTTGGGTATGGGAATCTGTGGGAGGGAATTTTTCTGGGATTCTTACAAACCTCTGTTTTTCTTTGCTTTAGTAAATGTCAGCCATTAACAGTGCTTGAATATCCAGTGGAAACTTTAATCACCAAGTGCCCACCATGAAATAGCAACTTGTTGACTGCTAATGCTATTTGAAACCAAAGTTGTCTCCATTTTTTTCTATCTTTGATTGTGGCATAAGTTTATTAGGGGTGACCCTTTATATTTTAGGGGTGATCATATAGCTCCATTCCTAGTAGGATATTTATGAGCATATTCAGTGCCAAAATTGCTTATCTAAAGTCCTATGGACAAGTAGGATGGGAAAGCCAAGGTTGGTTTGCAATTGAACTTGTCAGTCAATGAGAAGTGCAAATGCCATGTGGTTGGCTTTTAAATCAAGACCAGATGGCAAGCAGTATTTGGTGGGTCTTGGTTATGCTCCAGATGTCTAATGCTCAGAAGTGTGATGAAAAGTGGGGCTATTTTTGCCACAGTGAAGTTCTGGCATTGGTAGCCAGTTGCCTTGATTTCCATCACAGAGGGCCATTTTTTGAAGCATGACTTCTAGAAGAGGCAGTGAGGAAGGCCTAGAGGGAGAAGGTGGTCTCTCAAGTCAGCATCAGGCTAGAGAAAGAGCAAGGTGTAGAGGTTCAGATTGCAGCTCCCTACATAATACTTGATCTCATTTTAAGCAGACAGTTTTATTTTCTAGGACTAATCTCTCTTGCTCTTCATCAGCTCACTGCCTGAAAGGCCAAAGAGTCTCAAAGAGGAAGCAAGAAGGAGGAAATTCAAAAGGGAAAGAAAATATCTGCACATCATGGAGAGTGTAAATAAAACGTAAACCTTTAATACTAAGCACCCATAGGCAGATGACAGGAGCTGAAGTGAAAGCCCCTCTCCAAAGTTATCACAGCTGCACAACTGTCTGTTGAAAACACTTTAAAAGCTCCAAACATTAACTATTTTGTTCTTTTCAAAGTTTATAACCTTTTTCCTTTTTTGCTCAACTGTGTTCTAATGACATTATTTTTTTTCTGTTAAAGAGGATCAGATTATGAGGACAGGATGTTTGTATTAAATATTAAATCACCAAGGCTTCCTTCAGCCAAAGGTCCCAGCTTGGCTTCAGTTTTGATTGAGATAGACAAACCTACATTCCTACAGAACTACAGAGAGTACAAAGAGTTTGTCAAATCTTGATAGTGTAACCCGGCGTGGGGCCAAGAACAGAATAATTGGTTAATGTCTGCATAGTTCTTTGAAGATAGAAAATACTGTGTAAATTCTAAGTAGTATTGAGAGCTGAGCCAGCCCTGGAGGGCCTGATTCTAGGAATCAGTAGACTATACACTTCTCCAAATTGACTCTTGAGGAGCAAAGTCATTGACTCATATGGATGATCTTGATTCTTTATGGGCCATGCGGGTTCTAGAAATTAGCCTTCAGTACTGGGATGCCTACTCTCAAGCCTTTTTTTTGAGGTTTAGTTATGGGATTAGCTGTGTCATCTTTGGCATTCAGAGGCTATGCAATGTCCTAGAAGGCGTCCTTCATTTCAGGTGAAAATATTCTGGGTTTAGGAGGTAGACATTGGGAAAATAGGCAACTATATCTAATAAGATCTGCCACCTTCTGCAGGATGTCAATACACAGTCACAACAATGAAGGGAATACGATGAAATAAATCTTGGGCATGTTCATTCTTCCTCTCAGAGAGTCATAAAACAAGTCACTATGTTGTATCCATTATGGATTTTCAGGAAAATCAAACCCACACAAGGTGGTTTAATAGAATTTAATATGGGAACTAAACTAGAGAGGTGTTGGAAGAACTGAAAACAAGGGAAGGTGAGGCAGTCTAAAGATGAACAATGCAGGAAGACACTACCATGCCCAGAGCTGGAGGACAGAGCAGAGAGGCAGTATTAGCAGAGCTCAGGTGTTGCTTATGGGGATCCGGGGAAATCCCACCTGGCAGGAGATGAAGTCATGGAGGAATTGCAACCTCTGTTTGAGAAACCACTCAAAGAAGAGAGAGGAGGAGGGGCACTTGGGTAGCTCAGCCAGCTAAACATCTGACTCATGATTTCAGCTCAGGTTGTGATCTCATGGGTGGTGAGATCTAGCCCTACCTTGGGCTCTGTGCTCAGCACAGAGTCTGCTTGTGTTTCTCTCTCCCCCGCCCTCTGCTCCTCTCCACCGCACATGCTCTCTCTCTCTTTAAAACAAATAAATGAGTCTTTAAAAAAGAAAGAAGAAGAGAAAAGAGGAGAAATATTCTAGCTTCTTCCTCTCTTCTGCCCTAGCCCCCAAAGCCAGTGCTTCCCATTGCCCCATCCTAGTTAGAAATCAAATACTCAAGGGAATCTGGGGTATTTACCCTGCACAAGCCAACCCTGTATGCTAAAGAGAGCAGGTTAAGAGTAAGGGATAGATCCAAGTGTCAGGAAGCAAGTGGACAGGCACACAGATGAAAGGCACAGAGAAGCCCTGAAGTCATGAGGTCTGTTTATCATTGTCTGACCCAGAGTAAGGCACAATTTCTTCTTTCTTTTTTCTTTCTCTTCTCCTCTCTTCTCTCCTCTCCTCTCCTCTCCCCTTCCCTTCCCTTCTCTTCCCTTCCCTTCCCTTCTCTTTTTCTTTCTTTCTTTTTACTTCTATTGATCCTGTATGGCCATCTTGTATGAAGTTTCAAATTGCTAACCAATGTACCCTAACGTTTTACTGCAACAGCTTGTTGGTTTTACACTGAGGTTAATCAGAGCTATAGAAGCAAAAGTAATTAGAGGCAAAGACTTGTGGCTTCTCTAAGTGGTTTTATTTCTCCTCCCTTCTTCACTGACATTGTGAAAGCAGAGGCAAGGATAGGAGATTTGGGGAGTCTGGTTAGTGCTGAACAATGTGATGCTGGCAGAGGGAAAGTCCCCTCCAGGAAGAGGACAGGGCACACTGTAATCCAGGCATATTGGCATATGGATGGATAAGAGGCACACGCCTCAGGGAATTCTGAGGTAGACTTGTCAAGGGAACTTTAATTTTTGCAAATGGGTATGATTATTATGTGGTAAATTTGCAGCCAAGGGCTTGGATGGACATTGCGGAGGGTATGTACTATGGAGAGCGCTGTGAATTGTGTAAGACTGATGAATCACAGACCTGTAACCCTGAGGCAAATAATACATTATATGTTAATAAAGAAAATTAAAAAAAAAAAAAAGAGCTTGGATTATGGGTCTCAAGTGTGAAACCTTCCATCTTGGGTAGGAGTTCTATCACTCCATGTGCCCTGTAGGGCCACCTACCCATCTTCTCTGTACTCTGAGTCTTCTTCCTCAATGCCTGGTCCTTACTAGTACTCTGACCATTTCCTTAGAACCACTTCAGCCTTCAGCCATGTCTATGCTACCAGAAGTGAACATACATTCATAAATACATACATACATATATATGAATGTACACACCTTTGTGAATCTTTTGTATAGTGTGTATGTTTGCATATGTGTGGCAGCATTAGGACCCATTAGGTTTGCTGCCCTAATTCCACACCAAGCCTGAAATTGGGCATTGAGAGTGGTTTTGGGGCATAGTGCCAAGGTTGCTTCAAGAGCAAAAGAAGAGACCTTTCCAAAAGCGGCACCAAGGATTAGTCCTGTCTTGGCTTTAGGCTATCCAACCTCTGATTTCAAATCTGGAAGAAGTGCTTGAAAGAGGTACATCAGGTAGAAGACCCTGGTATCCAGTTCCCAGGCTGCTGCCATTCAAGGTTGGTCAGTGTCATGGGAACTCTACTCTGTATCTGTCACCACATCCCAAAAGCAGTTCCTTTTCATCTCTTAGCTCTTCCTTGCCCCAAAATGCACACATTCAATAAGGCCAGCCTCCATAAGTGTAATGCTAAATGCTTCACTAGCATCGACAAGCAATATGGGTAATTTAGGCCCTGATAATGAAATACTTGGTAATTTTCAGAAGAGGGTGTGGCTTTGTACTTCTCTGAAGATCACTTTTGTTTTTTAAGAGAGAGAATGAGTGAGTTGAGGGGGGGTTAGGGAGGTGGAGGGGCAGAGGGAGAGGGAGAGAGAGAATCTTAAGCAGACTTCACACCCAGTGCAGAGCCTGATGTAGGGCTCAATCCCATGACTCTGAGACCATGACCTGAGCCGGAATCAAGAGTCAGATGCTTAACCGACTGAGCCAGCCAGGCACCCCTCTGAAGATCACTTTTACTATTTTCCTTCTCTTGGTCTGGACAAATGTCTACTACTTGAATCAGCAACTTGATTCAAGGATTTGTCTGGCTGCCTGAGCAGTCTATTATCTTTGTAGTCTGTATCTTTGGCTTTGTTTTTGCTTTTGTTTTTTTAATTAACCACAGTTTCCTTCTTTCCTGCTATGGCCAGATCCTTCCTTCTCTAGCTCTTTTCTGCTTCTCCTCAGTCAGCATGAGCAAGAAAACTTTCTCACTAATCAATAAGACTATCTAGTCTCTTTTGGAGATACTATCAGTTTATCCCAAACTTCAGAGAAGTCAGCGAGCAGGTTTGCATTCAATGGTGGTTGGTTTGCTACAAATAGCTCAGACAGGTAATCTCTAGAACTTCCCTTCTAGTCTCAAGATTTAGAATTAAACTCAGTCTTATGAAATGAAATATATTAGAAGGTGACCGGGGATGGGAAGGAAAACCAGGCATGTGATTTTATATAATTGAAGAAATTACCTGTCTTCTACCACTGCACTGAAGACCAAATGAAACCTCTTTAGAGGTTACATAAATGAAATTTTTCCACAACAGTTTTTTGAACGTTGCATCTTCTGTGTGCTATTTTACTCTTCTTGATTCTAGTTGGGATGGTCAGTGGAAGTACCAAAAACCACGAAAGAGACTGTGCTTATGATATTGCCAGCCTGACTGGAAACAGGAAATACCAGGAATCTTATAATAAATGTGGAGAATCCCAGCCTAATTTCACAGTCTCAGAAGTTTGAATAGAGGTTAGACTAGGCTGCAAATCTTGGGTGTACATTTCAACAAGATTTCCGGTCTCACGGTGACCTGCCCTGTGTCAGAGAAGTACAGCTAAATTCAATCTTAGTTATCTAAATTCTGAGATGGACAAATCCCAGTACCCTTTCACTTTTTGAATGGATCATAAATAGAAAGGCCTTGGCTGTGTTGGGTACTGGGAAGGAGATTGTATCACCTTGATAATCTCTAAAACCTGTTAGGAAACCATTTGCTGTGGCTTAGGTAAAGCCCTTTTAGGAAAAAGGGGATGGATCTGGACTGTCATTACTCCCAGTACCAGTATTGGCATCACCTGGGAGCTTGGTAGAAATGCAGAATCTCAGGCCCCAATCCATACCTACTGAACCAGAGCCTGTGTTTTCATAAGATAATTCAGGGACTTGTGTGCAGAGTGAAGTGTGACACACTGCTCTGGAAGACTCCTGAGAGTTTTTTGAAAGTTCAATGATTTCTACTTGGCATGAGAATGATGAATAGTTTTTGTAGGCGGTTTTATAATACTACCTATATAGTGTAGGTCGTACTATAGTTTCTGTATAATCTGAAGGCTCCCATAAGGCTTTCCTCCAATTAATGCTCCAAAATTCTTTTACATTGTAAGGGTTTGAGTATATGTATGTGTGTGTGTGTGTGTGTGTGTGTGTGCATCTCCTCTACTATAACAAATTATAATAAATGTAATGGCTTAAAACAACACAAATTTATTAATCAGTTTCCATGGATCAGAAGTTAGGATGTAAATTAGCTGGACCCTCTGCTCAAGATCTTAACAGGCTAAAATGAAGGTGTCAGCTGGGACTGGTATCTCATCTGAAATCCAAGCTCCTCTTCCAAGCTCAATGATTGTCAATGGAGTCTTTCTTGTGGCTGTAGGACTTAGGTCTATGTTTCTTGTTAGCTCTTGGCCATAGACCACTCTCAGTGCCTCTGCCATATGGCCCTCTGCTTTTAATTAGCAATAATCGTGCCTCGGATAAACCTCATTGGCTACGATACTGCCACTGCGCAAAGCTTGGCCCTCTGCTTTTAAAACATGGCTGTTTGCTTCTAGGCCAGCAGAAAAACACCGTTGCTGTTTCTTATCGCTTCTGTGGGCTCACCTGATTAGGTCAGGCCCACCTGAGATTATCTCCCTTTTGATTAACTGAAAGTCAACTGATAGGTTTCCTAATTATAATCTGCAAAATCTCTTTTGCTATATAATATAGTCATGGAAGTGATATCTCATTACATTCCCAGGTTTTGCCTGCACTCAAGGGGAAGGAATTATACAGAGCATGTATACCAAGGAATACCAGAGGCCATGTTAGAAATCTGCCTGTCATTATAAATTCATACACACACACATTATCTGAAATTCTTATATGTCCAAATTATAGGATTATAGATAAAAACTCTTTGGAATAAAGTCATGTTTCCCAAACTACACTGCTTCACTTAACACTTTCTTAAACATAAGTCTGAAAAAAAGTACTATTGTTTACATACATTTTTCTTTAAATCATTTACTTTTTAAGCTTAAAATTGGGGGCACCTGGATAGTGCAGTCAGTTAAGCATCTGACTCTTGGTCCTGATCTCAAGGTTGTGAGATTGAGCCCTGTGTCTGCTTGAGTTTCTCTCTCCTTTTCCCTCTCCCTTTGCCCTACCCCACTGCTGTCTCCCTCTCTCTCTCCCTCTAATATAAATAAATAAATCTTTAAAAAAAAATTGCAGTGTCCACAATAAATAGCCAAAATATGGAAAGAGCCCAGATTTCCATCAACAGATGAACTGATAAAATGGAATATTACTCAGCCATAAGAATAAAATCTTGCCGGGCGCCTGGGTGGCTCAGTTGGTTAAGCGACTGCCTTCGGCTCAGGTCATGATCCTGGAGTCCCTGGATCGAGTCCCGCATCGGGCTCCCTGCTCGGCAGGGAGCCTGCTTCTCCCTCTGACCCTCCCCCATCTCATGTGCTCTCTCTCTCTCATTCTCTCTGTCTCAAATAAATAAATAAAATCTTTAAAAAAAAAAAAAAAAGAATAAAATCTTGCCATTTGCAACCATGTGGATGGAACTAGAGGGTATTATGCTAAGTAAAATAAGTCAGTCAGAGAAGGAAAAATATCATATGATTTCACTCATATGTGGAATTTAAGAAACAAAACTGAAGAACATAGGGGAAGGGAAGGAAAAGTAAAATAAGACAGAAACAGAGAGGGAGACAAACCATAAGAGATTCTTAACTATAGGAAACAAACTGAGGGATGCTTGAGGGGAGGTGAGTGGGGGAATGGGGTAACTGGGTGATGGACATTAAGGAGGGCATGTGAGGTAATGAGCACTGGGTGTTATATGCAACTGATGAATCTCTAAATTCTACCTCTGAAATTAATAATACATTATAGGTTAATTAAATTGAATTTAAATTAAAAAATTTTAAAAAATAAACAAAATTGTGTGAAAAAGACTTTAATGTCATTAACATAAATTGAAGGTGATTATTATTCATCACGAAATAAAAGGTGACACAAAATAAAAATTCAAGGGAAATAAAACATTAAATTAAAACTACTAACAGTTGCCTGAACATGAAGTTTATATCTGATGTTTGTTTCTCTTTGTTAAAAGGAGAGCATAGCCAGTGTTTTAAGAAGGATTAAGATGTTCTGACTCCAAACCAAGTCTTTCTCTGTGATATAATCAATTGTTGAAATGAGTGTAAAAATAATCACTTTCTGACCACGTGATTCAATGTTCTTGATGCTGTTTGAATGCCACCTAATTAAGGTGAGTACCACACTTTGGGATTCGCTGGGTTTCCTGAAGGTCTTTATTGACAATGTCTTTTGTTCCAAGTTGGATTGCACGTAAGCTTTGTGTATAATCTTACATTGTTAGGTCTTTGTGGCCTCCTATACAAAATGTTCATGTTATTATATCAAATATTCTGACAGTGCCAGAAATAATTTCTGTGAAGTCTTCTAGCTCTAGGACCTATCTATGATTTTATCCAATTGGTGATATTAGACATTTGCATGGAATTATTTATTAGACTGACTGGCTTGCCACCTAGCAATGAGTAGTTTTCCTTGAAGGATTAAGATGTAGAAAGATGTAAAGTGGAAATATAAGGACTGTGCCCATCTGAAATATGGACTGTGACTCAAGGAACACAAGCCTGTGTCAGGGATGTGTGGGAGCCATGGATAGTCATGGTGGCAGCATAGGATGATGGTGAACTTCTGGTGGTAGCAGTGGATCAGCCATAGACTAGAAAGAGATGACTATCAGAGGTTTAGGAGGTATCAGGGACAAACCATCTACCTTACCTTTGCTTAAGGCGGAACCTGACATTCCACAGCATACTGGGTATCTTCCATTTGCCCCTTAGATCCATTGCCATATTATCTACCTTACTCTGACCCCTGTTGACCTCCTCTGACTTCTAGTTGGGTTGGTCAGTGGAAGAAATGGGAGGACTGGAGAATAATGATGGGATATTTTTTCTCCTGGCTTTCTCCCTGTCCTCTAACCATGGATTTGTTGATCCTGCCGTGGAAGGCAATGGCCCTTGTCAGGCAGCGCTCTCCAGTAGAAATCCTTCAGCATTCCAGTAACTGCCTTCAACTCTTGCCCTTTCTGGTTTAGGAGCCAAAAACAGGCTCCCTCTCTTACAATTTCTTTTTGGTCTTCTAAACATCGCCCACTTACTGTAAACAATCCCTTCCTTAAACTCTCCTCGGTTTGTGTATGCCATCTTTTCCCTTCCAGGATCCACTGATATGAACACTATCAGTAAATTTAACTAATATGTGTTTTGGAATATTCTATACCTATAAGGAGATGGTTTCCTGCTAAGACTCACTTTTTCCCCCTTGGATTGTGAAGTTGGATGTATACAGTGCTCTTCTTAAAAACTGCTCACATCCAGTAACCTCATCTGAGTCCTCCCTCCATACCACAGACCTGAGCTGTATATAAAAAGATACTTGGAAATGATAATTTATTATATTTTCTCATTTTAAGAAAAACTATCTCCTGACGGTGTAAGCAATAGATTTGCTCTGCTAAAATACAGTTAAGTCTGATCTATTTTTAATCTCAAAATGACAGAAATGCTTTTGAACTTGGGAATACAGTGCAATGACTCTTTCCCCTTATGATTATAAATACTTGACTTGAAATTAGACACTTAGGCCCATTGAACCTTCTCAATTTTGTCTATGAAAAGGATCAAAGTAGTGGGTATAAGCCTGAGACAGACGCTGAGTATCTCATAAAGGAAAGAGAAAGGAGGCTGGATGCTAATTATCCTAGAATTCAATGGTTTCAATTTCAAACAGGATAGGGATTGAAAGTTTTTTTTAATTGAACAATTATCATATTCCAACAAAAGATTAGGTAGGATGAACCTGAATTTGAAGACAAAAAGAAATGGATATTTCTTTAAAAGGAATAACACTAAGCTGGTCATGTATTATTCTGGTACATCTTTACCATGAGGGAAGAGCTCACTCTGTTTTTGGTTACTCAAATCTTCTTCAGCCAGGGTAGGCTTAAAGACTGTCAACAGGGAGGGACATTTCAACCAGAAAATTCAATGACAGTTGTTCTCTGTGTATGTAACTAGGTGAAATAGTGTGAACAGATGATCATAAATTCCTATGTATATAAATACAAAACAGTCTAGGCTTGTTATCAATAGCTTCTCTTTGAAAGATTTGTCTTCCTAATCAGAACAATGACTATTTTTCATTTACTGAGTGTAAAATTTGAGTGAATATGGCTATGACTGATGCTATGGGAAATGGTTGTAGGTGATTCCTAGACAATCCAATAAATAACACATTTTGTAACAGTTTTCCCCTTTCAATAATCTCTCAGGGTTTTAGATTATATTAAGGAGTCAGTCTTAGTTTGTTGATACCATATTTAATTGATTAATAATATTATTTTTCATAAGAGATAGACAAATAACATTATTATTATATTATTCCTAAGAATATAGGGACACCTGGGTGGCTCAGTGGGTTAAGCATCTGCCTTCGGCTCAGGTCATGATCTCAGGGTCCTGGGATTGAGCCCCACTTTGGCTACCCACTCAGTGGGGAGTCTACTTCTCTCTCTCTAGCTGCCCCTCCCCCCTGCTTGTGCACTTGCGTGTGCTCTCTCTCTCTCTCCCTCAAATAACTAAATGAATAATCTTAAGAAAAAAGAATAGACTGGAACTAACCTAGATGTGCTACAGAAGGAAGATGGTTAAATTATTTTGTATCCATATAATGGATGTTCTTGCAGTGCTTATACACAATATAATGGTATGGGGAGATGCGCAAGACAAGATGTTAGCCATCCAAAAGAGGATACAAAAAAAAATATATTAAAAATAAAATAAGGCAAGGTGGCAGAGGAGTAGGAGACCTGGATTTCATCTGGTCTCAGGGATTCAGCGGGATAGGGGTTAAACCATTCTGAACACCTACAAACTCAACAGGAGATCGAAGAAAAGAATAGCAACAACTTTCTGAACAGAAAAGCGACCACTTTCTGGAAGGTAGGACGTGCAGAGAAGTGAATCCGAGGTGATATTCAGGAGGATAGAAGGCAGGGGAGGGGGCCTCCGTCAGCCGCTTCTGGCAAGTGATAGAGCCACGGAGCACAAAATCGGAACTTTTAGAAGTCTGCTCCACTGAGGGATGTCACTCCAGCCGCTAAGTGGGGTGTAACCCTCGCGGGACTCTGGTCTCAGGACCCTCGGGGTCACAGAAAGACTGGGGGTGCCTGAGTGTGGAAGAGCTCCCAGGTATCAGAGTGGGGAAGCCGGCTGCAGAGCCAGAGCCGAGGCACGGGCTCTCAGCTCAGGGTTGCCATAAACCATGATCCGCGGCACAGTCGGGCCACTGCAACTCCAGCAGGGACCCAACAAGATGCAGATCCAGGGAGACTCCCCTTCCTCCCCCAGGAGGAGCGGTGTGGGAGCGCACCGCAGGGATCTACTGGGTTTGGAGACCCCAGACACAGTCGTGTGCCAGAGATAGAAACGCTTGGTCACAGGCCAGGTGAGCACGGAGTGCGGCCGGAGACCGGGGAGATGGGAGTGATTGACTGCTTTTCTCTGGGGGCTCACTAAGGAGCAGGGCCCCGAGTTCTCGGCTACTCCGGGCCGGAGATTGGGAGTCTGCCATTTTCACTCTCGTCCTCCGAAGCTATACGGAAAGCTTGCGGGGAACAAAAACTCCCGAGAGCAAACCTGAGCAGATTACTTAGCCTGGACCGGGCAAGGGTGGGGCAAATCCACCTCCCGCAAAGACTTTTGGGAACCACAGCAATAGGCCCCTCCCCCAGAAGATCAGCAAAAACAGCCAGCCAAGACCAAGTTTACCGATCAATGAGAACGGCAGAACTCCAGCGCTAGGGGAATAATGCACAGAGAAACCTTGGCTTTTTTCCCCATGATTCTTTAGTCTTTCAAAGTTAATTTTTTTTTAACTGTCTTTTTTTTTTTTAAATTTTTCTTTTTCCCTTTTTCAACCAACATCTTATCAATACATATTTCAAAAAACATTTTTATTTTTCATTTTTAGAGTCATATTCTATCCCTTCATAGTAGTTACCTGTATTTTTGGCATATATATATAAGTTGTTCTCTCTTTAAAATTCTGAGATAGTTTCTTCTAACAGATCAAAATATACCCTAAATCTCTAGTGTATGGTATTTTTCTACTCTCCTGCCTGATCACATTCTGTCCCTTTTTTTTTCTTTTTTTTTAAATCCTCTTCTTTCTTTTTTCAAACAACTTGTTATCAATTCCTTTTATAAAACTTTTTATAATTTTCATTTTTACAGTCATATTCCATCACTTCATCACATCACCCCTTATTTTTGTACATATATAAGTTTTTCTTTCTTTAAAATTTTGGCAGGCACTTTCTTCTAACAGACCAGAATACACCCAAAATCTAATGTGTGGCACTGATCTATGCACCAGCTTAATCATATTTGATCATATTCTCTTTTTTTTTTGTTTTGTTCTGTTTTTGTTTGTTTTTATCTTTTTCTTTTTCTTTTTTCTTTCTTTCCCTTTCTTTTCCCCCGGCTTCAGGTCTTTTCTGATTTGTTTAGAGTATATTTTCTGGGGACGTTTTACCCTGTTAGCATTTTGTTCTCTCATTCATCTATTCTCCTCTGGACAAAATGACAAGACAGAAAAAAATCACCTCAACAAAAAGAACAAGAGGTAGTACTGACTGCCAGGGACCTACTCAATACGGACATTAGTATGATGTCGGATCTAGAGTTCAGAATCATTACTTTAAAGATACTAGCTGGGCTTGAAAAAAGCATGGAAGTTATTAGAGAAACCCTTTCTGGAGAAATAAAAGAACAAAATCTAACCAAGTCAAAATCAAAAAGGCCATTAATGAGGTGCAATCAAAAATGGGGGTGCTAACTGCTAGGATAAATGAGGCAGAAGAGAGAATCAGTGATATAGAAGAACAAATGATGGAAATTTTTTTTTTAATTTTTTATTGTTATATTAATTACCATACATTACATCATTAGTTTTAGATGTAGTGTTCCATGATTCATTGTTTGTGCACAACACCCAGTGCTCCATGCAGAACGTGCCCTCCTCAATACCCATCACCAGGCTAACCCATCCTCCAACCGCCCTCCCCTCTAGAACCCTCAGTTTGTTTTTCAGAGTACATCGTCTCTCATGGTTCGTCTCCCCCTCTAATTTCCCCCCCTTCATTCTTCCCCTCCTGCTATCTTCTTCTTTTTTCTTTTTCTTAACATATATTGCACTATTTTTTTCAGAGGTACAGATCTGAGATTCAACAGTCTTGCACAATTCACAGCGCTTACCAGAGCACATACCCTCGCCAGTGTCCATCACCCAGCCACCCCATCCCTCCCAC
>NW_022589725.1:22953626-22954298 GCF_004348235.1 Phoca vitulina
ACATACCCTCGCCAGTGTCCATCACCCAGCCACCCCATCCCTCCCACTCCACCCGCCACTCCAGCAACCCTCAGTTTGTTTCCTGAGATTAAGAATTCCTCATATCAGTGAGATCATAGGATACATGTCTTTCTCTGATTGACTTATTTCGCTCAGCATAATACCCTCCAGTTCCATCCACGTCGTTGCAAATGGCAAGATCTCATTCCTTTTGATGGCTGCATAATATTCCATTGTATATATATACCACTTCTTCTTTATCCATTCATCTGTTGATGGACATCTTGGCTCTTTCCACAGTTTGGCTATTGTGGACATTGCTGCTATAAACATCGGGGTGCACATACCCCTTCGGATCCCTACATTTGTATCTTTGGGGTAAATACCCAGTAGTGCAATTGCTGGATCATATGGTAGCTCTATTTCCAACTTTTTGAGGAACCTCCATACTGTTTTCCAGAGTGGCTGCACCAGCTTGCATTCCCACCAAGAGTATAGGAGGGTTCCCCTTTCTCCACATCCCCGCCAACATCTGTCATTTCCTGACTTGTTAATTTTAGCCATTCTGACTGGTGTGAGGTGGTATCTCATTGAGGTTTTGATCTGGATTTCCCTGATGCCAAGTGATGTTGAACACTTTTTTCATGTGTCTGTTGGCCATTTGGATGTCTT
>NW_022589725.1:22964298-22990245 GCF_004348235.1 Phoca vitulina
AAGACATCCAAATGGCCAACAGACACATGAAAAAAGTGTTCAACATCGCTCGGCATCAGGGAAATCCAGATCAAAACCTCAATGAGATACCACCTCACACCAGTCAGAATGGCTAAAATTAACAAGTCAGGAAACGACAGATGTTGGCGGGGATGTGGAGAAAGGGGAACCCTCCTATACTCTTGGTGGGAATGCAAGCTGGTGCAACCACTCTGGAAAACAGTATGGAGTTTCCTCAAAAAGTTGAAAATAGAGCTACCATATGACCCAACAATTGCACTACTGGGTATTTACCCCAAAGATACAAATGTAAGCATCCAAAGGGGTACGTGCACCCCGATGTTTATAGCAGCAATGTCCACAATAGCCAAACTGCGGAAAGAGCCAAGATGTGCATCGACAGATGAATGGATAAAGAAGAAGTGGTATATATATACACTCCCCCTGCTTGTGTTCCCTCTCTCGCTGTCTTTCTCTCTCTGTTGAAAAATAAATAAAATCTTTAAAAAAAAAAAGAAGAAGTGGTATATATATACAATGGAATATTTTGCAGCCATCAAAAGGAATGAGGTCTTGCCTTTTGCAACAATGTGGATGGAACTGGAGGGTGTTAGGCTGAGCGAAATAAGTCAATCAGAGAAAGACATGTATCATATGACCTCACTGATATGAGGAATTCTTAATCTCAGGAAAAAATTGAGAGTTGCTGGAGTGGGGGGTGTGGTGGGAGGGATGGGGTGGCTGGGTGATAGACACTGGCAAGGGGCATGTGCCATGGTGAGCGCTGTGAATTGTGCAAGACTGTTGAATCATGGATCTGTACCTCTGAAACAAATAATGCAATATATGTTAAGAAAAAGAAAAAGAAAAAAGAAGATAGCAGGAGGGGAAGAATGAATGGGGGAAAATGTAGGGGGAGATGGACCATGAGAGATGATGGACTCTGAAAAACAAACTGAGGGTTCTAGAGGGTTGGGGGGTTGGGAGGATGGGTTAGCCTGGTGATGGGTATTAAAGAGGTCACATTCTGCATGGAGCAGTGGGTGTTATGCACAAAAATGAATCATGGAACACTATATCAAAAACTAATGATGTAAAGTATGGGGATTAACATAACAATAAAAAAATAAAATGCACAATTTTAAAGTGCTTTGTAACTTATATGGGTGAGATACTACTACTAAAATACAAACAATGATAACAAGTGTTATTCCCCATTATAATCTATAAAGCAGATACACCTGTATTTTCCCATTTAATTTGCTCACTGCAACTTTGTAAGGTGCCTCGTAGGCTACGAGGAATTGACCCTCAACCTTAGAGATTTGCTGAATGTTTACCATAGCTGCTGTCAGATATCTCTTCACAATGTTGTATGAGTTCATGTCCAGGTCTGTGGTAAGGGGGAAGGAGCACCTGCAGGGCCAGTTGTCAGAATGCCTTGTTTCTCATTCTAGCTCTGGCCCTGAGGTGCTCTGCCACCTGTCACCTTCAGTTGGAGACAAGTCATTTTGAGTCTGTGGTAAATCGGACCAGAAAAAGAGGTGAATACACCATAAGTCTGTAGAAAAGCGGATCTGACACCACTCAACTTAGGAATCTAGAAATTCCATCCCCTAGTTCAAAAGGCTGGATTGCTTTGTAACCCTTCCTTCTGCTTCAACTCTCACATCCATCTACTGGGTCACTACTGGTTGTCTCTTCCCCTGTCTCTCATGTCTGTGTTCTCTTCCCCATTGCTACCACTTTAGGACAGATCTTCATCAACTCACACAGGGAAACTGACAATTCACCTTGCCACCTTTAGACTACTGAAGATATTCATCATCTTTGGACTCTGTTCTCAGCAATTTATTTGCTTTTCCTGCTTGATTTTTTTTTCTGGTAGTATTTTATCAAATCTCAGTGACTATGACTGATATTTTCAAGGCCACCATAGTATTGGCTCATCACCCCTACTCACTCCATTTCCATGAGGCCCCTCTCTTTGTTACCCTAATGCTTATCCTGTGCATTTCCCCACCTCTGGTTTTCTCTCATCTAGAATGTTTTCTCCTCTGTCTGCCACAGCTCCCATCATATGCATTCTCCAAGGCCTATAGAAGCATCAAAATCTCCAGTGTCTCCCAGTGCCTATAACCTTGAGCAAATAAATTCAGCTCTCCCCTAGCTACTGTTCTATAATAGATAATCTTATTTCTGCTTATTTAGTTTAACCTGAAACAAGTCGTTTTCTTCTCTGGGTCAAGATCCCTTACTTGCCATGAATAGATAATAATACTTCCTGTTGCATCTATCATAAAGTGTTGCTTTGAAAATCAAATGCTGAACGTGTGAGAGAATGTCCTTTGCAAAGTTAAAGCACTAGATGTTTTATTCCTCAGTGTTGGTTCATAGAAGCACAAAAGCTTGCAGACTAATAGTAGAGGACTTTGCCAAGGCCCTGAGCAGACCCTCTTGGATCACTTTTGGTGGTTTTATGTGCCATCCCTGGATTCTGTGTGCTTTGTTTTTGCACCTCGATCTTCAGAGTCTTGCCCTCTTTCATCTCTCAATGCAGCCTGTACCCCATAACTGATGGGGACGGGAGGTTGAAAGCTCAGCTCCTTTCCCTGATCTACGCTCGAGTTCCCCACAGGATCAGGCTGAGGCCATATGTCACTTGACATCACACTCTTTCTTGGTGTGTCCTCTTCCTTGCCTGCCTCTCTCATTCACTGAACAGTTTCTCTTTGAACTTTAAGAACTTTCTTAATAAATCACTTATAAATACCCTCTCCTCAGATCTGCTCTGGAGGACTCAGCCTAAGACACCAGTCTTCAAAACTTGTTCCAAGATGTGATTTCCAGAAAACATTTGTTGATTCATTCATTCAGGCACATATTTATATTCACATACTTATGGAGTATCTATTTACATGGCAGGCACTGTCCTAGGCATTAAGCCTCAAATGAATGGTGGAAGTCTCTCCCTTTGTGGATATATAGGCACACAATGAAAAAGCAACAGAGCCAGGGTTTGACTAGAGTATCTTGCCTGCGAATCAAGTGTTCTTTTCTTTGCTTTCTGCTTTCTGTCCATGGAGGCAAGATGCTCTTGTACACTTCTCTGATGAGTTTTGAAGATATAGGTCATTTGTTGATTGTAAGGATCTTCCAAATTCATATTAAAGTAAAATAATATTGGTTTTTATATCTCATAAGTGAAGATCCATTAAAAAAAGTTGTATACGTTTAGTTTGCTTTTCGGCCCTGTTTCAGTTTTCTGGGAGAAACATGGTGGTTTCATCAGTCAAAATTGCATGTAATCCCTGAGTTGACTTAGAAGTTAGACAAAGATTTTAGAAGAGCCAGGGTTGGCCTCCTAGCAACCAGAAGTTCCATTC
Organism: Phoca vitulina; assembly: GCF_004348235.1. Lineage (NCBI taxonomy): Eukaryota > Metazoa > Chordata > Mammalia > Carnivora > Phocidae > Phoca > Phoca vitulina. The sequence goes on from NW_022589725.1 coordinate 22,967,685, forward strand.
TACTGATGGCTAAGGCCTTAGACGATGGCAAAAGCCTATCCATGGATGTTGTGATAAACCCTTGACATCAAAGATGATATCTTGGGAAGGGTAAGACAGCCTAGCCAAAGGTGTAAGACATGTCTTTTAACATTTGATCCACTAATCCCTAAGCCAGATATTATATTTGTTGGTATTTTGAAGTCCAGGGGCAGGGTGGAGCTGCAGATGGAATGCTAAGGCATTTTCCCATGATGTCAGCTTTGTCACTGTGATTGTGACAGGCAATAAGACAAGCAGACGGTGTGGCCACCTGTGGGGCCACCAGTGGGGGATTGAGTGTCTTCTTGCCCAATTAATCCAGGTTTTTAGTTTCTTGATGCACAGTCAGAAGAGTAGTTCAATGTTTGGAAAAGTATGGGAAAAGCACAGGGGAAACATTAAGACCTTTACGTTGATCTTAAAATGTTCATGCTTAGTGTAATTTATATTTACCCTGACCAATTTAGCACTCCTCTGGGATGGATCACTTAATTAGAAAGAATAAAAAAAGCTGTTGTTTGATGTATGTGTCTTAATTATTTCCAAGTGGCAGAATTGATTCCCCCCATTATGAATTTGCCTCCATTTGTAAGACTAATGAAGCACCATTAAAGGGAGTGGAAGGTCAGAGATCACCCTTTCTTTACATTTAATGTCCTCAAGCTGATAGATTATTTATGAGGGTTATTATGCCTTGGGTAGTGTTCCCAGTTTTTTCAGAAGAACTATATCGATATGTAATGATGAGATGGTACCTATTGTGACTTCACTTGAGCTCCAGATGTCACCTGGAAAGAAGTGACTGGGAATAGGATTTATTGCCATGAATATTGGTAGCAGTCAATATGACTTTCATAATCTTGGAAATAGTAATTTGGCTACTGTGGGCTATAAAAGTTTGTTCTTAACCAGGATTGTAGACAATTTCTTGTATCCTAAAGAGAAAAATAGTACTCATTTATCAAGAGAACTCATAAACTAAATTATGAGGTTATTTTTCATTTTATGCAAAATGTCAACAAAAACCATGAATCCCCCAAGAAAATGAGAGCATAGATTATACCTGTACAGAAGGATTATGAGTTTGTGTTCCTAAACTAGACTTCCTGGGTTCAAATGCCAACTAGGTTACCAAGTAATTTCTGGGCTCTTGGATCAGTTACTTAACACCCCTGTGACTTAGTTTTCTCATCTGTAAAATGGGCATGAGACAATGTTGAGAGTTAAATGAATAATTTCATGCAAAATTGCTTAGAATAGTTTCTGGCACACATTAAGCACTCAATAAATGTTAGCAGTTATTATTATAAAGATTTTAAATGGACCATGGGGTTAGATTCTTCATTTGTGCCCTATTTCTGCTCCATGGCTTAATTCTTGGGCTTGTCCAGTGGGTTGGCCTTTTGATAGATTATCTGTTTGACTCTGGTTCGTTCCACCTTTCCCTCAACTCCATACTCTGTGGGCTTCTTGTCCTGTGCCCAGCTAGGATTCCCATGATCTCTTTGGGAGATATGCTGATTTGCCACAAACCAGTTCACATCAGGACAGAAATGGAAAGTCCCTGTGTGTGTATTTGTATATGTGCAAGGGGTTATGGTTAGGGCAGTGATTAGTCCATAGATTCTGGAGTCAGATCAGGTTTGTAGTTCATAACTAGGGCTTTCTAGCTGTATGACCTGGGACAAATTACTGTCTCCCTCTGAGCCTCAAATCCTCACCTATAAAATGTGTACAATTCATAAAGTTGTTATGGGAATTAAATGGGACAAAGTGCTTGGCATAATTCCTGGTACATGGGATGTCTTTAATACTTGTTAGCTATTCTACTTATATATCTATACACACAAAATACATTAGTCACCAGCTAATACCAAAGTCCCTACACATTGGAGAGGTTGTTACTTTTTAGAGACTGACTGATAATTTAAAATTTAAAAATCTGCCATCTAGTTTCCAATCAACACTTTGTTTCAGTTTCCCTTGTTAGCTTTTAAATGAGGAATCTCACTGAATTATGCAAATGCCAAGTGATAAATTTTATTTCTGCCAGTGTGCTGGGGATTCAGACAGTTCCACTCTTCATTTGATTTTCTGTCTTTTGCAGAAAACCCATGGGCTCACTCCCATTTGTTTAGGTGGGTGGTGAAATGGTATTCATCATGACCAATAAAGGGGCTGACGAAGTCCTCAGACAGATGGCAAGGGCTGGGCCCTCATGAATTTGTTATTGCTGTAACTGAAATTACATTTGGGCCTTGTTCTCCATCACTGGAGGAGAAATGTGGGGCTTCACTTTGAAAACACAGAGCTGGGAAAATCCTCCAGAAGGTAAATTGTGGGTGGAGGGCAGGACCAGAACTCCACAGTCACATGACTGATGCACGGTCCACAGCTGACCCTGGGTCTGGAACAGACAGGCTGATTCCTTACAGCTGCAAGATATGGGGCGGAAGGGAAGCAGGGAAGCCTAGCAGACTCCCGGGTTTGATTCCTTTAAAAATCTGAGCACGTCTGCAGGGGCAGCGTCTCCCTGTCTTCTGTTCCATGGCACCTGAGGCAAGTTTGACCTCCCCCCGGGGCCCAATCTTTGAGGGACAACATCACACCTATCATATTTGTTGCTGAATATTCTTGTGTTGTATTGTGGGAGCTGTGATGAAGTTATTTCTGGCATTTATTTCAACAGTATTTACCCAAAGTATCTTAAGATGGATGGAGTGATTTGTACTGATGCTGGTTCAACCCTATATGATAGATTTCTTCTCAGATGATAGGACTTTAATTAATAATGGCTAAAATTTATCCAGTGTTTACTATGTAGCAGGTTAAACATTTGAAATGTATTATCAAACTTTATCCTCATAGCAGCCTTGAGAGGTAGCTGTTATTATTGTTCTCATTTTACAGATGAGATTTAGAGTTTAGAGGGAGGAAGTTTCCTGTAAGTCTCATAGCTAGAAAAGAGCAGAGTCATACCTATACCTAGAATGACTTACATGTAGGGTGACTATAGAGTTTATTCTCTAATAAAGGGACATTTTTTCCTCTTATTCAACTTTCTTTTTTTTAAATTGATGTATCATTGACATATTAGCTTCAGGTATACAATGTAATGATTCAATATTTATATATATATTGCAAAATGATCATTACAATAAGTCTAATTAACATCCATCACCATCCATAGTTAAAATTTTTTTCTTGTGATAAGAACTTTTAAGATGTACTTCCTTAGCAACTTTCAACTATGCAATGGAGTATTATTAGCCATAGTCATCATGCTGTACATTATATCCCCATGACTTTTTGGCATGGCAATTTGTATCTTTTGACTTCCTTCACATATTTTACTCACCCCCCCGACCCTTCCCCTCTGAAACCACTAATCTGTGCTCTGTATCAATGAGCTTGTTTTGTTTTGTTTTGTTCAGATTCCACATTTAAGTGAGATTGGATGGTATTTGTCCTTCTCTTTCACTTATTTCACTTAGCATAATCCTTCAAGATCCATCCATGTTGTCATAAATGGCAAGATTTCATTTTTTATGGTTGAATAATATATGTGTGTGCATGCATGTGTATGTGTGTGTATCTCACATTTTCTTTATCCATTTATTTGTTGGTAGACACTTAGGTTGTTCCCATGTCTTGGCTATTGTAAATAGTGCTGCAATGAACATGGGGACACATATATCTTTTAAAATTAACACTTTCATTTTCTTTGGAAAAATGCCAAGCTGGGATATTTTTGAGAGTGAAAAGAGGCACTATTATTTATGACACCAGGGCAATAGGTGTAATAGATGTACTCCAGGACATCCATGCAAACTGGGACACAAGCTCTTAACCACTCAACCACCAACTATGTTAACCACCAACTACACACACACACACACACCTCTGGGCACGTAATTAAAGATGAGTCTTCCAGGCACCTTTGGCTAGGGTAGAAAATGAATTACTTGGGGGCAGGAAACCTTTTGGTGAACATTCCTCAATGTGTGCATAAAACTAGGCATATGGCTTGTAGATCTGATTGGATGTTATCTTTATTTTTTCTTTTTCTTTTTAAAAAATATTCTTGCATTCACCACCATTAGATGTTAATTTCAACTCCCAAAGATCCTTCCAACAATCAACACTGCACTTCAACTTGTAGGCAAGATTAGCTGCTTTACTTAATAGTGAATACCTATTAAAAACACCTTTGTCACTGATGGTTCTATCATAAGATAAATCAGATAAACTTCTCAAGTCCTCACAAGTAAGGATACTTTGAATTTAATTCTCAGGAAAAAAGACATGAGGGAATCATCTGAATTCAAAACTGCTTAACAGAAAGTTTCAGGCTATGAAGACAAAGTCAGAAACATTCTGATCATCTTCTTTGTAGGGCATGTTCCAGAACACAGTAAGATAGGATCAGTCCAAGTTGTGCCAAATACTGATAAGCAATGCTTTTAGTTAAATATTCATGGAAAGGATGTTTGCTTTTGCCAAGCGGCACAATGGTATGCTCTGTTTGGGGTAGGCGATGCCATTCACACTTTCTTGGAATAAACACAGATGACCCCTAAATGGATCATCTGGGACTGGTGTATTGATAATTCATTTGGGCAATGCTGCTAACAAGAAAATTATTAGGACTTCCCTGAAGGGCCTGTTTGTTCAAGGGATACCACCAGATGGGCCTTTGTAGGGCCAACCTGTCACAGAGCTTGGATGTCCTGGTCTATGTGAGGGGCCTGGATGATTCCATGCTGGTGTATGGTCTAGTTTGTACAATATTTCAATTAGTAAGTTATGACCAAGACTGGCCTTAAAATAGCCTGAATCTCTTGATGCCTTCATTTCTAAAGGCCAGAGGCCATGCCTGATTGCCAATGGAGGAATGAAACCTGTAACTGTTTCATTGTTTGACCTATACAGTGTATTGTTTGTATTGCTTGACCTATACAGTGATGGTCTTAGTTATATATTTAAAAAATTTGAACTGGTTAACATGTAGTAATTAGAAGATTTGGGGTTTTGGCTTCTTGGAATTATTGGAAATTCTAGTGTTGTCTGTCATAAGTAGATACTGTCCACTTGGATGGGAAGTGGTCTCTAGTGGAAATTTGAGATGACCCAATTTGGTAATTTTGGGGGTCATTTTCGTGGATTCTTTTATTTGTGTTTTCCATTTTAATCCAATTTCTATGTAGTTCTTTTGACTGAACATATTTTAGGTATTTTGGATTCAAAGTATAGGAACAAAGCACAGGTATTTGAAATTTTGGATTTTGAAATTTTTGAATTTTTGTTTTCTTTTTATATCAGTGGTGTTTTCTATTATGAATATCTGGAAATAAATTGGCTTCTGTTATGTGTTTACATATTTATAACCATGTACCTCTCAATGGTTATACACATGTTTGTATCATTATCCTCCCCCCACATAAAACTTTATTTTTCTATTTAGCTTTGGAAGTAAATCAGTGATACTTATTTAAATTTCATTCACTCGTATATTTCTCTCTCTCTCTCCACACATACACACACACACACACACACACACACACACCCCACACCACACCATACCATTGAACATGATTTTTCACAGAAATTAAGAACACATAACCAGCTTTCTTCTCATCATATTACAAATTTGGCATTTTAGAGAGGTAAGCAGTGGGTCTTCAGATCCATGGAGCTGTATCCAAGTTGTTAATTATATGGTTGTTGGGGGAAATGGGGTGAAGGGAACTTGTGATAGTATCTCATATAGTAATGATGGGAGGTATTTAGTCTTTAAAGAAGTTTAAAGGTAGAAGATTTTGCATCTGAGAGTTCCAGGAAATACTGAGGCTTTACCCCCAACTCAAGCCTCTTTGAAGACATAGAAATGTGAAATTTTTCTTCTGTTGGACAGAAAGTAACCAGGTAGGTATTGGTTACATTGGTAAGATATATCAAGTCCATCTTGCCAACAGACAAATTCTGGTCCCAGAAAGAGGGAAGTCAAATACAAATTCATGCTGAATAATTTTATGAAATATTCATTGTGTACCTAGTATGCTCCAAACACCATGTTAGGTGCTAGTTCTCAATAGCTATTCCTACCTTTTAAATTTACCTTGAGGTAAAGGCCTTGAAATCTGCTTCCTGCCTTCTCTTTTCTTTGTCTCCAGGTGGGCAGGCATGTATACTCTTGTTAATCATTTGTTTGGGCCTTGAACTCTTAAGAGAAGCATTCTAAGTATGGAAAAAATTCTGCTAAGAATTGCCTATTGATTATCTACTCTTTAGAACTTTTAAAAGGCCAGCTTTCTTTGCCCATTTAATCCTCCAAGAAATATAGATATCCTCATCTAAAGCATGAAAAGCAGTAGATGGCTCTGTGATTCATTTTTGTACTGAGGTAAATCATAAACCAGAGGAGGTTTGGTTCTAGTAGAATGGTGTCATTGAAGGGTTAGGGCTCCTAGGGATCTGGAGTCAAATTCTGACTCAATCATTTCTTAGCTATGGAGCAAATTCTATTCTCAGTGTTGGGCTACTGGGACCCCTGCACTAGGCCCTGTGCTCTAGCAAGCCATATCCTGGTTCTCCTTGATTGCATTTCTCTCCATGGAGCAAGAAGTCGATAGGTCTCAGGTAAATATCTACCTGGAACCCACACTTTCCCTTTTAGATCATGCTCCAAATAACCAGGATTAGAATTCCCTGCCAAATTGCCCTAAGCAAGTCCTTTCCAGGGCCTGCAGGGGCCTCTTTTCCAAGTGTATCCTCCTGAGGGTGAATGGCTGCTGGTACATGCAATTTTAGGCCTGAGGAGTGGCCAGGAGCAGCAATTTGTAGTGTGATAGAATGTGGATGAAGCTTGGGCAGGTGGCCTGGGTTTTTCTACATGTTGCAAGCTTAGCCCTTTGTGAGCAGGGACAGACTTTATGCTGTACAGAGAAGGTGACAGGTCTTATTTGTGTACTTGCCCTGGCCCCACAGATATTTGGAACAGACCTGGGTCTAACAGTGGGCAAATTATATAACCTCTCTAAGCTTCAGTATCTCCAACTTTGTAAGGGGACTAACAATAGTAATACCATTGCTCTAATGATGAAAGATCATGCATATAAAAGGTACAGTTAGCTTTTATTAAAAGTTGCCATTTTAGCACTATAATTTGTTTTAAAGCATAGACTGACTACAGAAATACCATAGTATACTACTAATCAGAAAGAATTTTTAAAGGAAGATTTTTCTTCAAAGATTAGATTATATGAGAGAAGATCAGTATGGCATAGGATTCCTATATGAAATCCTAGGATATAAAATTTTCTCATCTGCAAAAAGGATATAAAAAATAGTACCTGGTTCATAAGGTAGTTGTGCCATTTGCATGAGATCATAGATGTAAAACATTTAGAAGAGTTTTGGTATATAGCAAGTGTTCAGTGAACTTTAGCTAGGAGAAGTGTGATTGTTATAGTAAAAAATGAGTCAACATCCAGGTCATGATCTTAGGGTGGTGAGATTGAGCCCCGTGTCAGGCTCCACTCTCAGTAGGGAGTCTGCTTCTTTCCTTCTCCATCTCCCTCTGCCCCTCCCCCCACTTACTTTGCCTTCTCTCTTTCTTTCAAATAAATAAATATTTTAAAAAATGAGCCAACATCCACAAAACCTAATTTGTTCATTTCTACATCTGATGAAAAGAGAGAAAAAGGTTAACATGGAATTGAGCCATGGTTGTTATTGCACACATTTATTGAATTCCAAGAAATAGACATTCTTCTGCATAGAAGTTTAGCAGTATGGGCATGATTACTTAGACTTTTCATTTTATTTAAAGTTTTTCCATTCCTAGTATGTTTAAGAGGGCCACACCTCCATACAAAGGTAGAAAATAAATTGTGTGAGGGAAGAGAAGAAAAGAGCATTGAATGTGCTCTGAAAGCATATAGGGGAAAATGATAAGAAAATATTTGATATATTATGCCCTTCAGTGCTAACTTATCAAAGACTGGGTTAGCTTCATTAGTTTCACAAAATGGTCTTGTTATGGGGAAGTTTTCCAGGGCCAGACAATCATGTGACAGTTGTCTGTGGGTTTCAAGTTCAGGAGAGATTATTGTCTGTCTCTAAAGCATCATTTTTAAAGATTTTATTTTTTCCTGGGAGGGAGTAGGTAATCCAATCTATACATTGTTTTAAAGAAGGCAAATGGGCTTTGAGTTTCTGTACTAGTGTGTCAGGCACCTCAAACAAAAGGAACTTTTAGTCTATGTGAGTGATAGGCTGAGGTGGAGAGAAGAGAAGAAATCTTATCAAGCATATAGTCAAGAGCAAATGCTTTCAAAGTGAAAACATGCAGTGGTAAGTTACTTTCAAAGTTAGAGGTAGGGTTAGAACAAGCATCCACTTCAGGGTTCTAGTTGCTGAAAACGTTCAAGATCAGTAATGAGGTGTCATCTCATGTTGGGTTCCCTAGAAGCAGAGCCTGAGACAGGGATTCAGTGCATCTGACTTATTGAGGAAGTGCTCTCAGGAGAAAGGGAGTGAGGGAAGTAGAATGGGCCAGGGAATACACTGAGCAAGTGGGTGGTCTCATCTGCAGCTGGGCTGCAGCCTCATCCCATGGGGGAGCTCTGAAGCATGAACTGCATTACAGTTTGTCCTACCTTGAGGCAAGGATATTAGTTTCTCTTTTCTCTTTTCTTTTCCTTTTTCTTTTCTTTTCTTTTTTTTTTAAAGATTTTATTTATTTATTTGACATAGAGAGAGACAGCGAGAGAGGGAACACAAGCAGGGGGAGTGGGAGAGGGAGAAGCAGGCTTCCCGCCGAGCAGGGAGCCCGATGCGGGGCTCGATCTCAGGACCCTGAGATCATGACCTGAGCCGAAGGCAGTCGCTTAACCAACTGAGCCACCCAGGCGCCCCTCCTTTTTCTTTTTTCTTTTCTTTTCTTTTTTTTCTTTTCTTTTCTCTCTTGTCTTCTCTTCTCTTTTCTTTCTTTTCTTTTCTTTTTTGAACTGTCAATCATTGGCTGTCTCTCCATAGTCCTCCAGAGCGGGGAGTATAAATTTCCAGGCAAGGTGGATCTGGTTTGACCAGGGGTAATTATCCAAATCAGGGACAATTGTAAAATACCCACACCAGTTGGTAGATGGGTACACCAGTCTGTTAAAGGTAATTGGGGTGGGGTGTGCTCACTAGAAGCATTGTGATATATGATTATGTACATGTAAATGTATGTGAATACATTGGGATTATGCTTACATAAAGGTGTTTCTAGGAATCACAAATATGTAATGCACATATGATTACTTCTTTTTACATGCAGATATTTTGAATCCAATTCTAGTGAAAAGATTTACTGAAGAACTGGGGTCTTTCAAGAGTGTCAAATTCCTACTCTGTACAAAACTATGTATCCTGGGTCAGCATTTGGCCTTCATTATATAAACCTAATTATTTAATCCATAGGATTTTGCTTCATCTTCATATTAGGGAATGAGTTGAGAGCAATGACTGTCTTTGGAGTGGAGAAGGGGAGAAGGTTTGCATTAAATCTTTGGAAGCAGACTGTAGAAGTGGAAATTCCTCCACTGACTTGGTCAGAATTAGATGAAAAGAGGGAAGAATCCTTTCTCTGGTTTTTCTTATACTTGGTAAGGTGGACTCAGGATGCAGGCAGCTTGGATCCATTCTACTTCTTCCCCTCATATGAGTTTCAGGAGTTTCACTCCCAGGAGATCTAGTAGCCTATATTTGAGTTTGTGATGATGGATAAGGCCAAAGTAAATGGGATCCCATGTTTCCAGTTTGCCATAATTTCGAATTCTATAGGGAATGAGGTGTTCCCTTGATATTGACACACTATCTACATCCTTGAAGTTTTTTGTCAGCTACTGCTGTATTTGTACATCAGATGGAGGCAAATTAGCTGTAGTATTTCCAATGAACATGACAAGCTTTATGGAATGGATAAACTAAACTGGTAAAATATGCATATTGCCTCTTACAGTAGAAATAAGTATAGTTCCCCCCCTTACATTTCAATGTACATCTAACACAATGAAATAATTGTGGAGATTTTTAAAAAGGAAAAAGTCAGATTTATCTAACAGGTTGCATCTTACTTTACCTCCAGAATTAAATTCAAGAAAAGAAAACAGGCATCTAAGTTTCTATTCCTTGGAACTATTTTGTATCCCCAGAGAAATTTTCTATTAGTCATCTGGGAAAAAATCCCCACAAGAATAAAAGAGAACATTTGAGCAATAGTATAGAAAAATATTTTAAAAAGTCTTTCAGGTATATTGAAAAGTTCTCTATCACAAGCCTACCTGAAAAACAGGTCAACTGGAGATATAGAAGCCACAGAAATTGGTAAAGCAATGTAACTTTTACACCGCAGTTACATTAACATTCTACCTTAAAACACACACAGCCTACCTTTATTCCTCCATTATAGATTTCTTAATTTACTGAAGTTATTTAAGTCATTTTATTATATATTTTTAATAAGCTTAAGCCTCTGGGGTGCCTGGGTGGCTCAGTCAGTTAAGTGTCTGCCTTCAGCTCAGGTCATGATCCCAGGGTCCTGGGATTGAGCCCCCCATCAGGCTCTCTGCTCAGTGGGGAGTCTGCTTCTCCCTCTCCCTCTGTGCTCTCTCACTCTCTCTCAAGTAAATAAATAAAATCTTTAAAAAAATAAGCTTAAGCTTTTGATTTTGTTATGTTTTCTATTATTAAAAAATTCTATTCCTACTTAGGGCATGGGTTTGTGGGATGTTTTTGACATGTTCAATTTTTAAAAAATCAAAGACATCGGTAAGGTGTGATTTACTATTGTTGCCTCCATCCGAGAATGCCCTCTCCACCATCATGCAATTAGAAGTTGTAACTACTTTGCTAACAGTACTGAACAACTGATGCCACTCAAATATCTAGTGGACAAGGATGTAGAGGAGACTGCTGGACAGAGCTCGTAGTCTTATAGAACCACCTCTGGCTCTTAATAAGCTGTGTCACTTGCTCTGACCAATGGGTCAATAGCAAATATGATGCAAGCAGAGACTTGAAAAGTGCTTGAGCCCTGGGGCTGGCTTTTTCTTGCTACTCTTTGGGATGTTGAGACCACTGAGTGAAGAACCCTGGGCTTGTCTGCTGGAAGAAGATAGATACTTGGCTCAATCATCCCTGTTGCCCCAGTCAACAGACAGCTAAACACCAGACATGTGGTAGCTTCATGGCTATCCCAGATCAACTAGCTACCTACCAGCTGACTATAGGAACAAGCACATTAGAACCCAGAAACATCAGCTAAGCTGGCCCAGACCAGAACTACCAGTTGACCTACAGAATAATGAACAAAATAAATGGTTGTTGTTGGTTACCAGAGGGGACGGGGAAGGAGATGGATGGTAACTAGACTTTTAGGGATGATCACTCTGTAGTGCATACAAATGTCAAATTATAATGTTGTACACCTGAAACATATAATGTTATATATCAATTTCACCTTAGTTTAAAAAAAAAGGTTGTTTTAATTCTGTAAGTTTTGGGATGGTTTAAAGAAAACTAATAGAGCCTTGAGAAGACACTAGCCCAAATTATTTCTAAGGTCATTTTGTGCCCACAAACTTTTATTTATTCTTAGGTTAATAGAAAGGTGGATGAATTTTTATCTTACAGTGCAATAAATGGGAGGCTCTAGAGCTTTTAATTTAGGTAGTTTATTCCTTAGGACTTAGAAAACCTGGCATACCACTGAGGTGAAATCTACTAAAAAAGACTGAGGAACCTGCTGTGTACAGTTCTGTGCTCAGCCAAGCTCCTACCCCTCCATTTTCTCACCCTGAAGGGCATCTTGGTGAAGAAAGAACCTCCCTTGCCAGCACCTTCTATATCCCACCTTGGAATAAAGGCCATGTAAGGGATTCATGTCAGACTTACTCTATTCATCAATGTCTGTCACAGAACACACTGGGTTGAGCTCACCTATTAGTGATGTGAACAGCAAGGTCACTGCAAAGCAAGAGACTGATGGGTGGAGCCCAGAGCTCTAGCCTGAGAGTTGGGCCTGGTACAAAGGAAACAAATTACCTAATGAAAGATTCCAGGTCGTTGATCCATCGGATGTGGGCCTTTACCTGCCTCACACGAGTGTTGACTTGTTAGCTTAACACATTCCACCTGGAGGAGTCAGCAGGGAAACCCCAACCCTGCCTGGCCTGGCTCTGCCTTTGAGAATTCCTGACACACTGGCAAACAACAGAGCAAAGCTTGCAAATAGAGGTATTTTGATCTTAAGCCATTGGTTCCAGATTTTCTTTGTAGATTATAAAGTGCATAAAGAGGAGAATCAGGACGCCGGAGTTCTTCCCTGAGCTCTGCCAACCATGGCTGTGTGACTGTAGCCAAGGCACTTTTTGAGGGCCTCTGTTGTATCATTGCCAAAATGAAGAAGCTGAACTCTATCATCTCTTGGGCCTTTTAAAGGCTGACAGTATACAATTCAGTCGCCTTCGGTACTGTTGAAGAGTAGTCTTTCAGGTGGGTCCTTGAATAGAGTTGAGCAAGATACCTGAAATCTGAAGCAGTTGCAAAAAAAGATATTTTTAAAAAAGTTTTTAATTCTAGGCTTAGGGTGACAGCTAGTAGCAACCTTGTGGGCTGGCATTCATGGGGATAGAACATATTGGATCATGCAGACCATTCTTTCCATCTCGAAGAGTTCTATCTTGGCTTCCTGACAGCACACTCTCCTAGTTTTCTACCTACCTCACTGGCCATGTCTTCTCCAACTTCTTCCTCCCCCATCTAACCCTTGAAAATAAGGGGCCCAGTCCTGGCTTTTTTGTTTTTCTGTCTACACTATTGTCCTAGATAAGTGGCTTCAGCCTTGGCTGCACACTAGAATCACATAAGAAAAATTTAAAAATCCCAGTATCAGGCCCATGCCCAAGATAAATTGCATCACCACCTCTAGGGATGGGACCCAAACATCAGTATTTTTAAAAATTCACACACTGATTTCAGTATGCAGCCAAGTTTGAGGACCAATGTCCTGGATCAGTGGTTCTCAAAGTGTGGGCTTTGGATCTGCAGCATCAGCATCATCTGGAAACTTGTTAGAAATACAAATTCTCATCTCCCTCTTCAGACCTACTGAACCAGAAATTCTGGGGTGGGATCCAGCAATCTGTAGTTTAACAAGCCCTCCAGGTGATTATGATGTACATTCAAGTTTAAGAACCACTTTCTATACATAATATAATCTGGGGTTTCTCAATCTTGGCAGTCTTGACATTTTTGACTAGCTGCTTCTTTGTTGTAGGGGTATGTCCTGTACCTTGTCTCCCTGGTCTCTACCTCTGGACACCAGTATCACCCCTCCCCACCCCCCCCATCCCAAAATCTAAAATATCTTCAGATATTTATTTAGATGTTGCCAAATATCCCCTGGAGGAGAAATCACCCCCTGTTAAGACCCCTTCCCGATAAACATTTATGACAATATTCTCATTTGGCAGCACTTTAGGATCACCTGAGGCACTTCAAAAAACACTGACGCTTAGTTCCACCATAGAGATAATGATGAAATTGGTCTAGGGCATGGCTCGGGCATCAAGATTGTTTTTAAAGTTCACCAGGTGAAGCAATCCAAGGCGCGTAATGAAGACTGAGAACAACCAACCTAAACAATCTCATCTGGTGTGGGTGTTCTCACTCAGGCATCCCTGAGGTTCTTGTCGGATTTAAGCTTGACCTCTGAGGCCAGAGGAGCGCTGTGAACCCTGTGGCCGCTGGGGTTCCTCGTGGGGGCCCCTCACTGACAGCCGCAGAGGCTCCTCGCGGTGCCGTGCTGGCGCTCCAGGAGCTGCCTCTCTGGGCCATCAGCTGCCCGCTATGAGCCCCGCGCCGCCGTGAGTCCCACGTGACGTGGGGCAGCCCTTCCTACGCGAGGCCCGGCCGTCAGTCAGCGGTCCGCCGTGAGGCCCCGCGTGACGTGGGGCAGCCCTTCCACCGCGCAGCCTGGCCGTGTCAGTCAGCACCGCCTCCAAGAGGCCCGGCGGCACCGTGAGGCCCCGCCACGAGGCCCTGCACTGCCGTGACACCGCGCCTTGAGGAGTCAGCAAGAATGCCAGGAGGCCCTGAGCTGCCGCCGAGAGGCCCCGCCACGAGGTCAGTCAGCTCCGCCACCACGAGGCCCTGAACGCACTTTGTTCCCATTTTATTGTTTAGAAACGGGGATCAGAAAAATTCACCAAGTGTTTCAGCCTAGAAGCCCCGAGGGAGCAAGGCTTCCCAAACTGTGATTTGCGTGAGAATAGCCTGGGAGGGTGGAGGTTTGGGCGGGGCCTGAGGAGCGGCTGCATTTGCATCGAAAGCGCTAGTGGTGCTCTTGCCGCTGGGCTGGACCATACTTAAGAGTTGCAAGACTACACACAGTGCTTTTCTCATGTTAACCTCTCAGTTCCATGTGGAACAGGAATGTTTACTGCAGGCTAACATGAGCAAAAGACTTTGAAAGGCACGAATCATTTCGACTGGTTGTTTTGGTTCCTCACGTTATTGAATACCGAAAAGAGAATTTTTCTCTGGTTTTGTAATTGTTCAAAGCTAAATGCATTTCTGAAGTCAGCTTCTGACTTTGTTGAATGCTTCCTGTAAAGTCTTTCCTTTCTTACCGCTGTGATTTGGAGTGTACTTCTAAAGATGAATGTCTTAAAAATGTTCTTTGATGTCACTTATAGGGAACTACTACGTATTTCCCAGTTGAAACTTATTTCAGAATAACAAAAATAATCAAATTCAGGAGATCAGCTAGATGTTTACATAGCAGTTACAAAAGATCCAAGATAATTAAATAACTTGAAAAAATACAGAGGTGATAAAAAGACAAATCTTTTATTTATTTATTTTTATTTTTTTTTAAAGATTTTATTTTATTTGAGAGAGAGAGAGAGAGAGAGTGAGAGAGAGAGAGCACAAGAGGGGGGAGCGGGAGACGGAGAAGCAGACTCCCTGCTGAGCAGGTAGCCCGATGCGGGACTCGATCCCGGGACTCCAGGATCATGACCTGAGCCGAAGGCAGTCGCTTAACCAACTGAGCCACCCAGGCGCCCAAAAGACAAATCTTTTAAAAGAAATTTCATTCTTTTTTGGGTAAGTGTGCCTCCAATTTTTTTTTTATTATTTTTTTTTTTTTTAGTGTGCCTCCAATTTTTAAAATAGACTTATTTTTTTAGAGAGTTTAGATTCATGGCCAAATTGAGAGGAAGGTGCAGAGATTTTTCATACAGCCTTTGCACCCACACATTCCCCACCTGAGTGGTACATTTGTTACAGTC
Source organism: Phoca vitulina (assembly GCF_004348235.1). Classification (NCBI taxonomy): domain Eukaryota; kingdom Metazoa; phylum Chordata; class Mammalia; order Carnivora; family Phocidae; genus Phoca; species Phoca vitulina. Next base: position 22,983,047 of record NW_022589725.1, read on the forward strand.
AATGAACCTACATTGACACATCATTATCACGTAAAGATCATTAGGATTCACTCTTAGTGTACATTTTATGAGTTTGGACAAATGTATAATGACATGTATCCACCATTATAGTATACAGAGTAGTTCCATTGCCCTAAAAAATCCTCTGTGCACCTTCTATTCATACCTCTTTCCCTCCTAACCTTTGGGAAACACTGATCTTTTTACTTTCTCCATGTTTTGCCTTTTCATATAGTATAGGGTTTTTTCATATTGTCTTTCTTCACTTTGTAATATGCATTTAAATTTCTTCTGTATCTTTTCATGGCTTGATAGCTCATTTCTTTTTAGTGCTGAATATTTTATTGTCTGGATGTAACATGGTTTACTTATCCGTTCATTTACTTTAGTATGTCTTTTTCTTTTTTTCTCCTGGTTGCGGAAGGTAAGTGGTGGTGGTAAGAAAATCTAGGAAATTATCCAAGCACTAGATTAAAATGATGTCTGGGCAGTTTTGCTTCTCTGGTGCAACTCATTCAAAATCATGGGTGAGAGGATGAGAAAAGACAGTCCTCTTAAGAAAAAAAGCAAGTGTGGGAAGATGTAATTTTGCTTTATTTCCCAATTTCCCTTTTCCACCAGTTTTTATCATTTGCAAAAACATTTAGGAGTGGTAATTTCTCCTACCCTTTTTAGCAGATTCTAGACAGGGCTTACAAAACTACAGGGGCCAGGTAAGTAACATAAAAGAGTGAAAAAACAGTAAGGAATGGTAGCGACTGTGCTAAAATGGAAAGCTCATACCCTATCAAAACAGTGTAGCCTTTATGCTGCTCCCATTTTTCTAAAGAAGTAGGAAATCTCTTAAAATGTTGAGACTTACTCAGTTTTTGAAGAACACTATACAGGCCCCAAACATTCTTGTAGGCTAGATTTATCCCAGAGAGAGGACAGAAGTAGTAGAAGATTTCTGGTTTTAGGTATAGATCTAGTCTTTAGGTAAGTCACATTGTACTCTGAGCTTCAATATCCTAACTCACAGTATGAAAATTTTGACATTATTCAAATGATGATTAAGTATTTTGCAATTTGAAGAATTGTGATCAGTAATTATGTTTGTCACATCTCATAGTAATAAGGGATTTGCCAGAATTTAAAAGAAAGGATCTAATCAAAAATATTTTATTGGTAATTCAATATTGGAAAAAAAGGCATTTAAAAATTTCAAGCAAAATTATGTGTCCTCAGATAATTTTTTATATCAAAGATATGTATATTTCCTGACCTTCATATCACCGAAAATGTAGATACTCTCAAAACATAAAAAAATTTTTTTTTTTTTAAAAAGAAAATAACTGAGAAGAAGGTACACACAGATTGAACCAAATTGATAAGGCATAGAACTGATAGATAACACCTTGACTTTTGTGTAGCAGTGTACAGGGTATTTGAGCTTTAAATGTATGTTGTTATTAAGTATTTTCTCTTCACAGTCTTCAAACTATTCTAGAGATGAGTTAAGTTTGATTAGCTTCTCTTTGAAATACTGACCACTTCCTGGATTCTATGCATAACACCTTTTAGGATCTCTTCTGACTTTTCAGGCTATTTCTTTCAGGTTATTTCTTTTTCCTCAACAAGAACATCCCTAAGAAAGTTCCTAAAATCTGTTCCTCTGTATATTCTTCCTTCTTGATAAAATTCATTCTTTTTCCATGGTTTGACTAGAAACTGTATGAGGCCAACTTTCACAATTTGTGCTTTATACCCAATCTCACACCCATTTGTTGCCTTCCTTCCCATTCCATTCCCATATCCGTAGCCAAGAAAACTCATCATGTTGACCTTGATTGTATTTCACATCTGGTCAACCTCACTGAATGCTGCTGATTCTTTCCAGTTCTGGTTATCAAGCCTACCCTCAGCTATCAGCCAATGTCAGTTAATGTGTCAAAAGGTTTTCTTTTGTTTACTCCTCCTCCTGTTACGGTCTTTGGGTCTTCAGGAGGTGATTTAATGATTTCCCAAGGATAAATACCTTCATTTATTTTAATGGTTAAAATACATGTGAATGTTATAGCTGTTCAAGGAGGGGAGCCTCAAATGTGTGTCTGTGCTCTGGTCCTGTCTTTCCCACTCTTAGAACAATAGTTAAGAATACTTTGAAGATTAAGTTAGTCAAACACTGAATTTTATATGTCAATGATAGAAAGTAAATAGCTCTGTTGGTCACACATTTCTATACGTTATTATGCCATCTCGGATATGCTAATTCCATTGACCATCTTATCTCTGGAATATATTGTTCTCATCACCACTTCACATAAGTGGGAACGTACCTGTAGGTTTTCTACCTTTACACTCTTCCCCACTCTAATCTTTGACACATTTATTACCTACAAAGTACTTGGTACCTCTCATACCTACTTAAAAACACTTTCAGGGCACCTGGGTGGTGCAGTCAGTTAAGCATCTGACTCTTGGTTTTGGCTCAGGTTGTGATCTCAGGGTGGTGAGATCGAGCCCCGCATCAGGCTCCATGCTCACTGCAGAGTCTGCTTAAGACTCTCTCTCCCTCTCCCTGTGCCCCTCCCCCCTGCTCTCTCTCTTTCTCTCTCTTTAAAATAAATAAATCTTAAAAAAAAAAAAACCACTTTCATTGATTTTTTTTTTTCTGTAGATAAACCTAAAAACCAAGGCTCATCATCACTTCACCTAAATCGCTTCAGCATTGTTATCTTCTAGGAGATAAACTCAGTGTTATTTCTGACATCTCTAGACACATCATGGATCCGGTAAACCTGCTCCTCTTTGTCCAGAAAAGACATGGTCATTTTCACCATTTCTCTTCTCCTAAGGTGTTGTTCCTGCCTAGGAACTCCTCCCTCTCTTTCTGGTCATAATTCTTCATTCTTCAATGTCCAAGCATGGCCCTTCTTTCTCCATGGAGCTTTGACAATTTGCCACCACCCCATATCCCCTCCCTCACCTGAAAATAGTATTATTTATCAGTATATCCTCAGTAAGTAATAAAAATTACCCTCTCCTACACTGAATACCTAATATGCCTATGCCTGTTTTCTTTAATCTCCCAACTAAAATATTAGGTTCTTGAGGGAAGGCAATGTGCCTTGAACAATTGGTTTCTTATTGTTAAAATTTTTATTTTGAAATTATTTGAGACTTACAGAATATTTATAAAAACATTAGGAAAAAGTTCCCGTAAGTCCTTCACCCAAATATATGTATATGTATGTGTATATCTCCTTATATGTATGTATGTGTGACTGTGTGTGGATAATGTTTTCTGAACTGTTTGAGAGTGACTTGTAGACATAATGCTTTACTTCTAAGCACTTTTTTTTTAAAGATTTTATTTATTTATTTGACACAGAGAGACACAGCGAGAGAGGGAACACAAGCAGGGGGAGTGGGAGAGGGAGAGGGAGAAACGGGCTTCCCGCTGAGCAGGGAGCCCGATGCGGGGCTCAATCCCAGGACCCTGGGACCATGACCCGAGCCAAAGGCAGACGCTTAATGACTGAGCCACCCAGGCGCCCCACTTCTAAGCACTTTCACTGGGTAGTTCCTAAAAACAAGGACTTTCTCTTACACAGAACAATGATCAAAACCAACATTTAGAGTGATAAAGATCTATTTTTTTTAATTTTTTTATTGTTATGTTAATCCCCATACATTACATCATTAGTTTTAGATATAGTGTTCCATGATTCATTGTTTGTGCACAACACCCAGTGCTCCATGCAGAACGTGCCCTCCTCAATACCCATCACCAGGCTAACCCATCCTCCCACCCCCCTCCCCTCTAGAACCCTCAGTTTGTTTTTCAGAGTCCATCGTCTCTCATGGTTCTTCTCCCCCTCCGATTTCCCCCCCTTCATTCTTCCCCTCCTGCTACATTCTTCTTCTTCTTTTTTTCTTTCTTAACATATATTGCATTATTTGTTTCAGAGGTACAGATCTGAGATTCAACAGTCTTGCACAATTCACAGCGCTTACCAGAGCACATGCCCTCCCCAGTGTCCATCACCCAGTCACCCCATCCCTCCCACCCCACCCCCCACTCCAGCAACCCTCAATTTGTTTCCTGAGATTAAGAATTCCTCATATCAGTGAGGTCATATGATACATGTCTTCCTCTGTTTGACTTATTTCGCTCAGCATAATACCCTCCAGTTCCATCCACGTCGTTGCAAATGGCAAGATCTCATTCATTTTGATGGCTGCATAATTTTCCATTGTATATATATACCACTTCTTCTTTATCCATTCATCTGTTGATGGACATCTTGGCTCTTTCCACAGTTTGGCTATTGTGGACATTGCTGCTATAAACATCGGGGTGCACGTACCCTTTCGGGTCCCTACTTTTGTATCTTTGGGGTAAATACCCAGTAGTGCAATTGCTGGGTCGTAGGGTAACTCTATTTTCAACTTTTTGAGGAACCTCCATACTGTTTTCCAGAGTAGCTGCACCAGCTTGCATTCCCACCAACAGTGTAGGAGGGTTCCCCTTTCTCCGCATCCCCGCCAACATCTGTCATTTCCTGACTTGTTAATTTTTGCCATTCTGACTGGTGTGAGGTGGTATCTCATTGAGGTTTTGATTTGGATTTCCCTGATGACGAGCGATATTGAACACTTTTTCATGTGTCTGTTGGCCATTTGGATGTCTTCTTTGGAAAAATGTCTGTTCATGTTTTCTGCCCATTTCTTGATTGGATTCTTTGTTCTTTCGGTGTTGAGTTTGATGAGCTCTTTATAGATTTTGGATACTAGCCCTTTATCTGATATGTCATTTGCAAATATCTTCTCCCATTCTGTCAGTTGTCTTTTGGTTTTGTTGACTGTTTCCTTTGCTTTGCAAAAGCTTTTTATCTTGATGAAGTCCCAATAGTTCATTTTTGCCCTTGCTTCCCTTGCCTTTGGCGATGTTTCTAGGAAGAAGTTGCTGCGGCTGAAGTCGAAGAGGTTGCTACCTGTGTTCTCCTTTAGGATTTTGATGGACTCCTGTCTCACATTGAGGTCTTTCAACCATTTTGAGTCTATTTTTGTGTATGGTGTAAGGAAATGGTCCAGTTTCATTCTTCTGCATGTGGCTGTCCAATTTTCCCAACACCATTTGTTGAGGAGACTGTCTTTTTTCCATTGGACATTCTTTCCTGCTTTGTCAAAGATTAGTTGACCATAGAGTTGAGGGTCCATTTCTGGGCTCTCTATTCTGTTCCATTGATCTATGTGTCTGTTTTTGTGCCAGTACCATACTGTCTTGATGATGACAGCTTTGTAGTAGAGCTGGAAGTCCGGAATTGTGATGCCGCCAGCTTTGCTTTTCTTTTTCAACATTCCTCTGGCTATGCGGGGTCTTTTCTGGTTCCATACAAATTTTAGGATTATTTGTTCCATTTCTTTGAAGAAAGTGGATGGTATTTTGATGGGGATTGCATTGAATGTGTAGATTGCTCTAGGTAGGATTGACATCTTCACAATATTTGTTCTTCCAATCCATGAGCATGGAATATTTTTCCATTTCTTTGTGTCTTCCTCAATTTCTTTCGTGAGTATTTTATAGTTTTCTGAGTACAGATGCTTTGCCTCTTTGGTTAGATTTATGCCTAGGTATCTTATGGTTTTGGGTGCAATTGTAAATGGGATCGACTCCTTAATTTCTCTTTCTTCTGACTTGTTGGTGTATAGGAATGCCACTGACTTCTGTGCATTGATTTTCTATCCTGCCACTTTACTGAATTCCTGTATGAGGTCTAGCAGTTTTGGGGTGGAGTCTTTGGGATTTTCCACATAAAGTATCATATCATCTGCAAACAGTGAGAGTTTGACTTCTTCTTTGCCGATTTGGATGCCTTTGATTTCTTTTTGTTGTCTGATTGCTGTGGCTAGGACTTCTAATACTATGTTGAATAGCAGTGGTAATAGTGGACATCCCTGCCGCGTTCCTGACCTTAGGGGGAAAGCTCTCAGTTTTTGCCCATTGAGAATGATATTCGCTGTAGGTTTTTCATAGATGACTTTTATGATATTGAGGTATGTACCCTCTATCCCTATACAATGAAGAGTTTTGATCAAGAAAGGATGCTGTACTTTGTCAAATGCTTTTTCTGCATCTATTGAGAGGATCATATGATTCTTGTTCTTTCTTTTGTTAATGTATTGTATCACGTTGATTGATTTGCGGATGTGGAACCAACCTTGCAGCCCAGGGATAAATCCCACTTTGTCGTGGTGAATAATCCTTTTAATGTAGTGTTGGATCCTATTGGCTAGTATTTTGGTGAGAATTTTTGATCCATGTTCATCAAGGATATTGGTCTGTAATTCTCCTTTTGGATGGGGTCTTTCTCTGGTTTTGGGATCAAGGTAATGCTGGCCTCATAAAATGAGTTTGGAAGTTTTCCTTCCATTTCTATTTTTTGGAACAGTTTCAGAAGAATAGGTATTAATTCTTCTTGAAATGTTTGGTAGAATTCCCCTGGGAAGCCATCTGGCCCTGGGCTTTTATGTTTTGGGAGATTTTTGATGACTGCTTCAATTTCCTTAGTGGTTATAGGTCTGTTCAGGTTTTCTCTTTCTTCCTGGTTCAGTTTTGGTAGTTGATACATCTCTAGGAATGTAGCCATTTCTTCCAGGTTATCTAATTTGCTGGCATAGAGTTGCTCATAATATGTTCTTATGATTGTTTGTATTTCTTTGGTGTTGGTTGTGATCTCTCCTCTTTCATTCATGATTTTGTTGATTTGGGTCATTTCTCTTTTCTTTTTGATAAGTCTGGCCAGGGGTTTATCAGTCTTGTTAATTCTTTCAAAGAACCAGCTCCTTGTTTCGTTGATCTGTTCTACTGTTCTTTTAGTTTCTATTTCATTGATTTCTGCTCTGATCTTTATTATTTCTCTTCTCCTTCTGGGTTTAGGCTTTATTTGCTCTTCTTTCTCCAGCTTCTTTAGGTGTAGGGTTAGGTTGTGTACTTGAGACCTTTCTTGTTTCTTGAGAAAGGCTTGTATTGCTATATACTTTCCTCTTAGGACTGCCTTTGCTGTATCCCAAAGATTTTGAATAGTTGTGTTTTCATTTTCATTGGTTTCCATGAATTTTTTAAATTCTTCTTTAATTTCCTGGTTGACCCATTCATTCTTCAGTAGGATGCTCTTTAGCCTCCATGTATTTGAGTTCTTTCCGACTTTCCT
>NW_022589725.1:22995245-23017973 GCF_004348235.1 Phoca vitulina
ATCTAATGTTTCTACCATTGTAGGTTACAGATCTCTTCTCCTGAGCTGCTTTCAGGATTTTCTCTTTGTCTCTGAGACTCGTAAGTTTTACTATTAGATGTCAGGGTGTTGACCTATTTTTATTGATTTTGAGAGGTGTTCTTTGTGCCTCCTGGATTTTGATGCCTGTTTCCTTCCCCAAATTAGGGAAGCTCTCTGCTATAATTTGCTCCAATATACCTTCTGCCCCCTCTCTCTTTCTTCCTCTTCTGGGATCCCAATTTTTCTAATGTTGTTTCGTCTTATGGTATTGCTTAGCTCTCAAATTCTGCCCTCGTGATCCAGTAGTTGTTTATCTCTCTTTTTCTCAGCTTCTTTATTTTCCATCATTTGGTCTTCTATCTCACTGATTCTTTCTTCTGCCTCATTTATCCTAGCAGTTAGCGCCCCCGTATTTGATTGCACCTCATTAATAGCCTTTTTGATTTCTACTTGGTTAGAAATTTATTTCTTTTACTTCTCCAGAAAGGGTTTCTCCAATAACTTCCATGCATTTTTCAAGCCAGCTAGTATCTTTAAAGTGATGATTCTGAACTCTAGATCTGACATCGTACTAATGTCCGTATTGAGTAGGTCCCTGGCAGTCGGTACTACCTCTTGTTCTTTTTGTTGAGGTGATTTTTTCCGTCTTGTCATTTTGTGCAGAGGAGAATAGATTAATGAGAGAACAAAATGCTAGCAGGGTAACAACCTCCCCAGAAAATATACTCTAAGCAAATCAGAAAAGACCTGAAGCAGTGGGAAAAGAAAGGGAAAGAGAGAAAAAAGAAAAAGAAAGAAAAAAAGAAAAAAGAAAAAGATAAAGATAAAGATAAAAACAAACAAAAACAGAACAAAACAAAACAAAAACAGAATGTGATCAGATATGATCAGGCTGGTTTATAGATCAGTGCCACACACTAGATTTTGGGTGTATTTTGGTCTGTTAAAAGAAAGTGCCTCCCAAAATTTTAAAGAAAGAAAAACTTATATATGTACAAAAATAAGGGTTGATATGATGAAGGGATGGAATATGACTGTAAAAATGGAAATTATAAAAAATTTTATAAAAGGAATTGATAAGTTGTTTGAAAAAAGAAAGAAGACGATTAAAAAAAAAAAAGAAAAAAGAAAAAAGGGAGAGAATGTGATCAGGCAGGGGAGTAGAAAAAAAACCATACACTAGAGATTTAGAGTATATTTTGATCTGTTAGAAGAAACTATCTCAAAATTTTAAAGAGAGAACAACTTATATATATATGCCAAAAATATGGGTAACTACCATGAAGGGATAGAATATGACTCTAAAAATGAATAATAAAAATTTTTTTTTTAAAAAAGGGATTGATAAGATGTTGGTTGAAAAAGGGAAAAAGAAAAATTCAAAAAAAAAGAAAAAAAGAAAAAAGAAAAAAAGTTAAAAAAAAATAATTTACTTTGAAAAACTAAAGAATCATGGTAAAAAAGCCATGAATTCTATGTGCAGTATTCCCCTAGCGCTGGAGTTCTGCCGTTCTCACTGATCGCTGAACCTGGTCTTGGCTGGCTGTTCTCGCTGATCTTCTGGGGGAGGGCCCTGTTGCCGTGGTTCCCAAATGTCTTTGCCGGAGGCCGAATTGCCCCGCCCTTGCCCGGTCCGGGCTAAGTAATCTGCTCGGGTTTGCTCTCGGGAGCTTTTGTTCCCTGCAAGCTTTCCGTACAGCTTTGGAGGCGGAGAATGAAAATGGCGGCCTCCCAGTCTCCGCCCCGGAGGAGCCGAGAACTCAGGGCCCTGCTCCTCATTGCGCCCCCAGAGAAAAGCAGTCAGTCACTCCCGTCTCCCCGGTCTCTGGCCGCACTCCCTGCTCACCCGGCCTGTGACCGCGCGTTTCTGTCTCTCGCACCCGACCCCGGGTGGAGTCTCCAAACTCCGCAGATCCCTGTGGTGCGCTCCCGCGCCTCTCCTCCCCGGGGAAGAAGGTGAGTCTCCCCGGATCTGCCGCTTGTTTGGTCCCTGCTGGAGGAGCAGTGGCCCGACTGTGCCGCGGATCACGGTCTATGGCAACCCCGAGCTGAGAGCCCGCGCCTGGGCTCCGTCTCTGCAGCCGGCTTCCCTGCTCTGATCCCTGGGAGCTCTGCCGCATCAGGCACCCCCGGTCTTTCTGTGACCCCGAGGGTCCTGAGACCACACTGTCCCGCGAGGGTTCCACCCCCCACTTCGCCACCAGAGTGATGTCCCTCAGCGGAGCAGACTTCTAAAAGTTCCGATTTTGTGCTCTGCGGCTCTATCACTTGCCAGAAGCGGCCGAGGGAGGCCCCTCCCCCTCCGTCTATCCTCCCGAATATCGCCTGGGCTTCACTTCTCCGCAGGTCCTACCTTCCAGAAAGTGGTCACTTTTCTGTTCAGAGAGTTGTTGCTATTCTTTTCTTCGATCTCCTGTTGAGTTTGTAGGTGTTCAGAATGGTTTGATCCCTATCCAGCTGAATTCCTGAGAGGAGACGAAATCCAGGTCTCCTACTCCTCCGCCATCTTGCTCCGCCCCCCGAGTGATAAAGATCTATTATCTAATTGGCAAACTTTATTCAATTTTACCAATTATCCCACACATTTCCTTTATAACAAAATAAAAAGAAATCTGGTCCAGGATCCAATCTAGAGTCATTTGATGCCTTTAGTTGCCATATCTTTTACATCTCCTTTAATCTGAAACAGTCCTTCAGTCTTTCTTATTTTTCACACCTGATGTTTTATTTTTATTTTTTTAAAGTTTTTAATTTTAATTCCAGTATAGTATAGTTAACATACAGTGTTATATTACTTTTAGGTGTACAATATAGTAATTCAAAAATTCTGTACATTACTCAGTGTTTATCATACATATTCTTAATCCCCTTCACCTATTTCACCCATTATCCCACCTACTTCCCCTCTGGTAACCATCCGTTTGTTGTCCATAGTTAAGAGTCTGTTGCTTGATTTGTCTCTCTCTCTTTTTTTTCCCTTTGTTTGCTTGGTTTCTTAAATTCCACATATGAGTAAAATTGTATGGTATTTGTCTTTCTCTGACTGATTTATTTCACTTAGCATTGTGCTTTCTATGTCCATCCATATCATTGCAAATGGCAAGATTTCATTCTTTTTTATGGTCGGGTAACATTCCATTGTTGTGTGTGTGTGTGTGTGTAGATCAAATCTTTATCCATTCATCTGTTGATGGATACATGAGCTGCTTCCATAATTTGGCTATTATAAATAATGCTGCAATAAACATAGTGGTGCATATATCCTTTTGAATTAGTGTTTTTGTATTCTTTTTCTCTTTTAGATTTATTTGAGAGAGAGAGCACATGTGCATGAGTGGGGTGAGGGGCAGAGGGAAAGAACTCTCAAGCAGACTCCCTACCGAGTACAGAGCCTGACACGGGGCTTGATCCCACAACCCATGAGATCATGACCAGAGCCAAAACCAAGAGTCGGATGCTCAACTGCCTGAGCCACTCAAGTGCCTGTGTTTTTGTATTCTTTGGGCAGAAGTACCCAGTAGTGCAATTACTGGAACGTAGGGTAGTTTGATTTTTAACTTTCTGAGGAACCTCTGTACTGTTTTCTGCAGTAGTGTACCAGTTTGCATTCCCACCAGCAGAGCATAAGGGTTCCTTTCTTTCCACATCCGTGCACACTTACTGTTTCTTTCATTTTTTATTTTAGCCATTCTGATGGTGTAAGGTGATATCTCATTGTAGTTTTGATTTGCATTTCTCTGATGTTGAGTGATGTTGAGCATCTTTTCATGTGTGTTGGCCATCTATATTGTCTTTGCAGAAATGTCTGTTCATGTCTTTTGCCCATTTTTAATTGGATTATTTGTTTTTTGGGTGTTCAGTTTTTAAGTTTTTTATGTATTTTGAATACTAACCCTTTATATGATATGTTGTTAGCAAATATCTTCTCCCACTCAATAGGTTGTGTTTTAGTTTTATTTATTGTTTTCTTTGCTGTGCAGAAGCTTTTTTATTTTGATGTAGTCCCAATAGTTTGTTTTTTTTCCCCCTTGCCTCAGGAGACATGCCTAGAAAAATGTTGCTATGGTCTGTGTCAGAGAAGTTACAGCCTGTGCTTTCTTCTAGGATTTTTATGGTTTCATGTCTCACATTTAGGTCTCTAATCCATTTTGAGTTTATTTTTGTGTATGGTGTAAGAAAGTGGTCCAGTTTCATTCTCTTACATGTTGCTGTCCAATTTTTCCAACACCATTTGTTGAAGAGACTGTCTTTTTCCCATTGCATAATCTTGCTTCTGTTGTTGAAGATTAATTGACCATATAATTGTGGGTTTGTTTCTGGGCTTTCTATCCTGTTCTTCTGTTCTTTGTGTCTATCTTTTTTTCTTTTTTTCTTTTTTTTAAGATTTTATTTATGTGACAGAGAGAGCACAAGCAGAGGGAGAGAGAGAGAGGCAGGCTCCCTGCTGAGCAAGGAGCCCAATGTGGGACTCGATCCCAGGACCCTGGGATCATGACCCAGGCCAAAGGCAGCCGCTTAACCGACTGAGCCACCCAGGCGTCCCACTATGTGTCTATTTTTGTGTCAGTACCATACTGTTTTGAATACTACAGCTTTGTAATATAAATTGAAGTCTCTATTTGTGATACCTCAAGCTTTGCTTTTCTTCGTTCCGATTCATTTGGTTATTCGGGGTCTTTTGTGGTTCCGTACAAATTTTAGGATTGTTTATTCTAGTTCTGTGAAAAACACTGTTGGTATTTTGATAGGGATTACATTAAATCTTCAGATTTCTTTGGGTAGTATGGACATTTTAACAATATTTCTTCTTCCAATCCATGAGCATGGAATATCTTTCCAGTTGTTTCGGTCATTTTCAATTTCTCTCATCAGTGTTTTGTAGTTTTCATAGTATAGGTCTTTCACCTCCTTGGTTAAGTATATTCCTAGGTATTTTATTATTTTTGGTGCAATTGCAAATGGGATTGCTTTTTTTTTTTTTTTTTAAAGATTTATTTATTTATTTTAGAGAGAGAGGGGGGAAGGGCAGAGGAAGAGGGAGAGTCTTAAGCAGACTCTTCACTCAGTGTGGAGCCCAATGTGAGGCTTGATCTCATGACCCTGAGATCATGACCTGTGCTGAAATCAAGAGTCAGACACTTAAGCGACTGAACCACCCAGGCACCCCTAGGATTGCTTTCTTAGTTTTTCTTTCTGCTACTTCATTATTAGTGTATAGAAATGTAATGGATTTCTGTATCCTGTGACCTTACCAAATTCATTCATCAGTTCTAGTAGCTTTTTCATGGAGTCTTTATGATTTTCTATATATGGTGTCATGTCATCTGCAAATAGTGAAAATTTTACTTCTTTACCAATTTGGATGCCTTTTATTCCTTTTTTTGTCTGATTGCTATGGAAAGGACTTCCAGTAATATGTTGAATAAAAATGGTGAAAGTGGACGTCCTTGTCTTGTATCTGATCTTAGGGGGAAAGCTCTCAGTTTATCATCATTGAGTATGAAGTTAGCTGGGGTTTTCATATATTGCCTTTATTAGGTTAAAGTATGTTCCCTACAAACCTATTTTGTTGAGGGTTTTTATCATGATTGGATGTTGTACTTTGTCAGATGCTTTTTCTACATCTGTTGAAATGATCATATGGCTTTTAATCCCTTATTGATGTGATATATCACATTAATTGATTTGTAAATATTGAACCACCCCTGCATTCCGGGAATAAATCCCACTTGATTGTGGTGAATGATTTTTTTAATGTATTGTTGGATTCAGTTTGCTAATATTTTGTTGAGGATTTTTGCATCTGTGTTCATCAGAGATATTGGCCTGTAGTTCTCTTCTTTTGCAGTGTCTATCTGGTTTTGGTGTCAGGGTAATGTAAGCCTCGTAGAATATATTTGGAAGTTTTACTTCCTCTTCTATTCTTTGGAATAGTTTGAGAAGAATAGGTATTAACTCTTCTTTAGAATTGCAATTTGGCATACACAGATTTGACTAGCAACCCAAATAGTTAAGAGAACTTTTACTTTTCTTTTTTTTTTTTAAGTAGGCTCCACACTGGGCATGGAGCCCCCAATGTGGCTTGAACTTACAACCTTGAGATCAAGGGTCTGACGCTTAACCAACTGAGCCACCAAGATGCCCCTGATATTAATCCTTCTTTAAATGTTTGGTAGAATTCACCTGTAAAGCTATCTGGTCCTGGACTTGTGTTTGTTGGGAGATTTTTAATTACTGATTTAATTTGATTGCTGGTAATTGGTCTGTTCAAATTTTTCTATTTCTTCCCAATTCAATTTGGGTAGTTTATATATTTCTGGGAATTTATGCATTTCTTCTAGGTTGTCCAATTTGTTGGCATACAGTCTTTCATAATATTCTCATATGATGCATACTTTGACGTTTTTAGAGAGTACAGATCAGTCATTTTGTAGAATGTCCATCAACTTCAATTTTCCTTAAGGTTTCCTCATGATAAAATTCAAGTTATATACTTTTTTGGCAATATCACAAAAGTAATGATAAATTTTTCTCAGTGCATTATGTCAGGAGACATTTGATTTCTATTTGTCCCATTAGTGGTGATAATATCATTGGTCACTTGCTTAAGGTGGCATCTGCTAGGCATTTCCTCTGTAAAGTTACTATTTTTCCCTTTGTCGTTAGATATCTTATAGGGAGATACTTGAGACTATGTAAATAACTTATTCTTTCTTTTGTTTTCTTGAAATAATTTTAGGCTTAAAGAAAATTTACAAAAATTGTACAGAGTCCCAATATACCCTGTATTCAGCTGCCCCTTATATTAGCAAGCTGCAGAAATATAGTGCAATTGTCAGATCAGGAAATTAACATGAATATAACAGTCTTAACTATAAATCTTACTAGAATTTCACCATTTTTTCCCCCTAATGTTCTTTTTCTGTACCTGGATCCAATATAGGATCCCATATTGCTTTTATTTGTTTGAATTCTTAGTCTCCTCCAATCTATGATTGTTTCTCAGTATTGCTTTTTGTGTATTGTTTTCTGTGACTCTGACACTTTTAATAAGGGTGGTTATTTGTTTTTTAGACTCTCAGAGTTTGTCTGCTCTATTCTCCTGTTAGACTGGGTTATGCGTTAGTGGCAAGAATGCCACAGAACTCTTGTTGTGTTTTTGTCAGTGTATGATATCGGGGGATCATCATGCTGATAAGTTTTATTGATGATGATGTTAACCTTGGCCACTTGGTCAAGGTGGTGCCTGCTGAGTTCCTCTACTGTAAAGTTTCTGTTTCTTCAATTATAAACTGATCAATATTTGGGGAACATACTTGGAGACTATGCAAATGTATTGTTTTTCCTCAAACTTATACCACTGATTTTAGCACCTATTAGTGGATTTTGCCTGCAGCAGTTATTACTGTGGTCTTTGCCTAATGGTGATTTTGTCCGATAGACTGTTTCTTAATAAACCATTACTCACTAGTTTTAGCATCCATTGATGATTCTTGACTGAACAGTTATTACTATGGTAGCTGTCAAATAGTGATATACTAAATTCTCAATCTTATTTCTTAATAAAGAGCATGAGTTTTTCAGGCACATAAACTAGAACTGGTAAATTCCTATTGCCATCTTTGAACCTACTGATTCTATTTTATGTAGTCGTAGTGCTAGATTCTAATGATTATATTAGAGTCTAGCATTTCTAGATGGTCATTGAAACCGGGGTTGCTTTGGGAAGACCTCAGAGGAATTATTAAGGCAATTCTATGGGGCTATACCATATCTTTGGAATTTTAAAAGCAGTTTTCACTGTAATTGGGTGCTAGGCATAACAGTAGACCTTTCACAGGGTTATTCAGGGACCCTAGCTTTTATATTGTGGCTTCCCCTCTTCTAGGTCATATTAGTTCTTGGCTGGATTCTGTGCATTTGGATGGCAGAAGAGAGCAGAAAGAATTTGGAGAATTGCTTGGGAGGTTCTTGTGGCCAAGCTGGAAACGGCACATACCATCTCTGCTTGCATTCCATTGGCCAGGATTTGGTTATGTGGTCATTCTAACTGCAAGGGAGACTGGGAAATGTAGTTTATCTGTGTGATCAAGAGGTAGAGGGGATGGTTTTGTTGAAACTTAGCAGTGTCTCTTGTAGTTTTGATTCTTGGACATTATCAGATGGCACTATGAAGCCTCACGTTTGGCTCAGAGGTGGTTAATTAATGTGTTTTGTTGAATGCATCAATTACATAGGGACATCTGTGAGGTTAGGCCTCTGCCTAATTTATAGAAAGAAGGCTTCCTGGCTTTTTCATTCCAGTTGGCTTGCAGCAGCCTTCCTATTTCCCCTGATAGCTCTCCTCCCCTTGAATACACTGTCTTGATAAATTTTTACTTCAATAAATTACTAAATCAAATTGTTCCTCCACCTAAGCAGTATACCCACATCTTCAGAAAAAAGTCATAAGTCACTCTTCAACCCCAAGTCAGCATAGAATAATCTGGAAGAGCTGAAGAAATCAGAAGCGTTCCTAAGGTGGAACTGCAGAACCCACATAGGGAGTAGAGAGAGCCTCTGGAAGAGAAGCCTCTCTCTTGCCTAATTTCTACCAAAATGCTAAAGTCAAAACACTTTGAATCCTACCATCAGGGGACAAAATGAATTTTTAGGACACTCCTGTTTAAAAGCTCATTTAGCTTTTACAGCATGACTAATGTATACTATAGTCAGAACTGAAATACAATCTTTTTGAATTTGTACCTCCTTCAGGTGAAATATGCCCACCATCATCCACATAGTAAAAGATACTGGTCACTTCTACCACATATTGAAAAAGGCCAAAACCCCTAGCTGTTTGGGCAATGAACACCTCTACCACTCATTAGAGAACATCATTAGAGAAACCTATTGCAGGGAGGGGTGAGGCAAACCAATTGAAAGGAGAGTGGGAAAATTCTTATAACTCTTGATGTTTCATTTTAAAGGAGTGGTGTTCTCACTAGGAACTGCATGAGATTATGCCCTGAGAGCAATTTAAGAAAATTAATAAATCTAGCTCAGTATAGAGAGTATAGAGTTTTATCAGAAAATAATCATTCCAAATCCCACGTGATTGGTAAAATTAGCTGTTTGTGAATCAGAAGGATGTTGAGGTAATGTGGCAGGGAAAATGTCTTCAGCTGAACATAATTCCCTATGATTGATCCTGGCTGCAAAGTTTTCTGGCAGCAGAAATTTATGGCAAAGTTGGCACTGCCACCATCACTTTGCTGCACTGCTGTCTCCACTGTCTGTACAGGCAGAAACACACTGGGATACTGTGCTTTTCTCTTCTGAGGCATCCCAACGTCATCATATTATTAAAAAGAAGAAAGTGGGGCCCCTCTTCTTGTCCAATCTACATCTAGTTCTGTAATTGACGTGAAACGTGAGTTTTACAGTTGGGGGTCAACTGCCACATGTCTTCTCAGCTTCCACTGAGTCATGCCATCATATTGCCCTTTCTCATTATTATTATTTATTGTTCCTTGAACTTAGCAAGCAAAAGTGGCTCATACAATAACTCTGGCAGTGCCAAAACAAACGGACATGCTCCTGCTCTCTGAGTTGCTTAGGGTTTAGAGACACGAATGATACTGTGCAAAAGAAAAATGCAGAACAAATGCAGAATGGAGAATGTATATTTCCCCTTTGTTCCATTTCTTATGCCATTGACTCCACGCTCATTGATTCAATGAAGAAAAGCTTGCTTGAAATATGTATCTCAATTTCTGAATGATTGTTTGAAAAATAGTGAGATTTAGATATTTCAATGATTGTTATGAAGAAGCATTTTAAAAATTCCACAGATTTAGAAATTTTAGCTCTTGGCAGAAAAATAATTCAAATTAACTTGGGGGATGGTTCTTAAAAAAAGAATACTACTTAATATTACTGTTAATCTAACGTAAGTATAGGGAAGAAATGTGGAAGACCGAAATCACAGTATCACACCAGAATACTCTTAACTCTTGTTATTCACAGTTTTAATTTAAAATGTTAAATGTTATAGCATGTGAACTTTGTATTGGAGGCTTCCCTTGGAACTAATTGTAAAGGTAAAAGATTTTTATGCATAGAGGAAGGAGTCAGGTCTTGCTAGAGACTCGAATGAGTATCACATGAATGAATGAACAGATGAACAAATCCTTCTTGGTTGTTTTCCATCAAATTACTTTTCTTACCTTTATTTTTAAAAAATTACCTGCTATAGTCTCCTCTCTTATCTCTAAAATACTTTATGTCTATATATTGCCTATCTGGTGGACCTTTGCTGTTGTTTTTCTGTGAAGTATCTCTTCTTTCTTCTGGTAACAGCATTCATGTTCCCTGAAGACCTTTTTTCCTCCACAATCAGGTCATGTGGTTTGGGCAAAGCTGACTCCACCCCCATATCCCAGGGTGTTCACATGACCCAGGCTTATCAAGGATGAACTTACGACCCACATCTATCCAATCATAGTGAATCCCAGCACTTTTGCTGCAGATATAGGAGGTATGAAAGGAGGTATAGAGGGAAGCTGATATATATAGGAGATCTTGTCTGTGTGCTGGCCTTCCTAAGAAGGTGAGAAACTGTTCTAGAGCTGTTAAGTGCCATCTTGGATTACGGTGCAGAGTCTGTTTTGAAAGGGGTCCAACAAGAAAAGATGCAATTCCTGAGTGTTCTGTGGACATTGAGTTCCTAGACATAATAGTTCCTGAAACCAGTTATGGGTATTGAGTCAATACAATTTTTAATTAGTCTTACAGCAGTTGAGTTGGGTTTGTTATCAGTTAGGGTTTAGATGAATTCGTATCCCCCCCCAAACACTTCAGCATCTTTATTTGAGAAAATAACATAAACTAGAATTATAGCATTGTTTCCTAGAAAGCTTTCTTTATTTCTGCTATCACTACTAGTTTTTTGGTATCTTCCTTGCTTATTCTCATGCAGAGTAAAAGCTGCATAAATGTTTCCATGCATTATTGTTTATATTATGAAAATAGAAGAACTTGTCAGCTATACTTTAGTTTATAACACTGTCATTGCTAGGGCTATGGGTTAAATTGTGTCTTGGTGAAGTCTTTCCCTAATGACTGTGCTTTGGCTGAATCCTGTCTCCAGGGAGAGGAAATGTTTCTGTCATTCTCCCTCTTCCTGAGGAAGCATGTCTCCAGCCTTGCAAAGTCATCACGCCTGAAAAAATCACCACCAGGCTGTGTTAGCACAACAGATCCCTCCCATGTTGCTAATTATGTTGTGTGCCCCCACCCCCTTAAAGCCACACACCTCTGCAGTGTCCCCATCACTGAGTGATTGCCTTTCCTGGAATAAACACACACAGTATGTGCTTTAAATGCAAAATCGGGAAAACTTCAGAAAAAAAAAAAAAAAGGAGAGGTGCTGCTTTATGCTCTCTCATTTATAACATGATAGCTTTTATTACTTCTTGACTGTATTTCTCCTTGGTTTGACTCACGTTCAGGAGGCAATGGAGCATGGGGACCCCATAGTCTTATAATGAATCCTGGCCCTTCTGTTCACCAAGTGTATAATCTTGGGAAAATAACTTGAACTTCTTATTCTCTGTTTTCTTATAAAAAGTGTATTAACCGTACATATCACATGATGTTGTCAGAATTGAGATAATACACATAATGCATTTAGGATAGTTCCTTCTATATAGAAAGCCCTGAATTAAGGTCAGCTGCACTTTAGTGGCTGGATAATTTCTCTCCATTCTCCTGTCCCTCAGCATTCTAACTCTCAAGTACCACTCTACCCCAGGCTAGACTGGTCACCTTCTTTGCTTATTCGGAAGGCAAGTCCTTCCGAAGTACAATTTGAGGTGCCTCAGAAAGGTTTTACTTTTACTTAAATGTTTATACCTCTGCTGAAATTAACCTTTATGCCCCATCCTGTGTTTAATGTTAAGACCCCTATTAAAATGTAATAGCTTTAGCCCGTATATACTTTTAATTCATTTACAGCAGAGATCAGATTCTGGAGGTATGAGGAACAGGATGAGTCAGTGGAAGAAGACAGGCCAAAACTAAAGTGTTGTTTTGTTTCTGATTCCAGGGCTTTGGGAGAGATAAGAATAGGGTGTTTAAAGGAGAGGACCTTGCCTGGCCAACCAGACAGCCAGAGTCAGCTGGTGAGCAGCAAGTGTCGGATGTCAAAGGTAAGGGGGTTCTACCACCTCTTTGTTGGATGTTGCAGTGGGGAGCCCACAGCTGATGCCCAAGCTGGATGGCGTAAAAGTATTCTAGGTAGCAGCTGGAAGTCAGTCAGGAGAACTGAAACTGATCTAATTTGAAGTGAGAGGAAATTAAAGCAGGGAATTGAACACACAGTTGATGGAAGATCTGAGATGCCAAATAGAAGTTGGTGAAGAAATGCACCAGCAAAATCAGGATGCTGTTATCATCCCTGGAGCTAGAAGTACAAGGGAGCAGATGGTATCTCTGAGACTGGGAGCTGAGGCCACCTAGCAAAAGCTAGAGCCTCAGTGGGCCTCTCTGGCAGGAACCAAAGCCATGGAAGAAGGCACAGTTGCTGTCTGAGACACTGCCTACAAAAGAGAAAGATGGGGAAAATACCCTGCCCTCTCCCTTTATTCTGTTCTGTAACCTCCTGCAGGGTCTCCCATTGGGTAAACATGGCTGAAGCCAGCTGGGACAAGAGCCTAGAGAACAGAGGCTGCAGGGATTTCCTCAATGATATACAGAACAAATCAGGAGATGGGGCTAAGATTGATCTAAACAATGAAATGATGGACACTTTACTGAGAGGAAGAAGGAAAATCCCTTTCCTATGGTCAAATAAGGTGACAGAGGAATTTAAGTTGTCAAAAGGTCTTCTTTATGTTTGCCATGCACATCAGGGATTTTGGCTTGGTTTTTAGGTCTGGACTTAGATGTAGAATATTGTTCACCTAGTTTTTTGCAAAGGGTAGAATCTTTGCACTAGAAACAGGTGTATTGCTTGGGTTCAACATGCTGATTCCTGGGCCTCACACCAGATCTTCTAAATGTATTTCCCTTATTGTGGTATCCACTGGTTTGCCTACTTCTCTCAATGTTATAATTGAGATTTGTGTTCATAAAGCTTTTTGAATTTAAAATTAGGACAGTCACTCCTTGAACAAACTTTGCTTCATTTCTTTTTCCTCCTGGATAATGAGTGATGCTGTCCTTAAGAACTTCTAGTCTACCGACCTGTTCAATATCCACCCGAAGGTTCTGCCCAGGACTTAGATCACTGATGAGAAATGTCTTTTGTCCAGAGATTGATGGTTTAACTCAAGAGAAGGGCAACAAATTCTCAAGCATGTTAACAAATCTCCCATCCCAGGAACAGGGTTGCATAATTGAAAAAGTTAGAAATAGAAACCAGAGGAATTCCTTGGTGCAAGAGGTCAGTGAGATAGATTCCCCAGCTGGATTGCAGAACACGCTGCTCAGTGGCCTCGGGAAGCCATTTCGGGTATTTGAAGTCAGTTGCCTTGTATTTCCCTCAATGTTTCTTAAATGATTTGGTTTTCACTGCTAGAACTGGTGGTGTTTTGATGCACATGTAGTGAACACAGGCCTGAACACAGATGCATGGGTTAAGTATTCCTTTGGTGCACGAGCTAAGATTTGAATCTTCTCTGACCCTGTTTTCCATCTTCAAATTGGGAACAGCTGCTGTGCTTCCCTTACAGAATAGTTGGAAGAATTACCTATATTAATTTAATAAGGATTTATTTGAGTGCCTCCCGTGTACTGGGTCTCGTGTTAGAACTATTAAGACAGCATTCTTGTTTTAAAGGGCATCATAGCTTCTAAAGATAATCTGTGTGTGAAAGCAGTCTATATTTTGCAATGCTTTATTGTGTTAAAAGCTATTAAAGTGCTATAGAAAAATCATTTGCTACAGCTTGGTTGAGATAGCTATCAGTTTCCTACTTATGGGATCTACAAAACAGATTTGGGATATCAGTGACTTAAACTTGAGGACCTCCAGGAGGGAGTCAATGATGCCTAGGGTGCTATAGACAGGTCTAAGTCCTCACTAGTGGGAGGAAGAAGAAAAATGTGAGTAAGAGAAGGATGATTAAAAGACAACAAATTCAGGGGCACCTGGGTGGCTCAGTCAGTTAAGTGTCTGACTCTTGATCTCAGCTCAGGTCTTAATCTCAGGGTTGTGAGTTCAAGTCCTACATTGGGCTCCATGCTGGGCATGGAGCCTACTTAAAAATAAAAATAAAATAAAATTTAAAAAAAGACAATAAATTCAAAAAGACTGGAATGAAATGCAAAGAGGAGCAATACGTAGCTGTTAATGTCTGCTACAGTTACCCCATCAAGACATCTCTCTGTTGTTCAAAGAGTGATTCCAACAGAGTATATATTATTCTTACTTTGGCTCAAATGAGAAAGTTTGGCAAGAAAAAGAGAGTTGGATGGAAGGTCATTGTGTGGGCTTTGAACCAAGTTTATGCCACTCTTCAGCTGTGTGACTGGCTGAAGCTATGATCCTGTTCCTCAGTTGTGAAATGGGAAAAAATGACCATTTCCCAGACTCACAGAATTGCTGGGAGGTTCAAAGCTGCCAAATATGTAAAGTGCTTATTGATACATCGGCATCTTCTCATTCAGTCAAGGTTTGCTTTCTTTTCCTACTGTGTCATTCTGGCCTGGGTTGCTTTCTGGTCTAAGTTTTGGAGCTGAAGACAGATTGCTGTGCTATACTGAATGGAAAATGTCCTGCCCAGGGGATCTTTGCAAGATAAGAAGGAGTTATCATACTATAAGGAAAATTTACCCTGAAGCAGTGTCAAACCTATTTTCGTAAGTTATGGTGACAGCATGGTGGGTGGCATATCAAAATCTCTGTCATCAAGGGCAGAAATCTCTTGATTTTCATGTAGAAGAAGATTTGGGGAAAGGAAAGAAAGGTAATCAGGTTTTCTCTACTCCTTTGTAGGGTCTTCAGCAGTTTACTCATCAGTCTTAGATTGAATGGACTTAAAGTTACCAAAGGAGAATTGTAGTAGGGTATACTGAATTAGATGCATCCTAATATTAGAAAGCAATTTTTACACTTGATCTTAGCCAAAAGGCCGAGAAGCGATAGAAAGCAATTTTTAAAAATATAAACTTTTGATAAGAAATAACAAGTGTTAGCGAGGATGAGGAGAAAAGGAACCATTGGGCACTGTTGATGGGAATGTAAATTGGTGCAGCCACTGTGGTAAACAATATGGAGGTTCTTCAAAAAAATTAAAAATAGAAATACCGTATGATCCAGTAATTCCACAACTGGGTATTTACCCAAATAAAATAAAAACACTAATTTGAAAAGATATATGCACCCTTCTGTTTATTGTTATCATTTACAATAGCCAAGATATGGAAGCAACCTAAGTGTTCACCAATAGATGAATGGATAAAGAAGATATATACACATACATATGTACAATGGAATATTATACAGCTATGAAAAAGATGAGATCTTGCCATTTGTGACAACATGGATGGACCTAGAGGGTATTATGCTAAGAGGAATAATTCAGAGAAAGGCAAATACCATATAATTTCACTTATGTGTGGAATCTAAAAATCAAAACAAACAATAAAAGCAGAAATATACCCATAATTACAGGAAACAAACTGGTGGCTGCAGAGGGGGGCAATGGGCAAAATGGGTGAAGGGTTGAAGAAGGTACAGGTTTACAGTTATAGAATGAATAAGTTCTAGCATAGGTACATGAATGGTATAGCATGAATGAAAGAAAGAATGAAAGGAAGGAAGAAAGGAAAGAAGGAAGAGAGAAAGGAAGGAAGAGAAGGAAGGAAGAGAGGAGGGTGGGAAGAGAGGAAGGTGGGAAGAGAGGAAGGTGGAAAGAGAGGAAGGTGGAAAGAAAGAAAGAAAAAGGTACAGCATAGGGGATATAATCAGTGGTATTGTATAGTATTTTATGGTGACAGATGGTAGTTACACTTGTGAGCATAGTATAACATATGGAGTTGTAGAATCATTATGTTGTACAGCTGAAAATAATGTACTAGTGTGTGTCAACTATACTCAAATTAAAAAAAATATGTAGGGGCACCTGGGTGGCTCAGTCAGTTAAGTGTCTGACTTCGGCTCAGGTCGTGATCTCAGGGTCCTGGGATCAAGCCCTGCATTGGGCTCCACACTCAGTGGGCTGTCTGCTTGTCCTGCTGCACCTTCCTCTGCTTGTGCCCTCTCTCTCATTCTCTCAAATAAATAAGTAAAATCTTAAAAAAATGTATACTTTTTATTAATATGTAACTCATATACAGAAAAGTCAACATGGTGTAAGTATACAACTTGATGAATTTTCAAAAACTAAATGCACTCATGCAACCAATACTCAGATTAAGAAACATTACCCCAGACCTTATATATGTTCCCCTCCAGTCACAACCTTCCTTTCCCCCCAAAGACAATCACTATCCTGACTTCTAGCACTGTAGACAATTTTTGCCTGTGTATGATATAAATGGAATCACATAGGATTTTGTGTTTGATTTCACTCACTTAACATGTTTGTGAGGTACAGTCATATACGTGCTTTGAAATTTATTCATTCTGATTACTCTTTAGTATTCTGTTGTATAAATTATAATTTATTTATTGATTGAAATGTTATGGAGATTTTAGTTATTCTTAATTTTGGTCATTATGAATAGTGCTGCAATGAACATTCTAGCACAAGTCTGTGGTGGTGAATAAATGCATGCATCTTGTTGGAGCGTAACTATTGGGTTTTCAGGTGTACCTGCATTCATCTTTAACAAATACTGCCAAACAGTTTTCCAGAGTGGCTGTACCATTTACATGCCAAATAGCAGTGTATGAGAGGTCCAGTTCCTCCACACTCTTGCCAAAACTTAATTTTCATTGTGGCTTTATTTTAGCCATTTTCATCGGTATGCAAAAAACCAAAAAAGAAAACCCCCAAATCTTAAAATCAGTACATAACTCCCCCCTGTTTCAATAATGATGTTTCATTGTATGCTAAGGAAACTATTCTTTTATGGGCGTTATCTCCACATGATCCCTAGTTTAACCTAAATATAGATGACTTGAATCAATTTAGATTAACTGTAAGGGCAGCTGCATCTGAATTTGAATATTTAAGTATTGGAAACATTCTATGTTTGTTTTTGCTACATACCATAAAATTCCTTTTCAGGGCAGGCTCAACCTGGAAATTCTTTACCCATTAAGATTGGACAGTATAAATCTGTTTAGCTGCTAGAATGGAGAATGTGTGCATATATTTTGGAGAGAGAAAGAGCTTGAGACTCATAGAGGCCTTACAACAGAGTCTATAATATTGCAGTATCTGAGATGACATACCCTGACTTAGTACTAGTGGTTGGAATTTTATAGGAAATATTGGAAGAACCAAAACCTTAAATTATAGCACTGATTACATATACAAAGAGCAGTAGCAAGAACCCTGGATATAAAGTTAGTGGTTGTCTGTGTACGCGTATATAAAGCATGAATTTCAAGAATTGCAGCTATTTTTCTACAATATTAAAAACTGGATATAAAGAATTGATCATTCTAGTGAGACAGGTGTGAGAGAAACAGAATGAACAAATAAAAAGAATGATCAAAGAAAATAGTATTCAAAGTATCCCAGGACAACAATATTTCTCTTAGGTATGGAGGACTAATGATTTCAGGAATTTGCCATTGAGATATTGGGTAGTAAGTAATATCCAAATTATGATTATTTTTATCACATTATGTTACACTTCAGGTTTCCTGAAACATCACTTGTCTGTGAGAACTAAGGAGATAATTAAATTTCACTTTCACTGTATCAGTTTTCTATTGCCACAGTAATGCTGTGTAACAATAACAAAACCCAGTCACATGCAGCAATAAACATTTAGTTAGCTTATAGAGTTTGTGGGGTTCAGATGATCTGCACTGGACTTGGCAGAGTTTGCTGGACTTACTTCTGTGTCTGTGGTCATATTTGGCTTAGCTTGGTTACTCTGGTGGTCTCGGCTGGGCTTGCACACATATATGGGTGTTGGCTTATCTAGCATTTATATAGTTCACAAAGCTATGTGTTAGCTGGGTGGTTTTTCAGCAAATTTAGTGAGTTAAAGCAATACACATTTATTATCTCACAATTTCTGTGGGTTAGGAATCTGAGTATGGCTTAGCTAGGTTTTCTGCTTTAGGGTCTCACCAGACTGCCGTCATAGTGTTGGCTAGGCTGTGCTTTCATCCGGAGGTTTGATTGGGGAAGGGTATACTTCACATTCACTCATTTTATTGGTAGAATTCAGTTCTTTTTTTTAAAATTTTATTTTATTATGTTATGTTAATCACCATACATTACATTATTAGTTTTTGATGTAGTGTTCCATGATTCGTTGTTTGTGTATAATACCCAGTGCTCCATTCAATACGTGCCCTCTTTATTTTTTTTTTTTTCATGAAAAGCTTTATTTTTTTAAGCATCCGACTCTTTTTTTATTATGTTATGTTAATCACCATACATTACATCATTAATTTTTGATGTAGTGTTCCATGATTCATTGTTTGCATATAACACCCAGTGCTCCATGCAGAATGTGCCCTCTTTAATACCCATCACCAGGCTAACCCATCCTCCTACCGCCCTCCCCTCTAGAACCCTCAGTTTGTTTTTCAGAGTCCCTAGTCTCTCATGGTTCATCTCCCGCTCCGATTCCCCCCCTTCATTCTACCCCTCCTGCTATCTTCTTCTTCTTCTTCTTTTTTTTTTTTTTTTAATTTTATTATGTTACGTTAGTCACCATACAATACATCATTAGTTTTTGATGTGGTGATCCACGATCCATTCTTTTCGTATAACACCCAGTGCTCCATGCAGTACGTGCCCTCCTTAATACCCATTACGGGGCTAACCAATCCCCCCTCCCCCCTCCCCTCTAAAACCCTGTTTGTTTCTCAGAGTCCATAGTCTCTCATGGTTCATCTCTCCCTCCAATTCCCCCCCCCATTTTTCCCTTCCTTCTCCTAGTGTCCTCCATGCTATTCCTTATGTTCCACAAATAAGTGAAACCATATGATAATTGACTTTCTCTGCTTGACTTATTTCACTTAGCATAATCTCCTCCAGTCCCATCCATGTTGATGTAAAAGTTGGGTATTCATCCTTTCTGATGGCTGAGTAATATTCCATTGTATATATGGACCACATCTTCTTTATCCATTCATCTGTTGAAGGGCATCTCGGCTCTTCCCACAGTTTGGCTATTGCAGACATTGCTGCTATGAACATTGGGGTGCATATGGCCCTTCTTTTCACTACATCTGTGTCTTTGGGGTAAATACCCAGTAGTGCAATTGCTGGGTCATAGGGTAGCTCTATTTTTAAATTTTTGAGGAACCTCCACACTGTTTTCCAAAGTGGCTGTACCAACTTGCATTCCCACCAACAGTGTAAGAGGGTTCCCCTTTCTCCACAACCTCTCCAACATTGGTTGTTTCTTTCCCTGTCCATTTTTGCCATTCTAACTGGTGTAAGGTGGTATCTCAGTGTGGTTTTGATTTGGATTTCCCTGATGGCTAATGATGATGAACATTTTTTCATGTGTCTAATGTCTATTAGCCATTTGTATGTCTTCTTCAGAGAAGTGTCTTTTCATATCTTCTGCCCACTTTTTGACTTGATTATTTGTTTTTTGGGTGTTGAGTTTGAGAAGTTCTTTATAGATCTTGGATACCAGCCCTTTATCTGTAGTGTCATTTGCAAATATCTTCTCCCATTCTGTGGGTTGCCTCTTTGTTTTGTTGACTATTTCTTTTGCTGTGCAGAAGCTTTTTATCTTGATGAAGTCCCAAAAGTTCATTTTTGCTTTTGTTTCACTAGGTTTTGGAGATGTATCTTGAAAGAAGTTGCTGTGGGCGATGTCAAAGAGGTTACTGCCTATGTTCTCCTCTAGGATTTTGATGGATTCCTGTCTCACATTGAGGTCTTTCATCCACTTTGAGTTTATCTTTGTGAATGGTGTTAGAGAATGATCGAGTTTCATTCTTCTGCATGTGGCTGTCCAATTTTCCCAGCATGATTTATTGAAGAGACTGTCTTTTTTCCATTGCATATTTTTTCCTGCTTTGTCAAAGATTATTTGACCATAGAGTTGAGGGTCCATATCTGGGTTCTCTATTCTGTTCCATTGGTCTATATGTCTGTTTTTGTGCCAGTACCACGCTGTCTTGGTGATCACTGCTTTGTAATATAGCTTGAAATTGGGCAACGTGATGCCCCCAGCTTTGTTTTCATTTCCTTGGCGAATCGGGGTCTTTTCTGATTCCATACAAATTTTAGGATTGTTTGTTCCAGCACTTTGAAAAATGTCATTGGAATTTTGATCGGGATGGCATTGAAGGTATAGATTGCTCTGGGTAGCATGGACATTTTAACAATGTTTATTCTTCCAATAGATGAGCATGGGATATTTTTCCATCTTTTTGTGTCTTCTTCAATTTCTTTCATGAGTGTTTTGTAGTTCCTAGAGTATAGATCCTTTACCTCTTTGGTTAGCTTTATTCCGAGGTATCTTATGGTTTTTGGTGCTATTGTAAATGGAATCGTTTCTCTAATTTCTCTTTCTACAGGTGCATTGTTAGTGTATAAGAAAGCAACTGATTTCTGTGCATTGATTTTGTATCCTGCCACATTACTGAATTGCTGTATGGGTTCTAGTAATTTGGGGGTGGAGTCTTTTGGGTTTTCCACATAAAGTATCATGTTGTCTGCGAAAAGAGAGAGTTTGACTACTTCTTTGCCAATCTGAATACCTTTTATTTCTTTTTGTTGTCTGATTGCTGTTGCTAGGACTTCTAGTATTATGTTGAACAATAGTGGCGAGAGTGGGCATCCTTGACGTGTTCCTGATCTTAAGGGAAAGGCTCTCAGCTTTTCCCCATTGAGGATGATATTCACTGTGGGTTTTTCATAGATGGATTTTATGAACTTGAGGAATGTTCCCTCTATTCCTATACTCTGAAGAGTTTTAATCGGGAAAGGATGTTGTATTTTGTCAAATGCTTTTTCTGCATCAATTGAGAGGACCATATTGTTCTTCTCGCTCCTCTTATTAATGTGTTCTATCACATTGATTGATTTGCGAATGTTGAACCACCCTTGCATCCTGGGGATAAATCCCACTTGGTCGTGGTAGATGATCCTTTTAATGTATTGTTGGATTAACTAGGATTTTGCTAGGGTTAATTAGCTAGGATTTTGTTGAGGATTTTGGAATCCATATTCATCAGGGATATCGGTCTGAAATTCTCGTTTTTAATGGGGTCTTTGCCTGGTTTGGGGATTAAGGTAATGCTGGCCTCATAGAATGAGTTTGGAAGTTTTCCTTCTGTTTCTATTTTTTGAAACAGCTTCAGTAGAATAGGTATTATTTTTTCTTTGAATGTTTGGTAGAATTCCCCAGGGAATCCATCAGGCCCTGGACTCTTGTTTTTTGGGAGGTTTTTGATCACTGCTTCAATCTCATTACTGGTTATTGGCCCATTCAGGTTGTCAATTTCTTCCTGTTTCAGTCTTGGCAGCTTATAGGTTTCTAGGAAGGCCTCCATTTCATCCAGATTACTCAGTTTATTGGCATATAGATGTTGATAATAATTTCTAATAATTGTTTCTATTTCCTTGGTGTTAGTCGTGATCTCTCCCCTTTCATTCATAATTTTATTAATTTGGGTCCTTTCTCTCTTCTTTTGGATAAATCTGGCCGGTGGTTTATCAATCTTATTAATTCTTTCAAAGAACCAACTTCTAGTTTCGTTGATCTGATCTACTGTGTTTCTGGTTTCTAATTCATTGGTCTCTGCTCTAATTTTAATTATTTCTCTTCTAATGCGTGGCTTAGGCATTGTTTGTTGCTTTTTCTCTAGTTCTTTAAGGTGTAGAGTTAGTTGGTGAATTTGGGATTTTTTCTATTTTTTTTGAGTGAGGCTTGGATGGTTATGTATTTCCCCCTTAGGACCGCCTTTGCAGTATCCCATAGGTTTTGGACCGATGTGTTTACGTTCTCATTGATTTCCATGAATTGTTTAAGTTCTTCTTTGATTTCCTGGTTGACCCAAACATTCTTGAGCAGAGTGGTCTTTACCTTCCAAGTGTTTGAATTTCTTCCAAATTTTTTTTTTGTGATTGAGTTCCAGTTTTAAAGCATTGTGGTCTGAGAATATGCAGGGAATAATCTCAGTCTTTTGGTATCAGTTGAGACCTGATTTGTGACCCAGTATGTGGTCTATTCTGGAAAAAGTTCCATGTGCACTCGAGAAGAATGAGTATTCTGTTGTTTTAGGGTGGAATGTTCTGTAAATATCTATGAGGTCCATCTGGTCCAACGTATCATTCAAAGCTCTTGTTTCCTTGTTGATTTTCTGCTTAGATGATCTGTCCATTGCTGAGAGTGGAGTATTGAGGTCTCCTACAATTAACGTATTGTTATCAATATGACTATTTTGGTTAACAGTTGGCTTATGTAGATGGCTGCTCCCACATTGGGGGCATAGATATTTACAATTGTTAGATCTTCTTTAAGAATGATATAGTGTCCTTCTGTGTCTCTTATTACAGACTTTAGTTTAAAATCTAATTTGTGTGATATAAGAATTGCTACCCCAGGGACGCCTGGGTGGCT